>NC_060130.1:327726555-328047944 GCF_021461395.2 Schistocerca americana | reverse complement strand
TTTTCATCGTATCGTTGAAAATCAGAATATTAGGGGCTATCAGAAAGTTTCCGTTCGAAGCCGTTCAATACAGAACTGATATGCCACTAAGGCAAAATCTCAGTGGGCGATGAGGCAAACACCTCACCAACGCACCAGGTTGAAGACACCCGCGTGGTGCAACACTGTGTCCTGCTGCGTGAAGAAGTCCATCACTGCATGCTGCATACCCTCGTCTGACAGGAATCGACAACTCTTCGAGGCCTGGGGAGAGATTCGGACTATAGGGCGGATGCCCGAGTGTCTTCCATGTGGGTTGGCGTGACTTCTGCGTTACGACATTAGCGATATGGAGACGTGCGTTATCACGAAGCAGCAGCACCCTTTTTCACACCGCCACGCGGGATTAGCCGAGCGGTCTTAGGCGCTGCAGTCATGGACTGTGCGGCTGATCCCGGCGGAGGTTCGAGTCCTCCCTCGGGCATGGGTGTGTGTGTTTGTCCTTAGGATAATTTAGGTTAAGTAGTGTGTAAGTTTAGGGACTGATGACCTTAGCAGTTAAGTCCCATAAGATTTCACACATATTTGAGGTTTTTTTTTTCACACCATTCCACAACGGCGGTTTCCGAAAGACGTGCTGCCTCATGTATATTCTTCGTTCTCCGACGGATGTTTGTCCTTGGGCAGCAAAGAAAAGAATAACGCCACGTTGGTTCTGTTGGATGCATTTGGTAGTAACGCGCCATAGTTCACGTTTCTGCATTGCCCACATGTCGGTGCTTCTATACCCGCATCGGAGTTGCGCTCCGTTGCAAATACGAAGCAACGCACTCAAATGGAAACATTTGACTGACCCTTATAATTTCAGTTTCACGACACGGCAGCTAGATTGTGTGTAATTTCATTTAGGCGATGTGTGTGTGTATGTGTGTGTGTGTGTGTGTGTGTGTGTGTGTGTGTGTGAGGGGGGGGGGGGTCTCCCGACCCTCTGAACCCAAACCTTGGCTACGTCCTTGGATGGATGGTGGGTTTGTACTCAAGACACTCATTTTTGACAGAACTAGGGCCTGGCTATGAACAATGCAGGTTACCGTTGGTTCAATCTCACTCATTAATTTGTTAGTGGGGAATTTTATAAACATATCACCCAAACTTATTTTGGCTCCATACCATCGCATACATTCTCAGTAGAGGACGAGAGCGCTTCAGTTTTTTAGTTCCTCTGGAGAACTTTTACGCGGCCCAATGGCCGTTTTAAACTTAGAACAGTTTTAATATCCTGCAGTTTTAAACATAGGACATGTTAGTTCTTGGGTTCTAAACTTGAGACTCGATGTCCATGGTCTGCAGGGGAGGTGTGGCGGAGTGGAGGCGGAGGAGGAGGAGAGCTGCTACGCTAGTTATTCTATTTTTAACTTGAATTTCCCACCAATTTATACTTAGTATAGGAGGGGGTCATGGATTATAAACTTCGGACGAGGTGCCTGTGGTCTGTGGGAGCTGCTGAGGTGGCGTGGCTGTGGCTGTAACCACCAGTATGGCAATGCCGTGAAGCAAGGCGTCATGGCGTGGGGCCTTACCGGCAATGGCGAAGCATGGAACCCCTCCGTCATGTGAGGTCGCACTCCCCGGTAGAGGAAAACGCAGTTTCCTCATCCTATCCTGTCCTATCATAGATGTTTCAACATCAGATATAACACAAGTGTACTTTATAGTTTAAACTTAGGACGAGCGGTGTGTTACGTCAGGGGCAGAAAAAGTAGCCATCTCTTGATTCTAAACCCAGCACACAAATGATCTGGCAGATATGTAGGCTGTTCTTGGTTTTAAGTGTCACTGGCATAGATGGCCTCAAAACTGCACTCAATCTTCAGATCCACCCTCTCAGATCACCATATTGAGCCATCATAAAGGCTGTGCTTGTATCTCCAGGTCAGCCACCTTGAATTTTGGCTGCACCAGTATTCCTAGGTCTGCAGTCTTGGATCACTATCTTTAATTTAAGTGATACTGATGTAGACAGCCTCAAAACTGTGCTCATATTCTCATATTCGCCATTACCGATTTGTGGACTTACATGACACCTTGGGTTGTGGTGGTATTCACAGGTCTGCCATCTTGGATTAGATAGAAAACCTCAAAACTGTACTCATATGCTCATGCTCCCCCTCCCGCCTCTCTCAT
The DNA here is from genome assembly GCF_021461395.2 of Schistocerca americana. Lineage (NCBI taxonomy): Eukaryota > Metazoa > Arthropoda > Insecta > Orthoptera > Acrididae > Schistocerca > Schistocerca americana. Next base: position 328,045,781 of record NC_060130.1, on the reverse strand, counting down.
CTTGGATTGGCAGAATTTTACGACACGTTGGACTGCATCTGTATTCCCAGACCAGCAATTCTGGATTTTATGTTTATCACAATTGGATTATTTTGAATTTCCTGACATTTTATACATAAGGCAATATGCCAATGTCTTTGTCTCCCCTCCCCTACCCCTCTTCGTATGTCATCAGCTATGGTGGCATTATAGGTAAGACAATTGGCGGACCTATACAACATTTTAGAGTGCACTTGGAGAGTTACAGCCACCCTACTCATGTGTTCTATCAAGGACAGATCTGGAGGTCTTACTGTCCATTAGGATACCTCAACATGACGCAGACAGGCTATTGAGACACATCCGCATATGAGGTCGAGCATTGTCCTGTTTAAACATGGCACCAAGATACTGATGCTTGGGAGCCAAAATACGAGGACGCAGGATGTCTGTGCTGTACCATTGTGCCATCAGAGTTTCCTTGATCACTATGACCCGAAGTTATAACCCATGGCTCACCAGACCATGACGTCACGAGTAATACAGCTGTGCCTCTTCGAAACTGTGATAGAATGTAGACTGTTTCCACGTCGCTGCCATACTCACCAATGATGCCTGTCCAGGGTAGTGTAGATCAGCAGTTCATCACTGAACACAATAGGATGCCATTTATTAACAGTTCATGAATCTCTGTCACGCCACAACTCCAAATTCGGGCATTTGTCTTGTGGTGTTAACAGCATTCCCCACATGAGACGGTGAATCCCTAGTTCGGCTGTTGCTGGTCTCCGACTGATGGTTTGGCATGACACAGAATGTTCAGGGAGCCCACTACTTGTTCTCGGACAGCAGGTGCATAAATGAGCGGGTTACGATGTGCTTGGTGCAGAATACGGCCATTCTTTCCTTGCGATGGTCAGAAATGGTCGACCAGAATCTTGACGATGAGTATGCCTGCCCTCACGTGCCCATGCAGTCCATCATCGAGCCACTGTCACATCCGAATGCCTCACAAATCTGGATATTGGACGATTTGACCAACGAGCCAAATGGAGATCCACAACGAGGTCCCTTGCAAACCCTGTCAGGTGCTGTCAATACTGTCTCACACTAGTATGAGGCATTTCCGTGTCCTTCACAGTAATCACTCAACATCTGACGCTATTCACGCCGATTACATGCTCTACCAGGACTGGTAACAAAAGAAAACACAAACAGCATTAATGCTCTCTGGCGGCCGCTTTACGTGTCACAGAAAAGGGGAATTCCAATTATTTGCATACCCCGATGGTGTGTACGTGTATTAAGCTACTTTTCATCTGACCATATCTTCTTGGTGCTTCAGCTTTTCAGTCAGGTAGTGCAATTCAATTTATGACGCTTCTACACACCATGTTAGAGAGCCCAATATGTTGAAGGACATACTACTTCGTTTTCTTATTTTTTGTAAATAATTTATTGTAGTCCTCCATGATCTTGACGCTTCTTTCTGCCGGATCATTTACAGCTTTCAGTTTATTGAATAGATGTAGAGTATGGATAAAATATTCATTATCATGCCGCTGTCAAGCACCTGTCTTAAGGAACATCCCATTTTTGATGATTTCTGGTATTTTATTGATTCGTTCTTGAATCGTTTTCGTGTTTTCGTCTGATGGTTCATCGCCATGATTCAACGCTTTGACTGTTTTCATTTTTAAATAAGAAGACATACTACATCAAAGAATGCAAATGCGAGAGATTCAGGTGATAGGTAACATGAATAGTTCTTAATTTTTATCAAGCCACAAGAGAGATATCACAATCGAGAAGCTGACATTTATAAAACTTTTAGGATGATGAACGGTGTTTTCGCCGTAGAAGGGGCAGAGAACCACTTTTCGACATGCATACTGACAGGGAAAATACAAATATCACAGACTGCGTTCTCTTCTTATGGATATAATTCAAATTCATCATAGAACACAAATGTTTTCAAGCAATGAATGGCTTTCTCCATGCTCCTTGGCTTTGGATAGCCCCTGGAGCACGAAACGGTGTTTCGCTAATACTGCAGGTAACTCTGAAAATTCCGTGTAATCCTTTCTTAGCTGCTATTTTCTCAAAGTTTAATCGAGTGTCCGAGACACATTGGTTTCATCAGAGTGTTCCATGGCTATACCATGCTAATTTCCAGTTTGGAATTCCAGATCAAGTGTCATCAAATATTTGCCGTCTTTTCCTCAAAAACACTTCAGAGAGTAGTCTCATATATGCAGTACAAAATATTTCAGCCGCGCGGGATTAGCCGAGCGGTCTTAGGCGCTTCAGTCATGGACTGTGCGGCTGGTCTCGGCGGAGGTTCGAGTCCTCCCTCGGGCATGGGTGTGTGTGTTTGTTCTTAGAATAATTTAGGTTAAGTACTGTGTAAGCTTAGGGACTGTTGGCCCTAGCAGTTAAGTCCCATAAGATTTCACACACATTTGAACATTTGAAAAATTTCAATCAAAACACACGTACCTCTAAAAGGATCTGTATTTGATGCTGATATGTCACCAACTAATTCTTTAATATGGGACTGAAAGTCCCGTTCAGTGAGAGTTTCACATGCTATTGTAGACTGTTAACATAAAAGCTCTCGGCATATGGTACCGCGTTATATTGTAAAATATCACTGGATGAAACAGACGTTCCGGCCACTGTTAGAATGACCTTCTTCCACGTCTACTTGGATTGCTCGAGTTGTGTCAAAAAAAGGAACAGTTCGGCACGCTTTACCTGTGTTGTGGTCACTGATCCACACCGTCATCCCAGCAATGCAACCTGTGACATGAGAAAACGTTCACTTAAGGAGACTAACGTAGAGAAATCACCTACACTGGGTAATGAACGAATTTGCCATTCAGAACTAATCCTTTGAAAAGTTAATTTTATTTTTACCGATATTCAGATTTTGACGGCCTAGGGGCACCATTCCTGTTATTCTACGGAGCCCAAGTTCCGCATAGCTAATTTCTACATGGAATGGATCAAGACTAGGGGTTTTTCGAACTAGTGGTAGTCCAAAAATATTACAAATAGAAATGAAAGTGTGCAACATGAGAGCCATCCTTACACGGTGCCACCATTTCTAATCTGTCCCGCCAGATATTGACGGTAAACGTTTCCTCCATCAACATGATTCGAACCGGCTATCTTCTACTCAAACGCCGCAGAACTGCACCAACAACATCAGTATTTTATGAACACGCTTAATTTTAATTTTATTTTATCTCGTCATTTCACAACTTGGCAGTTCATCAGTTCATCATTCAAGAAGAGAATCGTAACAGAATTCTGTCTGTATCAGTGCTATCGAATTTCGATCGTAGTAGTCGATTACTTCGTCGCTAACTGATCTGGACCGCTTACACGTTTGGTTACTTTATGTGCTTGCCGAATATTACTTACACATTAAAACTGAGTTACTAATCGTGAGTTTGCCTTATTTGATAAAATGTGTAATATTTTCAGTTACTTGTTTCACAGAATGAAATTTTCAATGTACGTGTTTTTAGCACCTTTATTCGTCTGTGGATAAACTAAGTTCTATACGAACTTGCAATTCGTCTCTAATGATATCATCGTCGTCGGAACGAAAAATCCTAACCATCTTCACTTCTAATAAATTTGGCATGATCTTAAGGCAGATTAATTTCTCTCTGACGTTTTGAATTGTGTTGGTGACGTATATATGATAGTTTTCCAAGAGCCATATCGTTTGATGTAAAGTTTATGATACTTTTCATTGTGTGTGTTATAGAAATACTGAAACGGCCTTTCTTTTCATATAATGACGTGGCACCGTGCAAAGTTTCCCGTCTGTGTTTGGCAAGAATTAATCATCTCCTTGCGATCGTACGACCTGCGAGCTACACCGTGCGATGTTTTGCATGATCACCACGCAGATGTGTATGGCAGATCAGGATCATTTCGAGGCACTACTATTCTTGCGACATGGTGTTAATAATTGTCGCCAGCCTCGCTTTGACCACGAGACGGACTTAAAATACTCACACAGAATGCGCACCAATTCGCATACTGTGCATAAAATATTCCTTTCCGCAGCATTATAGTTATGGGCCGCTTACCTGGCTGTGGACTTGGATACTAATTTGGATACAAATGTGTGTGTTTGTACATTGCTTACGACAGAGTTGGTATCCATTCTGGATATAAACGGCTTGCAATTTAATGGGTGAAGTTGCGCATCGCCGTCTCGCGGCTTGTACCGTTTGTGAACGTGTTCCGCACCAGTTTCAAATTTACTCGAAGCACTAAATACTTGCCCATTGTTGACATAAATAACAATTTTTTCCTTTTGACTGGAAGTCTTTGGGACAGTGGCCGTGGTGTTTATTTGCTCGTAAGATGTCACTGTTCCTTCGGATGCATTTTCGACTGCGGCGATCATTTTATGGGACTGTTGTGAACATATCATAATTTCCGAATCGTACTTGAACTTCGTAAACAGCAGGCCTCATACACCTCTGGAAACCTATGCAGTGTTTGTGTTACAAAGAGTCGATGTTTTCTTTGGTGTGCAAGGTAGTAGTTTCATCGGTTTACAGTCTGTCACTATAGTTTACGGTAGAGAAACTTGCAGGGAGAATGTACGTCGTGCACTGGGAATATATTTCTTACATCTGAATATTAACAGCGTTGCATTCCACACGACTAATAGGTCGGCAACCGCACCGCTCTAGCATTATAGCGTGTTTCAAGTGCACAAGCGTGTAGCCTTAGGAATGCATGTGTTTATGTTCCACGATCGTTTCTCTCTTGCCAATACCTTCTCGGTACTGACTCCACACACTAGAACAATACTTCGAAATTGATAGCATAGTTGATTTATGTAAAAAGCTTCAAACTACGTCCGTCTGGAGCTCCATCACGCATAAACCACACGTTTCTTCTTCATAACCGTCTGTTATATCATATCTACTATACACCCATAAGGGGTGCTAACCTCCTCGACATGCGCGCATCTGAAGAGATCTTGTGCACTTGGATGGGCACCATGAGTAAGATTGGTGCGGAACAGTCTTCGCTGAACAACAGTTATGGGCTCAGCTCGCTCTGTTCCTTCACGAGACGTGGAATGTAGCGGCCAACTGCAAATTAAATCGGTGACAGTGTTGCAGGGAGGGCTGGTCAATGACAATCCGAGGAGATCTTTCAATCTCTATCTCTAACCTAAGAATGCGAGAATTCTCTGTGACTCACATCCGCATAGCAAAACATGGGCAGTCGTAATCGTGAATTATGCAGTATGATCAAAGTGCTAAAAATATGTAGATCGGTATTGGACGCTGTCTGGTATACTTTGATATATATATGTTCCTTCAATGGACGTACTGCACAGTCATTTATCTACATTCGCAATCTAGTATATGGCACTCGCAAAGTAGTGGAGGGATAGTTTAGCAATGATACAGAAGTTGAGGAGCATGCTGCTGTGTCATTAGGCGGCGTTGAAATTACGGAAAAATTGCTAAAATTTCTAAAACTGATCACACTATCAGTTGTGGTGCTTATTACAGTACATCGACGGTGTCTTTTTCCATTCCATCCGTCCACTGGTATGCTGTTGGTTACCACATAATGAATGACCGATATCAGTTGTTTGAGATGCAAAAGGAGTCTTTGTGGGGGTGGGGCAACACGTTCCGGGGATGGCCTACACTGAAACAGTGATCGCGTACATGACTGCAGTATGAGGAATCAATCGAAATGGATCACCGAGGCATCTGCTACCCCGTCACTGTGAAATACATGTAGAGGTCATCGTTCACCTTTGGACAGCTGTTTGGAAACGCTCCACAATGCCGCCAAACTCTTCCAATCTCCATATGCGTCACTATGTCTTCGGCATTTTTTTCAGTAAGAAACGCCGCCTCATTCTTTTATCTCAATCATACAGTGCGTGAGGGGAGCAGCAGTTGCATAATTTGCACCATGATATTCCAGATTTCTGTGAGAGTCAGTGGATTGAAAAGTGTTAATGTCAGTTTAGAACCTGACACATACATTAAAGTCGTGGTGGAAAAAAAAAATGTATGTCGGTGTTCAAAGCTGTTGTCATACACTGCTTTGATGTTTTACAGCAGGAAAAACAATGTATCAAACAACAACACATCTCTTGTGACTTGTAGTCTGTGGGAAATGGTCCACGTACAGTACAGGCAATGTAACTTTCCACTGGTCTGTGCAAGCGATTTCGATCACTGGCCACCTGCTCCGATAGATCAACACCTATATATTTAATAGGATCGCCACATTTGCTGGCTGTCAGCATGCAGACAATATTTGTTTCCCAATAAATCAAAAGAGAGGGACGTAGTAACATCTTATCGAGTTCTCTACCGGATGACGTTAGCGGAGTTTTTATTGTTCATAGTTGTTCGCTGTTGGATGGTATAAAATAATGAGGATACAGAGAATGTTTGGGTGACAGACATGAATGTACCCTGAGAGGTGCAGATCTCTTTCGGATGGCAGTACCTGTATCTAGTTTGGAGACAGACCGCAGTGCAGTAGCAAAATTCTCGTCCTTCTTCCAGTTCCTGTATGAAGTGGAGTCTTCCTAATTTTCCCGATAAGAAACACCACCACATCTGCTCGTACTGTCTTTTCTACAACCTTCTGTTGCTGGAGAACTCTTTGTTTGGCGCTGGCCTTATACATTGTACATGGATGGCAGAGCTATGTGAACACATCTACATCAGCATCATACTCTGCAAGCCACCTAGTAGTGTGTAGCAGACGGTACTTCCGGTACCACTATCTGATCCCTCCAATTCTGTTCCACTCGCGAATAGTGCGCGGGAAGAATGATTGTCGGTAAGCCTCTGTATTGTCTCTGATTTCCCGAATTTTCTCTTCATGATAACCGGTAAGCCTCTGTATTGTCTCTGATTTCCCGAATTTTCTCCTCACGGTCATTACGCGTGATGTATGTGGAGAGAAGTAATATGTTGTCCGACTCCTCCTGAAAAGGGCTGTCCCCAAATTTCAGTAGTAAATCTCTCCGTGATGCACAACGCCTCTCTTGTAACATCTGCCAGTGGAGTTGGTTTAGCATCTCTGTAACGCTCTCTGGCCAGTTAAACGATCTCGTGACGAAACGCACCGTTCTTCGTTGGAACTTATCTTCTCTATCAGTCTTACCTGATAGATGAACAATACTCAAGAATCGGGCGAACAAGCGCCTTATAAGCCACTTCTTTTGTGGATGAATTACATTTCCTTAAGATTCTTCCGATGAATTTGACTCTGGTGTCTGCTTTTCCCACTATCTGTTTCATATGGTCATTCCACTTACGGTCGCTCTGGATAGTTACGCCAAGATGTTTTACGGCAGACGCTGTCTCCAGCTGTTTGTCATCAGTAGTGTAGCTGTACAGTAGTGGATTTCTTTTCCTATGTACGTGCAATATGTTACATTTATTTACGTTCAGCCGGCCGCGGTGGTCTAGCGGTTCTAGGCGCGCAATCCGGAACCGCGCAACTGCTACGGTCGCAGGTTCGAATCCTGCCTCGGCCATGGATGTGTGTGATGTCCTTAGGTTAGTTAGGTTTAAGTAGTTCTAAGCTCTAGGGGACTGATGACCCCAGATGTTAAGTCCCATAGTGCTCAGAGCCATTTGAACCATTTTTATTTACGTTCAGGGTCAACTGCCAGAGCCTGTGCCATTCACCAATTCTCTGCAGGTCGTTCTGCAAATTCTTACGATCTTTTGGTGTTGCTACTTTAGTATAGACAACTGCATCATTTGCGAATAGCCTTAAAGAGCATCCGACACTTTCTGCTAGATAATTTATATATATTGTAAAGAGTAAAGGTCCAGTCATACTTCCCTGTGGTACTCCGCATGTTACCATTACACCTGTCGATTTAGTTCCGTTTAGAGCGACGTGTTGAGTTCTATCTGCAAGAAAACCTTGAATCCAATCGCAAGTCTGTTCCGATACTCCGTAAGCTCGTATTTTTTTTTCATTAAACGGCAATGCTGGACGGTGTCAAATGCCTTACTGAAATCAACGAACACGGCATCAACTTGAGCGCCGTTGTCCACCGCGCTGTGGATCTCATGGAGGAACAGAGCGAGCTGTGTTTCGCAGTATCTCTGTTTGCGGAATCCATGTTGGTTTTTATAGAGAAGATGTTCATTTTCCAAAAACGTCATAATTCTTGTGAATAAAACATATTCCATAAATCTACAACAGATTGAGGTTAACAATATAGGTATATAAATGTGTAGATCTGTCTTACGGCCATTCTTAAAAACAGGAATAACCTGCGCTTTTTTTCCAGCCTTTAGGTACCTTTCGTTGTTCAAGCGATCTACTATAAATTACTGCTAGAAGGGGAGCAGGTTTTTTCGCATAATCTTTATATAATCTTATAGTTATCTCATGTGGTCCTGACACCTTTCCACTACTAAGCTATTGTAGCTGCTTTTCAATTCCGCGATCGGTTATCTCAATATCTGCCTTTTCGACGTTCGTGCGACGATTGAAAGGAGGGAAAGTGTTACGATCTTCCGCGGTGGAACAACTTCGGAAGACCGAATTCAGTATTTCGGCCTTCTCTGTTATCTTCCGTTTAGGTGCTGGTGTGGTCGCTGAGAGAATGAATAGATGATTTTGACCCACTTACTGATTTTACATACGACGAAAATCTCTTAGGTTTTTCACTCAGGTCGGTTGACAACGTCTCTCTGTCAAAATCATTGAACGCTTCTCTCATTGCTCTCCTTACGCTCATTTTCGCTTCGTTAGGCTTTTGTCAGATGGGTTTTTACTTATCTTGAATCTGAGATGAAGTGCTCTTTGTTTACGTAACGCTTTTCAAACACGGTTGTTAAACCATGGTGGATCTTTCCCATCCCTTAAAACCTTACTCGGAACATTCTTATCTAGGGCATATTGAACGATGCCTTTGAATTTTTTCCATTTGTTCTCCACATCTTCGTCCTCATCACCGAATATTTGATGCTGACTGCTGAGATATTCTGAAATCTGTATCCTGTCAACGTTGCTGAGCAAATACGAGGGTTGGAACTTAAATAGTGGCAACTATTTATTCACTACCGATACAAAAGAGTTACATGTTTGCACCTGTTACTGTCTTTCAAAGTAGTCATCAGCGTTGTGAAGAAACCGTTGCCAGCGATGTGGAAGGCGTAGTATGCCGTTAGCAGAGCCTGTTATGTTAATTGTGCGAATAGAGCCGTCTAGTGACTGTCGAATCTCTAGAACAGTTCTGAAGCGAATACCACGAAGCCAAAACTGAAACGCCGTGAAAGTCGAAAGTGCGTCGGAGTCCCAGCATGGTGAAAGTTATGGTGATTCTCGTGTACGACTGTGATGGTGTTATCCTAACGCATTACATTCCTCCACGTAGACCGTCAATGCACAGTATTACTGTTAGTTTTTGGAGCATCACCTGCGACCAGCTTTGCGAAAGAAGTGGAGACCATTTCTGTGCAACCCACTCATCATCTTGCACGACAATGCGCGGGCGCATACAGCACAAGCTGTGGCTGCTCTGTTCGGTCGATGGGACTGGGAAGTACTGTACCATCCACCATACTCCTCGGACTTTAGTCCTTGTAACTTTGATTTGATTCTGAAGATGAAGGAACCACTTCGTGGCATTCGCTTCAGAACTGTTCCAAAGATTTGACAGCCAGTAGACGGCTCCATTCGCACCATCAACAGAACAGGCTCTGCTAACGGTATACGACGCCTTCCACATCGCTGGCAACGAGTTCTACACAACGCTGGTGACTACTTTGAAGGACAGTAACAGGTGCAAACACGTAACTCTTTTGTATCGGTTGTGAATACACTACTGGCCATTAAAATTGTCATTAAAATGCAGATGATAAACGGGTATTCATTGGACAAATATATTATACTAGAACTGACACGTGATTGCATTTTCACGTAATTTGGGTGCATAGATCCTGAGAAATCAGTACCCAGAACAACCACCTCTGGCCGTAATAACGGCCTTGATACGCCTGGGCATTGAGTCAAAAAGAGCTTGGATGGCGTGTACAGGTACAACTGCCCATATAGCTTCAACACGATACCACAGTTCATCAAGAGTAATGACTAGCGCATTGTGACGAGCCAGTTGCTCGGCCACCATTGGCCAGACGTTTTCAATTGGTGAGAGATCTGGAGAATGTGCTGGCCAGGGCAGCAGTCGAACAGTTTCTGTATTCAGAAAGGGCTGTACAGGACCTGCAACATGCGGTCGTGCATTATCCTGCTGAAATGTAGGGTTTCGCAGGGATCGAATGAAGGGTAGAGCCACGGCTCGTAACACGTCTTAAATGTAACGTCCACTGTTCAAAGTGCCGTCAATGCGAACGAGAGGTGACCGAGACGTGTAACCAATGGCACCCCATACCACACGCCGGGTGATACGCCAGTATGGCGATGACGAATACACGCTTCCAATGCGCGTTCACCGCGATGTCGCCAAACAAGGATGCGACCATCATGATGCTGTAAACAGAACCTGGATTCATCCGAAAAAATGACGTTTTGCCATTCGTGCACCCAGGTTCGTCGTTGAGTACACCATCGCAGGCGCTCCTGTCTGTGATGCAGCGTCAAGGGTAACCGCAGCCATGATCTCCGAGCTGATAGTTCATGCTGCTGCAAACGTCGTCGAACTGTTCGTGCAGATGGTTGTTGTCTTGCAAACGTCCCCATCTATTGAATCAGGGATTGAGACGTGGCTGCACGATCCGTTACAGCCACGCGGATAAGATGCCTGTCATCTCGACTGCTAGTGATAGGAGGCCGTTGGCATCCAGCACTGCGTTCCCTATTACCCTCCTGAACCCACCGATTCCATATTCTGCTAACAGTCATTGGATCTCGACCAACGCGAGCAGCAATGTCGCGATACGATAAACCGCAATCGCGATAGGCTACAATCCGATCATTGTCAAAGTCGGAAACGTGATGGTACGCATTTGTCCTCCTTGCACGAGGCATCACAACGGTTCACCAGGCAACGCCGGTCAACTACTGTTTGTGTATGAGAAATCGGTTGGAAACTTTCCTCATGTCAGAACGTTGTAGGTGTCAAAAAATTGTTCAAATGTCTCTGAGCACTATGGGACTTAACTTCTGAGGTCATCAGTCCCCTAGAACTTAGAACTACTTAAACCTAACTAACCTAAGGACATCACACACATCCATGCCCGAGGCAGGATTCGAACCTGCGAATGTAGAGGTCGCGCTTTTCCAGACTGTAGCGCCTAGAACCGCTCGGCCACTCCGGCCGGCTGTTATAGGTGTCGTCACCGGCGCCAACCTTGTGTGAATGCTCTGAAAAGCTAATCATTTGAATTTCACAGCATCTTCTTCCTGTCGGTTAAATTTCGCATCTGTTGCACGTCACCTTCGTGGTGTAGCAATTGTAATGGTATGTAGTGTAAATAGTGGCCACTATTTAACTTCCAACCCTCGTATATCTTCCTGTCTTTCTTAACAATCCTTGTAGGACCCGTCGTCATTGATGCTGTCACAGTCTTATGATCACTGATACCTTCCTCTATGTTAACTGATTCGATAGGTTCAGGACTGTTTGTTGTCAGTAGGTCTAAGACATTACCCTCACAATTTGGTTCTCTAACTATCTTCTCAAGCTAATTTTCGGACAAGACATCCAGAACAATGCCACACGAATCCCTGTCTCTGGCACCAGTTTTGATGGCATAACACTCCCAATCTATACCTGGCAAGTTGAAGTCAGCCTCTAATGCAACGGCATGATATTCTACAAGTTCTATCTGAAGCGCTCTACAACTATAGACCCTGGCCCAGGTGGTCTATAAAAGCACCCGATCACCATTTTGGACCGTTCTTTGATACCCAGATTAATACACATTCGGAATCCGTGATAACCTTCCTAAATTTTATTGTATTTTTTACTTGCAATAAGAACCCCATCACCATTGGCGACTAACCTACCCTTTCGATAAACATTCCAATCTGAACTTACGATTTCGTTGTCATTGACGTCTGATTTCCACCAGCTTTCTGCTGCCAATATTTGCGATCAGTAAGTGGTACTAATTCTCGGACTTTTCTTGGATGCTCCTGCAGTTTACTAAAATCACATAAATCTTTTCTACCTGTGATCTGCGAGGACCAAGATTCTCTGAGGTCACTGTGGCCGATTTAACAGACGAATCATCTTTGATCCCAAGGGAGGGGTTCCCTAACCTAAAAAAGCCTCATGTGCACGCCACACGTACTCCGCTACCCTATTAGCCGCTTCCTGAGTGTAGTGCACGCCTGACCTATTAAGGGGAACCATACAATTCTGCACCCGATAGCGGAGGTCGAGAAATTAGCATCCGATACCGTTGCAAAGTCGTCTGAGCCTCTGGTTTAGACCTTCCACTCTGTTCCAAACCAGAGGACCGCCATCAACCCTGGGTATGTTGCTACAAATAGACAGCTTAACTTGCATACCGCGTGCGTTGCTAGTTGCCTTCATCAGATCAGCCAGCCGCCTAAAGGAACCGAGGATGACCTCAGAACCCAAACGGCAGGCGTCATTCGTGTCGACATGTGCCACTGCATGCAGCCGGTGGCATCCTGTGAGCTCGATAGCCGCTGACAGAGCTTCCTCTAAATCACGGATGAGACCTCCCGGCAAACATACCGAATAGACACTGGAATTCTTTACCACCATGCCTGCTATCTCCCTAAGGGGCTCCATCGCCAGTCTAACATTGGAGCTCCGGATGACAAGTATACCCACCCACTGGGCAGGAAAATCGACCGCTGACCCAACAGGAGAGGGATGCCGTGCTGGCGCAGAGTTAAATCATCCACACAGGGTAGCACCTCATATCTGTTGCTAAGACGTAGGGAGCCAGCCACACGGCATGCTCCCCCTTTCGCCTTCTGTCCAGTGACACGCTGTAAGGTGGCTATAATTTCGCACCTTACAAGCACTCATCCATATACTTTTCTGTGATCTACAAACCCAATTAGGTATCATGTAAGAGTTTGTGCATCGTACATATGAATATACACTCCTGGAAATTGAAATAAGAACACCGTGAATTCATTGTCCCAGGAAAGGGAAACTTTATTGACACATTCCTGGGGTCAGATACATCACATGATCACACTGACAGAACCACAGGCACATAGACACAGGCAACAGAGCATGCACAATGTCGGCACTAGTACAGTGTATATCCACCTTTCGCAGCAATGCAGGCTGCTATTCTCCCAAGGAGACGATCGTAGAGATGCTGGATGTAGTCCTGTGGAACGGCTTGCCATGCCATTTCCACCTGGCGCCTCAGTTGGACCAGCGTTCGTGCTGGACGTGCAGACCGCGTGAGACGACGCTTCATCCAGTCCCAAATATGCTCAATGGGGCACAGATCCGGAGATCTTGCTGGCCAGGGTAGTTGACTTACACCTTCTAGAGCACGTTGGGTGGCACGGGATACATGCGGACGTGCATTGTCCTGTTGGAACAGCAAGTTCCCTTGCCGGTCTAGGAATGGTAGAACGATGGGTTCGATGACGGTTTGGATGTACCGTGCACTATTCAGTGGCACCTCGACGATCACCAGTGGTGTACGGCCAGTGTAGGAGATCGCTCCCCACACCATGATGCCGGGTGTTGGCCCTGTGTGCCTCGTTCGTATGCAGTCCTGATTGTGGCGCTCACCTGCACCGCGCCAAACACGCATAAGACCATCATTGGCACCAAGGCAGAAGCGACTCTCATCGCTGAAGACTACACGTCTCCATTCGTCCCTCCATTCACGCCTGTCGCGACACCACTGGAGGCGGGCTGCACGATGTTGGGGCGTGAGCGGAAGACGGCCTAACGGTGTGCGGGACCGTAGGCCAGCTTCATGGAGACGATTGCGAATGGTCCTCGCCGATACCCCAGGAGCAACAGTGTCCCTAATTTGCTGGGAAGTGGCGGTGCGGTCCCCTACGGCACTGCGTAGGATCCTACGGTCTTGGCGTGCATCCGTGCGTCGCTGCGGTCCGGTCTCAGGTCGACGGGCACGTGCACCTTCCGCCGACCACTGGCGACAACATCGATGTACTGTGGAGACCTCACGCGCCACGTGTTGAGCAATTCGGCGGTACGTCCACCCGGCCTCCCGCATGCCCACTATACGCCCTCGCTCAAAGTCCGTCAACTGCACATACGGTTCACGTCCACGCTGTCGCGGCATGCTACCAGTGTTAAAGACTGCGATGGAGCTCCGTATGCCACGGCAAACTGGCTGACACTGACGGCGGCGGTGCACAAATGCTGCGCAGCTAGCGCCATTCGACGGCCAACACCGCGGTTCCTGGTGTGTCCGCTGTGCCGTGCGTGTGATCATTGCTTGTACAGCCCTCTCGCAATGTCCGGAGCAAGTATGGTGGGTCTGACACACCGGTGTCAATGTGTTCTTTTTTCCATTTCCAGGAGTGTATAAAGGAGACTGACATTGTCACGTATGCCTTGTAAATAATTATTAACGCTAATTGCATGCAAGGTGACGGAGTGTCATTATTATCAGAACGGCGTAATGAATGATTGCCTACACTAGTAGAGGTTGGAACACCAGTGGAGATGAAATGGCAGGCAGAACTCAAGCTCTGGGTGGAAGGCCCGCACAGGTGTTGGTCCTGCTTAAAAACAGGAAGTAGCTAGACGGACGTCGTGGCACGTGAGCTCTGGAGAACAATAGGGTGACGGCCGGCCGCTATTGTAGCAGGACCGGAAGGATAACCGGGAACTCTGCAAATCTTGGACGCAGGTGAGAGGAACGAAGAAGCGGCACCCCGGAAACCACGCAGGCTGTGTTATTTCCAAGTATTTGTACTCAGAAGCGTACCATTGTACGAGTATAGATTTTTCCTCGCAAACTTTCCGCGCTGGAAGACAAAAGACTAAAATATGGTTGGTCGGTGATCGGAAGATTCTGTAGAGAGGGACAATATTCCGTGGTTTCCAGAATATGATTCGTTTTCTGAATTACGAGGGTGGGGAGCCGAGCCTTGCTGGGAAGCCAGTGATGGAGAGACGAGTTCTTCTGTTGTGAGCGCCCGTGTGTGACGGTCGCTCGGTATCAGCTTTTTTGGTACACACGGACTTTCTGTCTTTGCTCTCAGGAGAGTTTATAGTTAAAACAGTTAGGCACTGTACTGTTGGGAACCTATACGATTATGGACTTCATCTCTGGGTTGGAAGTCGTCGTTGAGTATGCAGTGTTCAGTAAATCAGAGCACTTCTTCTGCCTATACTTACGTTGAGACGTTATGCGAACTCCGTCGTTGTGGCTAGGATTTCGCGTTTCTCGTCTGTGGAGCACAGAGAGGAGAAGACAGTATTACAGTATATTATTCAGAGGATCGTCTTCTGCCGTCCTAGTGTTTGAAAGCATTTATTTGTGGCTGGAGTTCTTCCATCGTTGCAGACGAGTACGAGAACCATCACTTCGATGCACCAGACGCAGTACATACGGTGATATCCCAAATTGCTTTGGCTTATTAGGGCTATAAAGCTAAACAGCTGTGATCACGTTAGTTTATTTCCACTGAGGTACCACACCACCGTAGATCATCTTTGAAAGTAGTGTCTTCTAGTGTTTGGTTTGTAGATGATGTCAGTTATTTCGCATTAGTGATATTAGACCGCGCAGTCATAATAAGGGGCAGATTTGGGCAATTGATTAACAATTTTAGTTGGGAAATATAGACAATTATACTTAAAGGGTTTATTTTAATCTATAATAAATATATATTGGACAAAAACGTTTATCATTTAGTACTATTAGTTGCCTTAATCATTCATTTATGCTTAGATTGTAATTTATATGTAAAAAAGAGCATTAAGAGATCCTAAGATCTGCTTCAGGGGGTAGTGAGACAGGGCCAAATCATCATTTTAACATTTATTATTTTCCGTTGTGCACATTCATTTTTACACCCGCCTAGAGTAACATCTTGGAACGCGAACCCAACACTGTCTGCTACCCACTCTGAAGTGAGGACGGACCGGTCAGTTGTTGCGTATCAGAAGACGCAGCGACGTACGGGTCACCAGGGGTTTCCAGTGGCACCAAAGCTGTGGCAGGTTTCGTCAGTGACGCCCCGACGTCAGCGCAACTTTTAGCATTAGCTAGAAGCTTGTTGACGGTAGCCAACGTGGCTTCCAGCTGTTTACGGACAGCAGCCAACTATCCTTGTGTCCGCTCACAACAAGCACAGTCCCTAGCCATATTGTATTGTGTATAAAATAGATAAAAAGTCTCAAATGGCGCTACTGAGTTTGAAATGTATACAAAATATACCAGACGCGAATAAAGTAGCACTAAAAGTTGCTGTGCAGATTTCTCACCGTACTCTGAGACCTCAAGCTATTAAACAGAAACTAATTTCGCTACTTAAGTTGATGTATTTACACATACCTCTTATTAGAAATCCTGTTTACCGAAAAGTTACTGCACGAGATAAATATTCAAACTGGAATGCTCTGATATAAACTGTATGCTGTCTACTAGCACAAAATTAAAACTTAATGGCGAGACGGAGTTTCTGGCGACGGGAAAATTTACACTAGGAAGCCATCCTACACAAGGATATTCACAAGACTTACGGAAAAACAAAAACTACGTTTAATTTTCTAACCACTAGTCTACACAGTAAAATACACAGGTATAGTTCACTTCCTTCAGAAGCACTTGGATTTAAAAAAAACCAAAACCAAAAACAAGACAAAAACTAAGTGAATTTACTGTTTATCAGACAAGTACTGCTGCTGCTGCAGCTCGTCCTGTCGGCTCAGCTGCTGCTACGTTTTCACCGAGTGGTTCGAACACGGTCCTGTCGCATTAACTCAAATGGTTCAAATGGCTATAAGCACTATGGGACTTAACATCTGAGGTCATCAGTCGCCTAGAACTTAGAACTACTTAAGGCTAACTAACCTAAGGACATCACACACATCCATGCCCGAGGCAGGATTCGAACCTGCGACCGTAGCAGCAGCGCGGTTCCGGACTGAAGCGCGTAGAACAGCATTAACTCAGCTCAACCTGTTTCTCCACGGTATGCAGAAGGTATTAGATATAGCGCTCTCTGACTTCTACTCACTTTCGGCTTAAACTGGGACGATCACATGGACAAAGCTGCAGGGAGGGCGGGGAAGAGACTGAGGAACAGTTACAAGATGCAGAGGGATTCTCTAAAACCACGTTGGAGGTTTCCTGTATGGGATCCTTAGGAGATAGGTTCGAAAAAGATTACTCTTTTCGAGATATGAGAGTGTAACGAATATGATTCACCAGTGACTGTGATCATTAGAAGACCTCTCCATAGGATCCAACGCAAGCATGTGGTTGAATGGATAGACTTGATTCCAAATTGCAGACAGCGTTTCTGCCAGTAAGTGTAACGCTATCAGCGACTCTCGTGTGTGGCTGTAGAACCAAGACCACTTTTTATGCGGGCTGATGTTAGCACAGTCGTTGTGATCGTGTTTTTAATAGCGTGGTCCATACGCGAAGCCGGCCGGTGTGGCCGTGCGGTTCTAGGCGCTTGAGTCTGGAACCGCGTGACCGCTACGGTCGCAGGTTCGCCTCGGGCATGGATGTGTGTGATGTCCTTAGGTTAGTTAGGTTTAAGTAGTTCTAAGTTCTAGGGGACTGATGACCACAGATGTTAAGTCCCATAGTGCTCAGAGCCATTTGAACCATTTTTTCCATACGCGAAATGTATGCTGCTGGCGGTTGAATTCTTCTGCGGTAAACTTCAAATGTCGGTTCTCAATAGCGTTACTCAAAAGGAACATCGTCGTCCCTCCAGGCGTTCCCATCTGAGCTATATGGTGAGTGTAATCCCACTACTGAAAACGAAAAATTACTCGCCGTGTAAAGTGACTCTCATGATGAATTTAATTAATAAATCTATCAATTTGATATCAGATGGATGGAAGCGATGGGTAGGGTGAAACTAATATGATTCTTGACTTGAAGTGTTAAAGAAGCGTTTTCTTTGGCTCTGAGCACTATGCGACGTAACTTCTGAGGTCATCAGTCGCCTAGAGCTTAGAACTAATTAAACCTAACTAACCTAAGGACATCACACACATCCATGCCCGAGGCAGGATTCGAACCTGCGACCGTAGCGGTCGCTCGGTTCCAGACTGTAGCGCCTAGAACCGCACGGCCACTCCGGCTGGGCGTTTTCTTTCTTAGTGGTGATATCTTCTAACGATATTTCAATCTCCCACCTACACTGGGGGAGATAAACATCGTCTTCCTATGTGGCAAGGCGTTTGACTACTTTAAGAGAGATTTCGAAAATGAGGAGGCGTCCAGTGACAGTAGTAGATCGTAGTACTCTGTCATGAGCCAAAAATGAGTTTAATATTCTAGTCCTATGATGCATGAGGTAACAGATAAGAAAAGATTTTTTCCTTCCTGACGAGAAAATACTTAGATGTAGCCTATGCCATACTGTTACAAGATTTCACAATAAGTAACGATACTTCAGCGATGTGAAAACGCGTGTATGCCCTGATTTCATCGGTCTTCGGAAATGAAATGTATAAAAGATAGAAATGTACATTTCGCATGAGAACTTCGAGGTTTATGTTCAACAACATCGCTGTCAAGGATTGGGTAAAGTGGATTTTTTTAAACTGGAGAGCGTATGTATGCGTGGAATTGGTTAGAACTACTGTGGACGTCCAAGTTGCAGTTGCTGTTTCGGAATGCTCCGCGGTTGGCTGCAAGGGCGGTCACGAGGTTTCGGCTACCGGAAGTAGAGGATTAGTTCAGCCTGCGACGGGCGGTTAGGTACGACGAATGCGCCGATCTGTGCGATCTTGTCTGCGGTAGTGGGGACTAGCGAAGTGACCAGTGTGCTGGGTGAGCGGCGACAGAAACGGACGTGTGTGTTGTGTGCGAGAAGATTGAAATGACGGATGTTTGTGCTGGATGTATTGATAACATCCGAATTCCTACCCCTTCAGTTATCCTTGATGCCCTCCACGGCTGAGGTGATGCACTCTGGCATAGACGCGTGTCCACGACTATGACTGCAGCTGGAGTGGTAGTTTTCACCGACCCGTGAACGATGGTGCTGGCAGCGTATGAGGGGATTGGCGCACTGTGTGTGGACCGCGGGACATGAGTGCGCGGGATATACGAGTGTTTCAGCGATCTCTGACATCTAGAGGTGACAACTGCTGCTACGGACCGGATCGTGGTTTAAGTGTATCATGTTCAGTGCTTCTCAGTACATCGCAATGGACTCTGTCTTGCAGCGGTATTCGCTGTTGTCTCTATCCTATCATGCAGTGGACCCTTCCTCCTCCTTCCCCTTCGAATGTAGTGGAAAGAACCAATTTAGGAATTCAATAGTGCTTTAAAGACCCAACCGCGACGTCAGATTCCCCATTGATAGCGATCTCTGTCATGTAGCCATGACAACAACAACAACAACAACAACAACAACAAGTACTACTACTACTACTACGGTTTGGATCGTGGTTTAAGTGTGTCGTGTTTAGTGCTTCTCAATACATCACAGAGGTATGTGCTTTTCTTGTCTCTGTCCTATCACGCATTAAGCCCTTCCTCCTCCTTCCAAATGCAACGGAGACACCCTATTTTAGGAATTATGTAATGTTTTAAAAACTCAGTCGCGACGTCAGATTCCCGAGTGTTAGAGAACTCTGACATCTAACCATGACAACTTATTACAACGGATTGGACCTCAGTTTGTGTCGTGTTTAGTGCTTCTCAGTACATCGTAGTGGACTCAGTCTTGCAGAGGTATTTGTTTTGTTACTGTCCCATCACGTGATAGACCCTCTCCTCCCTCTTTCTTTGTCCTGGTGTAGCGGAGAGAACCAATTTAGGAATTCTATAGCACTTTTTTTTTTTGAGTCATCAGTCTTCTTACTGGTTTGATGCGGCTCGCCACGAATTCCTCTCCTGTGCCAACCTCTTCATCTCAGAGTAGCACTTACAACCTACGTCCTCAGTTATTTACTGGATGTATTCCAGTCCTTGTCTTCCTCTACAATTTTTACCCTCTAAAACTCACTCTAGTGCCATGGAAGTCTCTATCTGATGTAACAGATGTCCTATCATCCTGTCCCTTCTCCTTGTTAGTGTTTTCTACATATTCCTTTCCCCTCCGATTCTATGCATAACTTCCTCATTTTTTAGTTTATCAGTCCAGCCAGTTTTCAACATTCGTCTGTAGCACCACATCTTAAATGCTTCGATTCTCTTCTGTTCTGGTTTTCCCACAGTCCATGTTTCACTGCCATACAATGCCCTGCTCCAAACGTACATTCTCAGAAATTTCTTCCTCGAATGAAGGCCTGTGTTTGATACGAGTAGACTTCTCTTGGCCTTGCCCTTTTTGCCAATGCTAGTCTGCTTTTGATCTACTACTTGCACTGTCCGTCATTGGTTATTTTGTGCGTAGGTAGTGGAATTCCTTAACTTCATCTACATCACGACCATCAATCCCGACGTTAAGTTTCTCGCTATTCCCATTTCTTCTACTTCTCATTACTTCGACTTTCTTCGACTTACTCTCAATCCATGTTGGGTACTCATTAGACAGCTCATTCCATTCATCAGATCATGTAATTCTTGTGCTCCTTCACTCAGGATAGCAATGTCATCCGCGAATAGTATGATTGATATCCTTTCACCTTGAATTTTTATTCCACTCCTGAACCTTTCTTTTATTTCCATCATTGTTCCTTCGATGTACAGATTGAACAGTAGGGGCGAAAGGCGGCTGCCTTGTCTTACACTCTTTTTAATCCGAGCACTTCGTTCTTGGTCGTTCACTCTTATTATTCCGTCTTGACTCTTGTACATATTGTATATTACTCGTCTCCTACTATACCTTACCCCTATTTTTCTCAGAATTTCGAACATCTTGCACCATTTCCCATTGTAGAACCCTTTTTCCGGGTCGACAAATCCTATGAACGTGTCTTGATTTCTTTTTGGTCTTACTTCTGTTATCAACCGCAACGTCACAATTGCCTTGCCTCTCTGGTGCCTTTACCTTTCCTAAAGCCAAGCTTATCGTCATCTGACACATCCTCAGTTTTCTTTTCCATTCTTCTGTGTATTATTCTTGTAAGCAACTTGGATGCATGAGCTGTTAAGCTGATTGTGCGATAATTCTCGCACTTGTCAGGTATTGCAGTCTTCGGAATTGTGTGTATGATATTTTGCCGAAAGTCAGATGTTATGTCACCTGACTCATACATTCTGCACACCAACGTAAATAGACGTTTTGTAGCCACTTTCCCTACTGATTTTAGAAATTCTGATGGAATGTTATCTATACCTTCTGCCTTTCTTGATCGTAAGTCCTCCAAAGCTCTCTTAAATTCTGATTCTAATACTGGATCCTCTATGTCTTCTAAATCGACTCCTGTTTCTTCTTCTATCACATCAGACAAATCTTCCCCCCCCCCCCCCCCCCCTCCCCATAGAGGCCTTCAGTGTACTCTTTCCACATATCCGCTCTCTCCTCTGCATTTAACAGTGGAATTCCTGTTGCACTCTTAATGTTACCACCCTTGCTTTTAATTTCACCTAAGGTTGTTTCGACTTTCCTATATGCTGAGTCAGCCCTTCAGACAATCATTTTTTTTTTCGATTTCTTCACATTTTTCATGCAGATATTTCGTCTTATCTTCCGTGCACTTCCTATTTATTTCATTCCTCACCGACTTGTATTTCTGTGTTACTGAATTTCCCTAAACGCGTTTGTACGTCCTTCTTTCATCGATCAGCTGAAGTATTTCTTCTGTTACCCATGGTCTCTTCCCACTTACCTTCTTTGTACCTATGTTTTTCTTTCCAAATTCTGTGATTGCCCTTTTTAGAAATGTCCATTCCTCTGCAACTGTACTGCTTGCTGAGCTATTCCTCATTGCCGTATCTATAGCCTCAGAGAACTTCAAGTGTATATCGCTATTCCTTAGTACTTCCGTGTCCCACTTCTTTGCGTATTGATTCTTCCTGACTAATCTCTTGAACTTCAGGCTACTCTTCATCACTACTATGCTGTGATATGCGTCTATATCTGCTCCTGGGTACACCTTAAAATCCAGTATCTGATTTCGGAATCTCTGTCTGACCATGATGTAACTGAAATCTTTTCATATCACCCGGTCTTTTCCAAGAGTACCTCCTCCTCTTCTGGTTCTTGAACATAGTATTCCATATTACCAGCTGAAATTTATTACAGAACTCATTTAGCCTTTCTCCTCTCTCATTCCTTGTCCCAAGCCCATATTATCCTATAACCTTTTCTTCTACTCTTTCCACTACAACTGCATTCCAGTCCCCCATGACTGTTAGATTTTCATCTTCCTTTACACACTGTATTTTCAATATCCTCATATACTTTCTCTATCTCTTCATTTTAAGCTTGCGACATCGGCATGTATACCTTAACTATCATTGCCGATGTTGGTTTCCTGTCCATTCTAATAAGAACAGCCCTATCGCTGACCTGTTCACAATGACACACTCTCTGCCCTACATTCCTATTAATAACGAATCCTACTCCCGTTATTCCATTTTCTGCTGCTGTTGATATTACCCTATACTCATCTGACCAGAACTCCTTGTCTTCTTTCCATTTCACTTCACTGACTTCTACTATATCTAGATTGAGCCTTTGCATTTCCCTTTTCAGATTTTCTAGCTTCCGTACGACATTCAAGCTTTTGACTTTCCACGCCTCGACTCGTAGAACGTTATCCTTTCGTTGTTTATTCAATCTTTTTCTCATGGTCACCTCCCCCTCGGCAGTCCCTTCCCGGAGGTCCGAATGCGGGACTATTCCGTAATCTTGTGCGAAGGGAGAGATCATCATGACACTTTTCACCTGTGGATGCACGTTATGTATCTTAAATGCAGTGGTTTCCATTGCCTTCTGTATCCTCATGCCGTTGATCATTGCTTATTCTTCCGCCTTCAGGGGCAGTTCCCCATCCCAAGGACAAGAGAGTGCCCTGAACCTCTGTCCTCTCTTCTCTTTGACAAGGCCGTTGGCAGAATGAGAGTAACTTCTTATGTCGGAAGTGTTTGGCCGCCAATGCTACTTATTAATCAACATTTAAACACTGGAGTGTTTCGGACCCGGGACCGAGGACGTTTTGATTACTAATCAAAGGCGCTATCTTAGACCACGCGGGTGTGCTTTAAAAAAGAAAAAACACGTAGCAGACCTCTAGTGTTTGCAGATTCCTTAAGGGTTGGGTTGTTTTGGGGAAGGAGACCAGACAGCGAGGTCATCGGTCTCATCGGATTAGGGGATGATGGGGAAGGAAATCGGCCGTGCCCTTTCAAAGGAACCATCCCGGCATTTGCCTGGAGCGATTTAGGGAAATCACGGAAAACCTAAATCAGGATGGCAGGACGCGGGATTGAACCGTCGTCCTTCCGAATGCGAGTCCTGTGTCTAACCACTGCGCCACCTCGCTCGGTGCAGATTCCTTAACTGTGACGGTATAAATTCATGTAAATTTGAAATTCCAACTATCATTTCATACACCACAGCTTCCAGTCTTGATGTCAATTAATAATAGTTTTGGTTTCATTAATTAAATTTCTCGTAAAAAAAATAACACTGTAGCTTATGCATGCAGACTACTGTGCAGTGTCGATCTTTTTTATTTTGAGTAGTGTTGAAATGTCTGAAGCAAATTGTTTGAACGCCTATATTAACGATGTAATCAATATTTCCTGTGGCACATCTTCTAAAGCAACATTTGTGACATCTTCAAGGTGTGATGTTTCGCGCCAGATTTAATAACTCCTTAAGCAGTTCGTAAAGTGTACCACAAGAAAGTGCACCAGGAAGGCTGTCGCAGTTTAGAGTCCATGGCGAAATGAAATATCCCATGCTAGTTCCTATGTCATCTGCAGAGCAAACTACAGCTCTCTCTCTCTCTCTCTCTCTCTCTCTCTCTCTCTCTCTCTCTCTCTCCCTCCCTCATTTTCTTTGTATGCAACGATCTTTTTAAAAAAATGTATTTCAAGTCAGCATGCTACTAGTTTTGTGACATAGTCAATTTGTGTATGTGCGAAATAGCTACCGCATAGGCCTTTTATTTCCCTACATCACGATCATGTGACCGCAAATTAATTATTTATTAACTTCAGCAGTATTTCAGGGTCGATTCCCAGTCAGGCATTTGCTTTGCATGCCGTGGTATGCGACTGACTGGTTCACGTATGCAGACACAGGACGTGACCATTTGAAATGGCAGCCGACAGCTGACAGCGGTGCGGCGTGCCCAGTGGTGCTTCCAAGTCCCTGAGGCGCACCCTGACTTCGGGTAGCCTGCACGTTTGGCGAGATGCGAGAAAGTTTTTCAGGTATGTTTAAGCGATCTGTGACAGTGTAATTACGTGTTTTTTTACGCGATCGGAATGAAAAAGCGGCGCAGTTGTTAAATATCCCATACACCACCTTCTATCCCGTAAATTGTTTCAACAAACAATGTTCCACACATTGTCTGAATTCTTTAAACAATATTCGATACTCTGCAATCGATTTCCCGCCAAATTCTTTAAATAAATGAATAAACTATGTTTTATGCGCTGCCTCGTACCCCATACGTTGTTTAAATAAACAGTATTCCACACGTTGTCTAAATTGTTTACACAATATGCCACACACTGCTGTCGGTTTTCTGGCAAATGACCATCAACTGAGTCATTTTCCCACCAAATTCCAAGTGGGGGAAGGGGGGGGGGGAGAGGGCTGGGGGTTTCTCAGAGGTGTTATTGATTTAATTAATTAGTCAATCAAATAGACATCAAAGATGTGCTCGTGTCTGAAAGGAAGTTCCCAGAGGGTGGGGGAGGAGGAAGGAGAGTGGAAGGGGTGGGGGCTTCTTGGAAAACCACTTAACCGAACAGTAGGTTCAACCAAAGTAACGGATTATCCCTGGGGTGTTATAATCCTCTTAGCAGAATGATAAGTTACGGACATGTCAATCAAAAGAGAACAATAGGTTTGCCCCTGAATGTATACTTGCCTCTGATGTGCACAACCTGCAGATCCATGGGAGAAGCTGACAGTAAATTATGTGTTTTCGCTAAATCCAAAAGTCAGAGCACAGTTGGTTGGACAGGAAAGAATATACATTGGATTTCGATCAACCATTGTGAAAGATTACGTTGCAGTCACCAAATGCTGTAAGCGCCACGACAATGTGCACTTTGCGAGGAATGTAAGGAAAGCATACCGATATGCTCCCACTGTGGAGAATCTGACCATTTGAAAAAGGACTAAAAATAGCTAGCGAGATCCAGAGTGCAAGTAATGTGCGAAAAATAGGAAATCTTGCAGACAACGATGTAAAGACTGTGCGACGTACCTAATGTTCTTGATGCGGGAAATGTAAAGAACGTAATAAGGATTCTGAACCATTGCGTAATCTGCTAACGGTCATCACAGAAAACCACAGAATAAATACAAACGCAGCAATTATGGGGTCGCCTGTCGAAGAAAATGAAACTCTGTCCAGGAAGGAAAACTATTAAACCAAAGCCCATTGATGAAACAGATTATAAAATTATGTGTCGTATTTGTAAGAAACGGAAACCTCTGTCGAAAAGAGAGTGGGATACAGAGAGACATTAGAAAACGTTCTGGTCGAATGGGAAAGGTAGAACGAGAAGAGACATGGCGACACAAGCTGACAAAGTGACTGACCATATAGTCAAGGCGATAATGAAGTGGACAATGAACAGCCCAATAATAAGAATAATAGAGAGAAGGAGTGGATTTACTGGAAGTGCCTAGGAAGAAAGGAAAACAAGGAACGGCCTGCATGTATACCTCTACACAATGAAGACTTAAAGAGGAACATACACTCAAATTCAGAAAAGACCGGAAGTTCAATGAGTACAAGATGCGACAAGACGATATAGTAGCGGCGTGTGATAGCACACAACACCTAATAGAGAAAGATTATGAAAATACGCAGATCTTAGGATAAAATGCAGATGACAACAGGAATTACGAAGAAGATATACACAGTGATCGAAATGACATCAGAAATAGAAGATGTTTATGGCCGGACTCGCGGCGTGTTTACGAACTGGGTGGAAACGCAGTGAGACTGGCTAAACTGGGGGAGATTCATGTGTTAATAATAGCAATAAGACACCTGGTTAGGCAAATTCATCCAAAAGACTCTTCCATAAATTTTCTTGTCACGGAGTATGTTCATCATATTCAACTCAGTGTCAAAAACTTACCTACAAATGCAGAGGAACGACAGACGTTGTCTTTAAGTGGAGGCATAAGACACTTGATTCTCAGCATCTGTACAAGCAATTAATGATGACACACGCCTGAATTATTTATCACAGATTAGAATGTTCCAATAGCTATGTACTCGCTAGATTCCTGTAGAATTCACATACAATCAACTCACACACCAGTGGCCATGGAACATAGACAAATGATGAAATTCGGCCAGAGAAATGCGATGCACAGTGCCATAGTGATGCAAGAACTTGGGAAAGTGTTAGAGATGGACCTACACATATTGTGAATGCAAGGGCCACGTTCCAGAAACGGAGCAATGCTCCACGTGCCAGTTACAGCACAGAATATATCTTCAAAAAATGGTTCAAGTGGCTCTAAGCACTATGGGACTTAACATCTGAGGTCACCAGTCCCCTAGACTTAGAACTACGTAAACCTAACTAACCTAAGGACATCACACACATCCATGCCCGAGGCAGCATTCGAACCTGCGAACGTAGCAGCAGCGCGGTTCCGGACTGAAGCGTCTAGAACCGCTCGGCCACATCGGCCGGCACAGAATATATCTTTTCGTTTCTTTTAATATTTGTAATGGCGCTGATAACCTCGCCGTTGAGCAGCCATACACCCCAAAAACAACAACAGATCATAACATCAGGTTATCATCTAGTGGTGGCCATTGTGGTGCCATATAAAGGTATAACAGTGACAGAAGTACAGCAACTGTGTGACGAACACGCGGTGACAAAAGAAACGATGACTACCGTAGGAAAAATTTACATAACTAATCAATATTTTCAATACAGTCAGGAGATACAATCAGTTACAGAAAAGTGAAAAACAGCAACAGTGCTGCGTCGACACACTTCCGTAACGGACGAAAATGGAAACCGACAATGTGGCATAGCAGAATAATTGATGAAAAAGGACTCTGTCTTCAGGACGGTACACAAAAACTTGGCGTTTATGTCATGAACAGGCCTCTCAATCTGCCTACTTTCCAAAATCACGCAGGTGCGGCAACAAATGTAGATATCACCATCGCAGACTCGAAAGTGAAACACCACATTGCAAATTGGAAGGTCTGTGATGGACCTACGAGAAGTGACCATATTCTCATTTATTTCACAATTAGAGACGCAGATGACTTAGATACTAACATCAAGCCCGAGGACGATGAATCTACGCAAAGCGAATCCGGAACTTTTAAAGGCAGGATTCAGCATACAACCACTGTAAGGAACCGGGTTTGATGCCGACGCCAAAGCCGATGAAATGGTGGAAGCGTTGCAGACGGCGCACGGCAAGGCGATCCTGACATTTGTCAAAGAGGTTTAAAATTCCCTGGGGTCCCGCCCAACAGTTTGACACAGAACAGGGCAACGAGAAATGGTTCAAATGGCTCTGAGCACTATGGGACTTAACTTCTAAGGTCATTCGTCCCCTAGAACTTAGTACTAATTAAACCTAACTAACCTAAGGACATCACACACATCCATGCCCGAAGCAGGATTCGAACCTGCGATCTTAGCGGTCGCGCGGTTCCAGACTGTAGCGCCTAGAACCGCTCGGCCATCCGGGCCGGCAAGGCAGCGAGAAGATACCACCAGAGATACTTAACGGAAACGAAACGACGAATAGGGCTGAGTTTCCATTGAACAGTGAAAGAACAATATAAAGAAATATTACGCCAAACAAAAGTTGAAAAATGCGAGGCATACTTCAAGGTCGAAATGGTAACAGATGATTGGTGTTTTCCCTAAAACTTGCAACTAACTCGATCACCCACTGTAATATCAACTCTAAGGCAATACAATGGCACGATGAGACAGACTGGGAGACCTCAGTACAGTACCTACTCAAAACTCTTTTGCCGGTCGATACGACGTGGAAAAGACAGAACACCATCAGCATCTTCGCTCTAAATTACTAGAGTAGTATGTGAATAATAGTGTTGTGATTCCATTTGCCCAGGAGGATAGAATTATGGCAGAAGTGTTATTACACGACTGCCTTTTGCAGGGACAGGTGTCCATAATATAGAAAATCCCGATTATCATTATACTTAAAAAACAGGAAGGCAAAGACCCATGAGAACTGAAATCTTACAGGCCGATTTGTTTGGTAAATGTTCTAGCCAAAATACAGGAAAAACTTCTGTGCCTACGCCTGAGAGATCACAGACAGGTATTAGCTATGGGCCCTGTGCAGTACGGTTTCAGAAAAAAAAAAAAAAATACACCGTGGATGCGGTAAATCACACAAAGAATATTTTGGACACCTCAGACGGCAAGTATGTTATAGGTATAATGGCTGATGTAACTGGGGCATTTGATGACTTACGGTGGCCTGCCCTGTTAAACAGATTAAAACAAACGGACTGTCCCAGGTGTCTCTATAGCACCCTACTGGGTTACTGTGGAGACAGGCCGCTGCAGTTAAAGTGTCCCAGAGAGAAATGGTGAGAAACATCGCCAAAGGCTGCCCACAGGGCTCTGTTTGTGGTCCAGAGTTCTGGGATGTTAGCATAGAGCCATTACTGAACCAGCTTCAGAGTATAAAAAACACTAGAGGCTGCAGACGATCTGCTGATTGTAGTAATTGCCGCAGCAAGGTTTGGGTTAGAGGAAAATGGTGGCGTAGTTCTTAAAAGATTAAGTAACTGGCGCATAGAAAACAAAAAAAGGATAGCATCACACAAAACAGTTTATACGTCGATCCAGAAATGTTGCATAGTAAAGTAGAACAATAGCATGTGTCTTCTGGATTGCGAATGAAAGTTTGTACGTGCGTCAGATGGCCAAAGGTTGGGATGTAGGATTTTTTCTTTCTTTTAAAAATTATTTTTAATGAACATATTTTATGTAGATTTTTCCCTCTGAAACACTATAACACCTATTTATACTAACACATTTGAAATTACGTTAAAATGTTATGTGCTGTATCCATGCCAGTTCATATGCAACATTTGGTCTGTTCTTGTATCTAGTTAACAGACTAAAGAAAATAGGAAGTAAATGAATGGCGGAAGGACACAGCGGACGCTGATTTGAAGCCCAGTTGTCACTACTTGCCCAGCCTGGCCGCCGGCTAGCTTTTATAGACATCAAGGCAGATACCGTTGCAGCTGAGGTCACGTATGCCGCTTGCCAAGCGCCACTGAAACTTCACGAAACGCCGGTTGTTGCCCGAGCGCCTTGGTGGTGGTTGAAAAGCCGTTGGCATGGCTTAAGGGTTGAGTTAGAGGGTGTCGGCAAGCGGCTGAATGTCAGCTTCGTGCGACTTGATCCCAGTCGCTACGTATCCATGAAACAGCCCCCGTTCCGTGGCTACCTCATTTTTCCTCGATATTCTTTCTTCCAGGACTTTTTGTCCAGCAATTTACGCAGGAAAGCTTGTATGAAGCAGGGAAAATATGGGAGAGTATTGGCAGAAATGAATCTTTGAGGACGGGTTTTTAGTTCCCCCGAGGGCCGAACCGCTGGTGGCGGCGGAGGGGTGAAGTGTGGTGGACTGCGGTAGTCGTCCAACCTGCATACACGCGAATTTTAACCACTTAAACCATACCGAACGTTTCTCAGATCAAAATTTTTTTAATAACTTGCAGTTCATATCGACAGCTAAACTGTTGCAGATGTATTTGTTACACAAGTGACTAACAGAGAAAAGAAAATCAAGGCAGTGTACGATATTACATTATATTACACAAATTCCATCATTTGAGACTTTTTTCACTTTAAATGTTTTATAACAATTCCCGTAGCACATTTCTTATGATAATTTTTGAATAATGTATATATTGCTAACAATGGAACAGTTCCTTGTTTATTTGTCACAAAAATGCTGCATACCAGGCATAACTGATCAGATTTGCAAAATATGATGATGCAAATTGACTATGCAGAAATGAATGAAGTTTAACAGTACTCTTCCGCTCATAAGCCTGAAGTAACAAAGAGCTGTCGGAAATCATTGTGTCCGACCATTTTCTGAAGAATGCCTTACACTGTAGAAAATTTTTTTATCGAGAGGCGGGAGGAATCTGAATTACATTAATAGTCTTTTCGTCATCCTCATAAACACAGAGATGTCGTTATGTCCAGGCCAAGAGTGGAACAAAAGCAAAGAACTACTTTTTGCATATGATAAGAGGCGTTTCGGACGCAACATTGAAAACTATCCTACTCCATTTTTCCAGATTTTTTGCTAAGTATATTAAAACATTTTTGCAAGTAAACAGTTGTTTTTTAAATTTTTTGCGCTAATTTGCCTTGATGTTCCTGAAGGCAGATTTAAAGCTGGGGAAACAGTAAACCACTGATACGTATCACTGGCATTATTGTATACGAATGTGTCATAGCATTCATCGAGTGCACTGCATTATTTCGCTCGAAATGGTAAAGTGCGGTTTGCACACAGTTCTTGCACGAAATCCTACCGATTGTCTTTATATACGTCATTTTAGGAAAAAACAAGAAGCTTCGTTTTCACGTTGGCTACGAATTTCTATGGAGTATTTTCTATTAATGACATCTCCTCTACACACTTACTTGAGGTAAACGTCGTAATTTCGCGATTTCCTTTTCGTATAATTTCCTTAATTTTGTTGTATATACGTTCCTCCTTTTATGCAAAACCCTATTATTTCTTGTTGCCCAAACATGTTTCGATACCTCTGTGCCATCATCAGTGGGTTTTGTTTATTGAAAACTGTAAAAAGTTGACATATTTTAGATGGTAACTGATCTAACAAAATGCCTAAAGACAATTTTTTCTATTTTGTTCTTCCATTGACTGTACATTATATGGTTTTGCAGGGTCATCTGTATGGTGTGCTGCACTGATAGCTTGTCATCTGCAAACCAAATTATGTAAATGTGAATTTTATGAGCGAGTTAACACATTCCTTGATTTTTAAAAACGTGATTTTGGGGTGGTAAAATGTTTTGCGTATATATTTGTTATTACCCATGTTTTGTTGTGATTGATCCTTCGTCTTTCGCACTGCACACACATATTAAATCTACAGGCGCGGACAAAACGAGCGAGACCCCTCGCCTTTTCGTTATACTGATCCGCACGGCTGTAAAGTCTGCTACACAGCATAACAGGCAAGGCGACGAAGTGCTACCAACATACTATGCACAGGTGTGTTTTCAATCATGTGTAAGACTATATTAGTGCTGATTAGTGTGTTAAACACAACACGTAAATATAAGATATAAATGAAAGAAGAAACGGTAATTAGTATGAACTGTACTAATACATATGAATTTCAGCTTATCGAGATAACATAACTGTTTTAGTAAGACAAAGTACCCCAGATCGTTACGAATTATGCGCATTAGGCCGCGAAACGGTCTGTGTCAACATTGAGACCAGTCATACTGGATTACCGTTGCTGACCTACCATGAAAGTGTACAAATTAAGCAATGCGTGAAGATTCAGAAAGAAATTCACTTAAAAATCATTCAGTGCCACACGTAAGTCAATTCAATTTTTGACATAAGCGGAAAAGGTAGGCAGTAACAAGAATGAAATTCTACAAGATTTTCATATATACATCCACAGGACGCCGGTGCAGAATAAAGGTAGCAATAAAACGTATTGGGGGCGCGAGAATTTCTTAAAATTACTTTACTGATAGTCCACCTACTTCCATCGAGATTAGAACCGAAAGCAAACCAGACCTCTTTTGCAGTAGCGAACACCTTTCACTACGCTAGCAGACAACCCAGGCAAACAGCCCTCTATTATTACCCCAGACATGAATAAGCCGGCAATTTCGCAATGAAAATGGCAAAATGATCTGCAGTTTCTGTTGAATAGAGCTTTCTGGTCTTAAAAAACATGAATCTTTTACCTTTATGTCATCGCTTATGTGACAATCATTCTGGATGTTTATCGAAATAACAAAATACTGTTATTAGCGAGTAAATTTAGTAGGATGATTCTGCACCAATCCAGGAAATAAAGGGCTACATATCTGCCAAACGTATTCTACAATATTTCGAATTCTCCATTAGACTCGCCACAGCCAGAAAAAGTTCATTAGCCGAAGTGTTTCTTAAGCTAGCTGGCAATGGGAATGCTTGCGCTTCTAAAACTCGGTGGCATTAATACTGGGATCTGAATTACCACGTGTATAGGCAAATGGATTTTATTTGCATTCCTGTAAACGTGATTTGGATCGAAAGCGTAGCTACGATTAATATGCTCATGTATCGACTGCAACTAGAACATTTCGAATAAAGAGTAGGGGGAATTATTTATGCGCCCTCATCTTCAGTAGCTGTCGTAGCTATTTTCGTCGTTAGGATTTCTTCAACTAAATCGGTAAAAATGGAACCCTACTAGTATCACTTTCTTGACCGTCTGTCTGTCTACCTAACCCTTAAAACCCGTTTACCTCGAGTACGGGTAGACATAATAAGCGAAACGTATCGCACTCCCTGCGGTATACGGTCCCTTGGTGGTGTAAAAAAGTGAGCTTCTATGTCAACGCAATGTAAAGATACGGCCGTTTATGAAAAGAAAATTTACGCGAAAGGTCAAAAAATGGCTCTAAGTGCTATGCGACCAAACTGCTTACGTCATCAGTCCCCTAGACTCTGAATTTTGTTTACTTTTATCTCTCTCTCTCTCTCTCTCTCTCTCTCTCTCTCTCTCTCTCTCTCTCTCTCTGTGTGTGTGTGTGTGTGTGTGTGTGTGTGTGTGTGTGTGTGTAAGCTCCTTTAGCTGTTTGTATTGCCTTTTCTGTAAAGATCCTTTAATGTATTAAATAATGCGCCTTTGCAGAGTGTTTTTTAAATGTCCGAGAAATTAACTAATACATCACATGAGTCTTCATGAGAAACAGTGATTTCATAGCACATCGCGTTCTTCATATTTCACCTTTGCAAGGTTGAAAACATTAACTGGATTCACTTTACTACTGTGAAACTTTGGAACCTGCACGAAGACAGATGCTATTAGCAATCACTGTTAATTATTATTGATGTTTAATGAGGTCCAGATTCAAGCGAATAATAACTGCGAACCACTGTGTCAGAGAGATTGTCAACGGAGACTGAAATTCGCGTTACAAATTACGATCGTGTTGTGCCGTGTTATCTGTTTACCAGTGTGCCGATAACTAAGGATGTGTAGCCGCCGTCTTCTACAGCTGTGGCAGGGTTATACATTACTGCAGCCGCATGGCGAGCTGCGAATTTGGCAATTTTCAACATTTTCAAAATACATGTAGTGTGTCTTGGCAGCTATAATTTTTACGTTGTGTTTCTTTCGGTGTACTCTTCATGTACAAAAAATTTCCGGGCAGATTTCGGTATGTCGAATTGGACCGTTCCCTTTTCAGCTGTACCCATTGAACAAACAATGCTTGTATTCAGCGTCAGGACGCGAGCAGCATCTAACTTACCTTTAGTGGTGGTGGTGGTTAGTGTTTAACGTACCGTCGACAACGAGGTCATTAGAGACGGAGCGTAAGCTCGGGTTAGGGAAGGATTGGGAAGGAAATCGGCCGTGCCCTTTCAAAGGAACCATCCCGACATTTGCCTGAAACGATTTAGGGAAATCACGGAAAACCTAAATCAGGATGGCCGGAGACGGGATTGAACCGTCGTCCTCCCGAATGCGAGTCCAGTGTTTACCTTTAGTATTTCCGTCTGAAATAAGTACTAGATATAAAATATGATGGTTACCTGCCCTGATGGGATAAATTCTGTATATTACATTTATAATGTACTGAAATATTTTAGTGAAAGCTTTTCTTTTATTATTGCAGAGTTGCTTGAAAAGCAAGATGGACACCTGCAAGATTTCTACTACACAGCCTTCTAGCTGCCATGTTTCTAAATGGTTCAAATGGCTCTGAGCACTATGGGACTCAACTGCTGAGGTCATTAGTCCCCTAGAACTTAGAACTAGTTAAACCTAACTAACCTAAGGACATCACAAACATCCATGCCCGGGGCAGGATTCGAACCTGCGACCGTAGCGGTCTTGCAGTTCCAGACTGCAGCGCCTTTAACCGCACGGCCACTTCGGCCGGCTGCCATGTTTCTAAAATAACATTTGTTATTACATTGTCGTTTCTGATAATAAAGTTTATTACTATCGCGGTTACCCATCAAATCATTTCTTTTTAAAATGACACAAGAAATATAATAAGTGATAATAAAAAAAAACACTATTTGGAGTTAACAGACAGTACTGTTTCAAAATTCAATATGCAAACTGTAATGACTGATACTCCCTATACAATTCTAAATACAAGAGTACATGAAAACTCTTTTCTCGTAGCAGATGATCAGTCTTAATTTGTGGTGACGAGAATGTTACACAATTTTTTCACGTTTCTGTTAATGTAAAAAAATATAGATCGTAATGACGCCATCCAGAACGATTGTCCTTTTCGTATCAGTGGCACAATTACTTCGCCAGAACTGATGTCCGGAAATTCTTACATCCACGACGAATAGTTTGTTGAGATGACTTATAACTGTGCACCTTTTTGACCATTTTATCAGAGTTTCGATGCACTATAATAAACATTTTTAACTATGTGCTTCAGAGCATGGACTGCACAAATTCAGTTTCTACAAGCCAGTCTTACCCTGCTTCCAGTTCTGCCCTGCAATCGACCGCTAAACGCGTCAAGACCATCCAAGAAAAAAATGGCAACGAAACAGACGCTGTGGTTTCCCAGTTTATATGGATGATTATTCAGAATATGAATTTCACATAATGTAGCTCCCTGCGGAGTAGAACAGTCATTCGCAATTAATAATTATATATGTAATTAAAACATTTAGATATTTGAGACAATAGATGGTATCATTGTTTTACAATTTTCCGTCACAAGTTCGTATCGATTCTAACAATATCGATACTTAATTAGATACAATTTTATCAGATTTTTTTTTAAAAAAATGTGTAGTTTAATTACGTATTATGCTGTCGTTATGTTATAAAGTGTGTGTGTCACAGGGCTGGAATGATGCACAGCGGTTAGAGGAGCATGATAGTGGACTCACGTTGACGTCTTGCCTACCAGATTTGACTGACCTGAACCCGGTGAATCGCATTTAGAACGATATAGGTCCGTAATTTACGGAAATTACATCATCTGTGCGTAGACATCTGATGGCATATACCTCCAGAAACCTGCCGAGGGCTTGTCGAATCCATGCCACGAAAAATCGCTGTAGTCTTGACTTCCATAAGCGAACCAACGTACTATTAAGCAGTTGGTCGTCATGTTTGGCCCAGCAGTCTATGCAGATATATTGTTCGCGAAAGACAAGGTTCGGGGTTAGAGCCCTGTCTGATCCACAGTTTTATTCTGTCAGGAAGTTACATTTTTCAACATCCCTACATACGTTCGATTCTTTCACCCACGAAGCGCAGCCGACTTCCAGATGCAAGGACTTTTTTGAGAGGCCTCTCTGGTGCACAGTGATTGGTCTTTGCCTCAAATGATGCTGTAATAATTTTAGACACGTGATGCTCTATAGGAACTTCATTTTTATAGCAAAAAGTCGACATCGGCGGCACAGTATTAATTTTTATTTTTTTCTGTTGACGATTTTGTAATTGGTCTCCGTTCGATTTGAACGGCATGAGACATGTAGTGCCGTACATATATACATGTGATTCTGTGGTGATTTTACAAACTTTCAAGGATGATGGAGAAGGGTAAATGTTGTTGTTGTTGTGGTCTTCAGTCCTGAGACTGCTTTGATGCAGCTCTCCATACTACTCTATCCTGTGCAAGCTTCTTCATCTCCCAAAACCTACTGCAACTTACATCCTTCTGAGTTTGCTTAGTGTATTCATCTCTTGGTCTCCCTCTACGATTTTTACCCTCCACGCTGCCCTCCAATACTAAATTGGTGATCCCTTGATGCCTCAGAATGTGTCCTACCAACCGATCCCTTCTTCTAGCCAAGTTGTGCCACTAACTCCTCTTCTCTCCAATCCTTTTCAATACCTCCTCATTAGTTATGTGATCTACCCATCTAATCTTCAGCATTCTTCTGTAGCACCACATTTCGAAAGCTTCTATTCTCTTCTTGTCCAAACTATTTATCGTCCATGTTTCACTTCCATACATGGCTACACTCCATACAAATACTTTCAGAAACGACTTCCTCACACTTTAATCTATACTCGATGTTAACAAATTTCTCTTCTTCAGAAACGCTTTCCTTGCCATTGCCAGTCTACATTTTATATCCTGTCTACTTCTACAATCAGCAGTTATTTTGCTCACCAAATAGCAAAACTCCTTTACTACTTTAAGTGTCTCATTTCCTAATATAATTCCCTCAGCATCACCCGACTTAATTCGACTACATTCCATTATCCTTGTATTGCTTTTGTTGATGTCCATCTTAATCCTCGTTTCAAGACACTGTCCATTTCGTTCAACTGCTCTTACAAGTCCTTTGCTGTCTGTTACAGAATTACAATGTCATCGGTGAACCTCAAAGTTTTTATTTCTTCTCCATGGATTTTAATTCCTACTCCGAATTTTTCTTTTGTTTCCTTTACTAGTTGCTCAATATACAGGTTGAATAACGTCGGGGAGAGGCTACAATCCTGTCTCACTCCCATCCCAACCGCTGCTTCCCTTTCATGCCTCTCGACTCTTATAACTGCCATCTGCTTTCTGTACAAATTGTAAATAGCCTTTCGCTCCCTGTATTTTACCCCTGCCACCTTCAGAATTTGAAAGAGAGTATTCCAGTCAACATTGTCAAAAGCTTTCTCTAAGTCTACAAATGCTAGAAACGTACGTTTGCCTTTCCTTAATCTATCTTCTAAGATGAGTCGTAAGGTCAGTATTGCCTCACGTGTTCCAATATTTCTACGGAATCCAAACTGATCTTCCCCAAGGTCGGTTTCTACCAGTTTTTCCATTCGTCTGTAAAGAATTCGCGTTAGTATTTTGCAGCCGTGACTTATTAAACTGATAGTTCGGTAATTTTCACATCTGTCAACGCCTGGTTTCTTTGGGATTGGAATTATTTTATTCTTCTTGAAGTCTGAGGGTATTTCGGCTGTCTCATACATCTTACTCACCAGATGGTAGAGTTTTGTCAGGACTGGCTCTCCCAAGGCTGTCAGTAGTTCTAATGGAATGTTGTCTGCTCCCGGGGCCTTGTTTCGACTTAGGTCTTTCAGTGCTCTGTCAAACTCTTCACGCAGTATCATATCTCCCATTTCATCTTCATTTACCTCCTCTTCCATTTCCATAATATTGTCCTCAAGAACATCGTCCCTGTATAGAACCTCTATATACTCCCACCTTTCTGCTTTCCCTTTTTTGCTTAGAACTAGGTTTCCATCTGAGCTCTTGATATTCATG
Organism: Schistocerca americana; assembly: GCF_021461395.2. Lineage (NCBI taxonomy): Eukaryota > Metazoa > Arthropoda > Insecta > Orthoptera > Acrididae > Schistocerca > Schistocerca americana. Next base: position 328,008,051 of record NC_060130.1, on the reverse strand, counting down.
CAAGTGATTCTCTTTTCTCCAAAGGTCTCTTTAATTTTTCCTGTAGGCAGTATCTATCATACTCCTCGTGAGATAAGCCTCTACATCCTTACATTTGTCCTCTAGCCATCCCTGCTTAGCCATTTTGCACTTCCTGTCGATCTCATTTTTGAGACGTTTGTATTCCTTTTTGCCTGCTTCACTTACTGCATTTTTGTATTTTCTCCTTTCATCAATTAAATTCAGTATCTCTTCTGTTACCCAATGATTTCTACTAGCCCTCGTCTTTTTACCTACTTGATCCTCTGCTGCCTTCACTACTTCATCCCTCAAAGCTACCCATTCTACTTCTTCTGTATTTCTTTCCCCCATTCCTGCCATTTGTCCCCTTACGTTCTCCCTGAAACTCTGTACAACCTCTGGTTTAGTCAGTTTATCCAGGTCCCATCTCCTTAAATTCCCACCTTTTTGCAGTTTCTTCAGTTTTAATCTACAATTCAGAACCAATAGATTGTGGTCAGAGTCCACATCTGCCCCTGGAAATGTCCTACAATTTAAAACCTGGTTCCTAAATCACTGTCTTACCATGATATAATCTATCTGAAGCCTGTCAGTATCTCCAGGCTTCTTTCATGTATACAACCTTCTTTCATGATTCTTGAACCAAGTGTTAGCTATGATTAAGTTATGCTCTGTGCAAAATTCTACCAGGCGGCTCCCTCTTTCATTTCTTACCCCTAACCCATATTCCCCTACTACGTTTCCTTCTCTCCATTTTCCTACTATCGAATTCAAGTCACCCATGACTATTAACTTTTCGTGTCGCTTCACTATCTGAATAATTTCTTTTATCTCATCATACATTTCATGAATATCTTCGTCATCTGCAGAGCTAGTTGGCATATAAACTTGTACTGCTGTAGTAGGCGTGGGCTTCGTGTCTATCTTGGCCACAATAATGCGTTCACTATGCTGTTTGTAGGAGCTTAACCGCACTCCTATTTTTTTATTCATTATTAAACCTACTCCTGCATTACTCCTATTTGATTTTGTATTTATAACGCTGTATTCACCTGACCAAAAGTCTTGTTCCTCCTGCCACTGAACATCACTAATTCCCACTATATCTAACTTTAACCTATCCATTCCCCTTTTTAAATTTTCTAACCTACCTGCCCGATTAAGAGATGTGACATTCCACGTTCCGATTCGTAGAACGCCAATTTTCTTTCTCCTGATAAATGTATCAGTTTAGAAACTTTGACACGGAAACAACCGAGTGGAAAGTAGTAAGTGAAAATCGTTTTGATACCCCTGGCGTGCATTTACTGTTGCGCTAAGGCTGTAGGGAAGGCAAGTTTAAGAGGTGATAGTTTGGATAAAAAAAAAAAAAAAAAAATAGTCTGGTACTTTTGTTTGTTTGTTTTGTTTTGTTTTAGGGAGCAATAACAACTAGGGTCATATGCGCTCCAAAATACTTGCAGTAACAGCTGGCCGAAGTGGCCGTGCGGTTCTAGGCGCTGCAGTCTGGAACCGCGAGACCGCTGCGGTCGCAGGTTCGAATCCTGCCTAGGGCATGGATGTGGGTGATGTCCTTAGGTTAGTTAGGTTTAACTAGTTCTAAGTTCTAGCGGACTAATGACCTCAGAAGTTAAGTCCCATAGTGTTCAGAGCATTTTTTTTTTTTTTTTTTTTTTTTTTTTTTTTTTTTTTTTTTTTTTTTTTTCAGTAACAGAGATGTGTTTCACAGTAGCGAAGAGGAAGTATGCATTTTAGATCCCATGTTTCCTAGACATTTTTCCTTGTTTGGATCCGCATTACCACCTCTGAAAGTTTCCTACCCTAGAGTCTTAGCAACAACAGTACCGGTACATGTAATCCACTGGCAGAGGCATTAGAACGATATTCTCTTATAACGTTTGACTCGGCCGTTTCGGAACCTCCGGGCTAGGGTCTCTTACCTCAGATTGATACATTTACCCTTCTCCATCATCCCTGAAAGTTTGTAACATCATCATGGAATCACCTTGTATACTATCATTTGTAATACGTGGGGTCTTTAAGACAGTTCATATGACATAGTGACGCTTAAAGTGTACCGCTGAAATGGCATGTTACCTGAGGTTGGTCTGACATCGAAACATTGAAAAATAAATCACATGCATCCGACGGTGACTTTTACTTAGGAAGAATTACGGCCAAGGATGGCTGACCGACAACAGACTACGGTCCACGCACTATGCTCTAATAAGTATATAGTCGTCAAATATGACAAACCACAAATCACACCGATCTACAAAAAAGGAAGTAGAAGTGATCCCATATCACTCACTCCTATTGGGGGCATGTCTACTGTGTGTGGTCTCCCGCGGGGGTGGGGTGGTGCTGATAAATTTCCTTTTTGTGTTGGCGAAGTGCCGATGTTTGGCCCGCCGCTTCACCACTAGCTCGTCCACTAGGGCGATGGCAGTAGGGCGCAGCTGAGGAAGACTGTGTTCCCAGATACGGCAGGGTCTGTGGTCGCTTTAGGCGGAGGGCTTCCTGTTTCCAAAGTAGTTGTTGTTCCATGGCGGGTCCAGTCTTTCCGAGGAATACGTTTAACAGATTGCATGAAGTGTCTATCTGAAAATTCCAACATTGCAACATAGACCATTCGGTATGTCATTGACATTTGAAATCCTATAAGATCGTATTATATTTGAAATCCTATAAGATCCCATTAAACTCCACTGGGGCACACAAGATGTTACTTCAGAGGCTGTAGATGGCACTCCATCCACGATAACGAGCTGCGACTTACCTACCACGACTTTCTACATTTATTATTATTTTTATTCACTGGTCTAGTTCCGTAGGACCAAATTGAGGAGCAAATCTCCAAGGTCATGGAACGTGTCAGTACATGAAATTACAACATAAAAGTAATAACAGATAAAAATAAAATGTTTATGAACCCGAAAAATGTCAATCCATAAGGTTAAGTAAACGCAATCAACAATACAACAAGAATCGGCTTACTTTTTCAAGGAACTCCTCGACAGAATAGAAGGAGTAACCCATGAGGAAACTCTTCAGTTTCGGTTTGAAAGCGCGTGGCTTACTGCTAAGATTTTTGAATTCGCGTGGTAGCTTATTGAAAATGGATGCAGCAGTATACTGCACACTTTTCTGCACAAGTCCTATCCAAATGCAGGTTTGATTTATGCCGAGTATTATCCGAGTGGAAGCTGCTTACTCTTGGGAATGAGCTAATATTGTTAACAAGAAATGACGGTAAGGAATATACACATTGAGAGGCCAATGTCAAAATACCCAGACTCGTGAACAGGGGTCGCCAAGAGGTTCGTGAACTTAAACTACTTATTGCCCGAACCGCCCGTCTCTCAGCCAAAAATATCCCTTTAGAATGGGAAGAGGTACTCCAGAATATAATACCTTACCACATAAGCGAATGAAAATAAGCAATGTTGGCTAATTTTCGTATAGAACGATCACTCACTTCAGATACCGTTCGAATAGTAAAAATGACGACATTAAGTCTTTGAAAAAGATCCTGAACGTGGGCTTTCCACGACAGTTTACTATCTATCTGAACACCTAGAAATTTGAACTGTTCAGTTTCACTAATCATATGCCCATTTGTGAAATTAAAACGTCAGATTTTGTTGAATTGTGTGTTAGAAACTGTGAAAGCTGAGTCTTACTGTGATTTAGCGTTAGTTTATTTTCTATAACTCATGCACTTAGGTTATGAACTGCACTATTTGAAACAGAGCCAATATTGCACACAGCATCCTTTATTACCAAGCTAGTGTCATCAGCAAACAGAAATATTTTAAAGTTACCTGTAATACTAGAGGGCATATCATTTATATTAATAAAGGAACAGGAGTGGTCCCAACACTGATCCCTGTGCCCCCCCCCCCCCACCTCCTCACTTGACCGTACCCCACTCAGACCCCACATCATCACAGCCATCCTCAACATTGTGAACAATGACCTTTTGCTGTCTGTTGCTAAAGTAAGAGGTGAACCAATTGTGAACTACTCCCCGTATTCTGTAATGGTCCAACTTCTGGTGCAATATTTTGTGGTCAACACAATCACGCCTTAGTTAAATCAAAAAATATGCCTAGCGTTCGAAACCTTTTGTTTAACCCATCCAGAACGTCACAAAGAAAAGAGAATATAGCATTTTCAGTTGTCAAGCGACTTCTAAGTCGAACTGTACATTTGATAGCAAATCGTGTGATATAAAATGATCAATTATCCTTACATACACAGCCTTTTCAATAACTTTAGCAAACACTGTTGGCATAGAAACAGGTATAACATTGTCTATATTATCCCTTTCTCCCTTTTATAATGCGGCTTTACTACTGAGTTCTTTAATCGTTCAGGAAACTGACCATTCCTAAAGGAAAAATTACGAATATGACTAATCCCCCCCTTGTCTGTAACAAAGAGGAGTACATCTACATCCATATTCTGCAAACCACTGTGAAGTGCATGGCAGAGGGTACGTCCCAGTGTACCATTATTAGGGCGTCTTCCCATTCCTTTCACGCATGGAGCGTGAGAAGAATGACTGTTTAAATGCCTCTGTGCGTACTGCAGTTGATCTAATCTTGTCCTGTCAATCTCTATAGGAGCGATGTGTATGGGGTTGTACTATAATCCTAGAGTCACTACTCGAAGCTCCTGAAAGCTCATTTAAAGTCTTGAAACTTCGTAAGTAGGCTTTCTCGGGATAGTTCGTCTGTCTTCCAGAGTCTGACAGTTCAGTCCTTTCAACATCTGCGTGACACTCTCTTACGGGTCAAACAAACTTGTGAACATTCGTGTTGCTCTTCTCTGTATACGTTCAATATCCCCCGTCAGTCTTATTTGTTTCGGTTCCCACACACTTGAGTTATATTCTAGAGAGGGTCACACAAGCGTCTTTTTAAGCAATTTTCTTTGTAGACTGATTGCATTTCCTTAGTATTCTACCAATAAAACGATGTCCGCTACCTGCTTTATCCACGACTAAGCCTATGTAATCGTTCCATTTCATGTGCATAGGAAGTGTTACACCCAAGTATTTCTATGAGTTGAATGATTCCAGTTTCATCTCAGTGATTCTCTAGTCACAGGATGCAACTATTTTTCGTTTTGTGAAGTGCAAAATTTTACGCTTTTGATCATTTAAGGCGAGTTATCTTAGCAGCACTCATGAGAACCCGACTGAATGTTTGTCCAGCTTCTTTCGGACAGTATTTCGTTATAGAAAATTGCATCGTGTGCTAGGGTCACAATTAATATTGTCTGCAAGTTCATTAATACACAACATGAACGGCAAGGGATCCGACACACTTCCATCGGGCACACCCGAAGTTACTTCTACATCTGTCGATGAATGTCTATCGAAGATAACTTGCTGAGTCCTCTCTACCAAAAAATCCTCAGTCCATTCACATTTTGATACAGTCGGAAACCCGGTTGGAAATACCATGTGTTACTGACTCGAGAGCTTTTACAATGTCTATAAATACCAGATCAACCTGTTTTCCTCTGTTCGTGGCACTGAGGGTATTGTTTGCGAAAAGCGCGAGCTGAGTTTCGTATTATCTATATTTTCGGAACATATGCTGATTTCTATCATAGTTTTTGTTTTCCAATTCTGTCATAATTTTTGAAGCCGGAAGGTGTCCTAGGATTCTGCTACAAATAGGTATGAGTGATATAGGACAGTAGACCTGTGGATCATTTCTACTTACTTTATTGTAGACAGATGTAACTTCTAATTTTTCATATTGGGAGAAGATGTCATTATCTGGGTGCAACGAGTGGACTGTAGTATTCTGTCGGTCACCAGTCCTTGGCTGTGAGGCTTCCTAAGAAATGCCACATAATCAGCTGTATGAAGATCACTACAGCGACCTGAAATGGCAGAAGGAATCTTTCTGGCAGTAAGCCGATTTCTTGGAAGCGAGGGGTAGACTCGAGTCAAAAGAGCGTGTTGCTCCCAGGCAGCGCAGGTTCATGTGGCGCAGTTATCTTCCATGTACGGAAGGCATTCGTCGTAGCCGTCAGCGATTTTATGGCACCATCTTTCGCATTTGCGCGATGCTGTCTGTTGTCGTGCTTGCTGATGGTCGGCCAGAATGTGGCAAACAGTCGAAAGTGTCAAATGGTCACTGAAACAAATATTGCTACTCCGAATCGTACTATTATTTATAAGTTTTCTCATCTTTTACCGTCACTAAATTTCGTTCTTGCAGTATTACAATAGTTTTTGTTCTACTTTCGAGTCTAGAAACCCTGTACATTATGCCCAGAAAAAAGTTACGTAGAGAAAAGGCAAAAGTTTTTTAAAATTTTACTTTACACGTCTAGTTCCGTAGGACCAAACTGAGGAGCAAATCTCCAAGCTCATGGAATGTGTCAGTGCATGAAACCACAACAAAAAAGTAATAACAGATAAAATAAAATGTTTATGAACCCAAAAAAGACAAGCCATAAGTTTATGTAAACGCAATCAACAATATAACACGGGAATCAGCTCGACAGAACAGAAGGAGTGACTTACAAGAAAACGCTTCAGTTTCGATTTGAAAGCGCGTGGATTACTGTTAAGATTTCTGAATTCTTGCGGTAGCTTATTGAAAATGGATGCAGCAGTATACTTCACACCTTTCTGCACAAGAGTCAAGAAAGTGCAATCCAAATTCAGATTGGATTTCTGCCTAGTATTAACTGTGTGAAAGCTACTAATTCTTGGAATTAAAATGATATTGTTAACAAGAAACGACAGTAAAGAATATGCCAATGTCAGAATACACAGACTAATGAACAAGGGTCGATAGGAGGTTCGCCAACTTATTGCTCGAACCGCCCGTTTCTGAGCCAAAAATATCCTTCGAAACTGGGAAGAGTTACCGCCATGATATAATACCATACGTCAAAAGGGAATGAAAATAAGCAAAGTAGACTACTTTTCGTATAGAACTATCACTTACTTCAGATACCGTACGAATAATAAAAATGGCAGCAGTAAGACATTGAACAAGATCCTGAATGTGGGCTTTCCGCGAACACCTAGAACACCTAGAAATTTGAACTGTTCAATCTCAGTAATCATATGCCCATTCTGTGAAGTTAAAACGTCGGGTTTTGTTCAATTGTGTGTTAGAAACTGTAAAAACTGAGTCTTACTGTGATTTAGCGGGAGAAAAATTGAAAGCCATTGCCCGAATTCCTGTAGTAAGAAGCAGTCTGAAACAAACGGAAATACACATCCGAGAACCGACAACAACCAGCTGTTATACTGGTCTCGTTTTGGTTCCGATTGGTGCTGACACGAGCCGATCAGCAACATGAAACTGGAGGACGTGAACTGAAGGCGTACAGCTAAAAAATAGATGTGATATTGCCTGAAGGGGCGCACGGCCTTCCAGATATAGTCGTTGCTGTTCAGATTAGCCTCATTCCGTGCTAGACGATATGATATTTTGTATACATTGACCTCTCAAACCATCACAAGTGGCGTTGTATTCCATGCCTAAGTTGGCTGTCATATTATGGTAGTGTCTAGCAAATATGCAGTTACCGTTGCGTGATATGTTGTCCGAAACCATGACATTTTCCCTCTTAGAGCGCCAGAGACTGCGTCCACATAACCAGTGTTTGAAATCTGTGGCAACAGTGGTTTCTTATTTGCCACAGCCGCATGGTTGACACCAGATGAACCCAAAGAAGATGGCATCGGTGCAGGCAGGTGGACAAAAGCGACGGAAAGAATCGAGAACTTAAATCGAGAACTTTGTTCTTAAAAACGATATCAATCGAATACATATCCGAGAACCGAAGACGAAGACATTTTACGAGTGCAGCCTAGTTGCTAGGGGCACTGCACACTTCGCAGTTTTCGGTATTTGGATGTGTATCTGGCGAGCTTACGTCCATAATGTGGGATTTAGTGTCATATGCTACGTCTCTTAAGAGAAGTAAACAACTTCAATATTGTCATTAGTCCTTTCTATCAAAATTGTTCTGTGCTCTCGTGTTTTATAATGAGTTTTGAAAACTGATGAAACTCTTCTAACAAATTCTACTGGGCTATGTTAATTTAGATATGAAGTATGCGTGATCAGTTATTGTTTTTTAATACATATTACAGTTCTACGTTCTTTTTTTGTATAGCGAGAGAAAAATTGAAGATAATTGCCCGAATTCCTGTAATAAAGAGCAGTCGGAAACAAACAGAAAGACGCATCCGAGAACTGAGAACAACGAGCTGTTATATTGGTCTCGTTTTGGTCCCGAGTGTTGCTGACACGAGCCGATCAGTAACATGGCACTGGAGCACTTGTTCTCGAGTGTGGCATTCGAATACTCAGCGTCAGATCTTGACAACTTCTCAGCTCACGGTTTTCGGGTTGCCCTTCATTATTTCATCCACTACAGTGCTATGTCGTTGGGTCAACATTGTCGTCGAAACTATACGGTCTGTTATCGTCAGTGTGATTTACATACACGCTGTTTTGTTGCGTGGTTTATTACTTGCTCGTTGTTGCTTAGGAATCTCTTCCACCCATCGTTGTCACACCAACATGATGACAAAAAAAAAATGGTTCAAATGGCTCTGAGCACTATGGGACTCAACTGCTGAGGTCATTAGTCCCCTAGAACTTAGAACTAGTTAAACCTAACTAACCTAAGGACATCACAAACATCCATGCCCGAGGCAGGATTCGAACCTGCGACCGTAGCGGTCTTGCGGTTCCAGACTGCAGCGCCTTTAACCGCACGGCCCAACATGATGACAAACCCATTTTCCAAATACTAGACATTCTGGTCCGCTCAGACTCACTCATATGCTGAATTGCGGCCTCTGACATCGACGAGGCGTTGAGGTATTTGCTTTCACTGTTCACAGCATAAACCTGATGTAATACTGACTTATCGGGTTTTAGACCTACGTATACGTCATCTCTCTGCAATCTTTCTGTCTTTTGCTATAACTTGATTCTACACATACTCCGAGCTTGGCTCCATCCAGGCCATTCTTTATGTACATACAAACAAACGTTATTATCATTATTATTATTATTAGTATTGATATTATTATTATGAGGCACTGGACTTGCACTCGGAATGACGGCGGTTGAAATTCCAGTTGGGCCTTATAGATTTAGTTTTCTCGTGGTTTTCCGCAATCGCTTAAATCATTTTTTCTTTGAAAAGGCCACTTTTCGATTTCCCAATCCGAACTTATGTTTTGCCTCTGAAGAAGTCGTCATCGACGGGACCTTGCACCCTGAGCTTCCTTCGTCCAGGCTGTAAGTCAGCAAAATTTGCTTTTTCGTTATGAGTTCCTTCATTTTTTTTTACATTCAGTGCCCGTCGAATAGCATCTGATGGAGGAAAAACATCTTCATAAGTGTAAGCCAAATGAAATTTCAGCGGTTTAGACGTTTTCCTCAACTGTGCACTGTTAAAGATTGTTTTTCGGTTTGACTTAGTGTAAGAGACGTGAAATCTCATATTATTCCACAAGACGCTCCTCTTACTGATGTTTCATGTGGCAAGAGTGTTAAGAAGAAGTACGTTAGTTTTATTCGCTAGTGATTAGTTACAGCAGTTCGTGTACTTTTCACATTGCGAAGAAGGCTGATCTTGTCCCCTTCACGAACAGCATCACTATGGCAGGACAAAGCATTGAATGTAGTCCCAATAACCTGTCTAAAGTGATTTATTACAAAGCTATAAAAATATATTATATCCATGGGCAGCTGAATAAGATATTTACTCTGTAACCAAACAAATATATTTCTGATCAAACCGATGATTTGGGAAAATAATTGTTGTCTCAGAAGTTTACAAGCGGCATTGCTTGGTAGCCATTTGTCGGTACTAACCGACAACGAATATTAAATCTCAAATAATGTTCTTACTATTTCTAAAGTGATAAACGTACATTAATCCGTACATAGATACGTGTTACACTGATTTGACAAAAGTCATGGGACGGCGTTATGCACATATACAGATTGCGGTAGTCTCCCGTACACAATGCGTAAAAGGGCAGTGCGTTGCCGATGCTGTCAGTTGTACTCAGGTGATTGATGCAAATGCGTTTCCGACGTGATTATGGGTGAACGACAGGAATTAACAGACTTTCGACGCGGAATGTTAGTTGGAGCTAGACGCATGGGACATTCCATTTCGGAAATTGTTAGAGAATTCAATATTTCGAGATCCACAGTGTCAAGAGTACGCCGAGAGTACCAAATTTCTGGCACTACCTCTCACCACGGACAATGCAGTGGCCGACGGTCTACCTTAACGACCGAGAGCAGCGGCGTTTGCGTAGAGCTGCCAGTGCTAACAGACAAGCAATACTGTGTGAAATAACCGCAGAAATTAGTACGAGACGTACGACATTTGTGTTAGGACAGTACGGCGAAATTTGGCGCCAATAGGCTATGGCGGCAGACGACCAGCCCGCGTGCCTTTGCTAACAGCACGACATTGCCTGCAGCTCCTCTGCTGGGCTCGTGACCATATCGATTGGACCATAGATGACTGGAATACCGTGGCCTCCTCAGATGAGTCCCGATTTTAGTTGGTAAGAGATGATGGTAGGGTTCAGGTGTGACGCAGACCCCGCGAAGCCATGGACCCAAGTTGGGAACAAGACACTGTGCAAGGTGGTAGTAGCTGCATAATGGTGTGGACTGTGCTTACATGGAATGCACTGGGTCCTCTCGTCCAACTGAACCAGTCACTGACTGGAAATGATTATGTTCGGCTACTCGGAGATCATTTGCAATGGAATTTTTATTGGTGACAACATGCCATGTCATCGGGCCACAGTTGTTCGCGTCTGGTTTCAAGGATTTTCTGGACAATTCGAACGAATAGTTTGGCCATCCAGATCGCCCTACATGAATGAATGGATGGGACATAATCGAGAGGTCAGTCGTGCAAAAAATCTTGCATCGGCGACACTTTTGCAGTTATGGACGGCTATAGAGGCAACGTGGCTCAATATTTCTGCAGGGGACTTCCAAAGACTTGTTGACTCCTAGCCACGTCGAGTTGCTGTACAACGCATGGCAAAAGGAGGTCCGACACGATATTAGGAGGTATCCCGTGACTTTTGTCCCCTTAGTGTATAAACGCGGATGTATGTGTGTATGTTTCACATCTCTTCCTAAACCACTGGATGGATTTCAACCAAACTTGGAGCACATTATCACTTACTGTCTGGAAAGAACCACTGTGGCGTTGAGAAACACCTACCTCACGAATAAGTGGGGGGTAAAACAGAAGCGTAGCTCACGAAGCGCATGTAACCAGACTATATTCATACAGTATTTGAGATTGACAGCAGTTAGCGAGTTGTAACCAACTTTACACAAAATGTGAAACCTCTAAGAGACTTTTTCTCTACTCAGATCATTGCATAATGGAGCAACGCGTTAACATTAAGTTTTGCCTCAAATTGGGGAAAACAGCAACGGAGACTCATTGAATGTTAGCGAAAGTGTACGGTGTTGGAGCAGTGAATACAAAATGTGTGTGCCTGAGTGGTTTTGAGGGGTTTAAACGCTTTAGAGACGGAAAGGACGGTGTCAAGTACGAGCCGCGTGCGGGTCAACACTCACTTTCTGAGACAATAGCGAATGAGTGTGACGAATGCTTGCGGATGATCTGCGGCTGTCTTTGAGAATGAGAGCAGAAGAGTTGAAAATAAGAAAAGTTAATGTAAGCGGTATTGTTCACGAACATCACAAACGTTGCGGATATCTAACAACGGGTGACCACGGCGCTTCGAGCGATTCCACAAGAAGCGTTTGCTGACAATTTCCAACAGCTTTACAACAGATGTTAGAATTGTGTTGCAGCTACTGATGATTACTTTGAAGGCTAGTAAAGCTATTTTGTTTGCCACTAGTGTTTCCTTTATTTCCTGAGACCATTTACCAAAGTTTTCAGGTGTGGAACAAATGACCTTGTTTCCCCTGGGGAGACGTTTGCTTCCCTTTATGTAGCTCTTCTGTCTCTTTCTCCACGCCGACTAGAACGCGGCAATGGAAAACTAACCGGCTGTTTTCTAAAACTACTGGCAATTGACAATTACATCCATCACTTATTTACAGGCATGTGGGTTTTGTTCCAGAATACGACCATGGCTGGGACAAATGCAAGGGAGCACAGGAATAGCGGGTGCAACAAACTAGGCTAATAAGCAGACATAGGGAAGAAAAACACGACTTTACTCCTCAATTAACAATGAGACTTGTTCAGAATGGGGAATACAGATAAAATATGGCGTCGTTTACTATATAAAACAGTTACAGCATCTTTAGAGTTCATGAGAATCCTTTAACAGAGAATTTAATCACAAACTGAAAATAGGGTCTCTCCCTACCGATAGCATTGTAGTTAGCACACCAGTCATCGCTTCTGACCACAGTCTACCTCTGACATAGAGACCACTTGAACACACTACGAGTCTGATTTGCAAGATGAAGTATATTGATAGGCGGTTAGAGTTCGAAAACACAAATGTAGGTGTAGTAAAGATAATTAATATGGATAAATGATCTCCCGAGATACAGCCCTTACCTAGCTTGGCTGCGGGTTCTGGAGAGTAGGCGGCAGCAACTTGCACTGTGGCAGCTACTGCAGCGGTGAATTACCAATAACATCGCGATGCGGTTGGTAAAATTTATGTTCCGTAAATCACGGTTTAAACTGCAGATGAATGCCTGAATTCCTTTGCTTGCCAACACCAGATAACAACCCACCTCTGTAGCCGAGGTCGATAAAACACACATGCACGGTTGCGGCCGACTCAGAGGTACGCTGGTTCGAATACTGTTAGTGGAAAATTTTCACAACCTTTATTTGGCTGGCAAGGGAAGAACAGGTGGTGGCTCAAAATGGTTCAAATGGCTCTGAGCACTATGGGACTTCTGAGGCCATCAGTCCCCTAGAACTTGGAACTACTTAAACCTAACTAACCTAAGGACATCACACACATCCATGCCCGAGGCAGGATTCGAACCTGCGACCGTAGCGGTCGCGCGGTTCCAGACTGTAGCGCCTAGAACCTCTCGGCCACCCCGGCCGGCTCAGGTGGTGGCGCCAAAGTCATGATTACCGGTCTTTGCAGCCATGTCCTGGATCGAATATCAAACCATTCCATAGTGTCTCATGAAGTGAGAGGCATATGGCACTATTGATGCTTATCCGTCCATTGGGTGGGGACGTTATACTCGGCTCCCACCTAGGCCTGTTCGAGAGAAGTATAGGCTATGTCGTGGCACCGGGTTTCGCTGTCTCCCTTCTGTTATCCTCATCATACAACACAAACATAACACTGTACGCACATTTATTACACTCATCTGCACCCTTCAAATATTCCATATTCTGATAGTAATGTGTCAAAGAGAGACTGTCGTCTATGAAGTTTAAGAGCTTCTTGGAGTCCACGAATGTGACTACAGTGTCGTTCCTCTGCGTGACCTTCAGTAGCTGTCGCAGGTTCCATATCTGTTCGATACAGGATCCTCCTTTTCGGAATCCTGCGTAGTATTTGCTTATTTTTGCACACGTTTGTGGTTTTAGTCTGTTGAGTAATGCCTTGAAGAGAATTTTGGAAGTGATCGGTAGTAATGAGATACACCTTTAATTATTAGGATCTCTCTTATGACCTTTCTGTGAGTTGGTGAATCACCACGCATTTCCTTTCATTGCGTGGAATTTTCTCTGTAATCCGTATTTCTATCAGAATTTTATGAATTTTCTTTGTGATGTCTTGATCTTTGAGCTTCCAGATCTCGGCGGAAATGCCATTTTCTATTGGGGCTCTGTTGTTTTTTAGTGATTTCATTATCTCCTCTACCTCTGTGGTTGTAAGCGGTTTCGAATCTGTATTTGGTATTGTTTTCGTGAAATGTAATTTTTCTTTAGGCTTCTCGCAGTTGAGGAGTTTATTGCAGTATTTTTTTTAAGAATTTTGCAGTTTTCTTTAATATTCGTCTTTAGAGATCGGTCTATTCTTTTGAAGCAGATGCTTGGAGACAGGTACCTCTTCATATTTTCCCTGATATTTCTCTGGAAGTCTTCCTTGATTTAATTGTGCCTGCTTTTGTCGTAAGCCCTCTTCACTCACTCCTCTAATATCTTTGGAGGATTGTTAGCAGACTTTGTGGAAATCCTGCCATGTTTTTCTTGTTCGTCTTCTTGTATGCCTGGATTCTTCGTTCAGTGGACTGTTCACAAGTTACGTTCCACCGTCTGTGTTTGAGTTTCGTGGGAGGCTGCCCCAACGCATTGCCTTCTGAATTGTCTTCGCGAGGTCTCTGCAATTTTCTATTATATTTAGATTAATTTCTTCAATATTTTGTATTTGTTTATCTTCAAGTATTCTAGGTCTGACCTTATAATTTTGTCCTGTGTGGTTTTTCTGTTCCTTGGGACTGGCCTAATCTTTACTTGTAGCAAATGATGGTCGTAATCGAAGAATCCTCTGCGTGTTCTCGCGTTCAGAATTTCTCTGGTACTTCTGTTTGTTGTAGTTACGTGATCTATTTGCAATTCTCTCCATATCTTTTTTGGCGTTTTCATGTTGTGATAGTTCGTATTGGCTTTTGAAATGGCGCTGACATATTTTTAAGACTACCTCCCTTTAACGAGAGCGTGGTGAATGACACAGAAAGCTTTTCAAAAAAATTTTTATTAACATCCTAAATCTTTATTCTTCGTATCTACGTGTCTGCAGTCCTCTGCCGCTAGAGGGCTCCGAATTGTAGAGTGTAATATAGTGAGTACGTAACTATGTCGGTGCATGAGAAACAGCATGCTGTAATCGAGTTTAGAATTCGAAGAGTTCGCTCACACATGGAGCATCCTCTCCTTTTGAATGAAAGTGGTAAACCGTACACGAGCGCTGCGACATCTGCAACAAACCGACGCCTTAGTTTCACAGGCGTCGATCATCCTCCATACAGTTCCGACTGGCCCCTTCCGATTTTCATCTGTTTCTAAAACTTAAAGAAAACCTTCGAGGATTACACTTTGATAGTGATGAAGCGGTGCAAACAGAGATGAGGTTGTGGCTCTGTCATCAAAGTCAAACATTCTACAATGATGGTATCAACAAACTCGTGTCTCGTTGTAAATATGGTTCTCGGGCGAGGCGTCGGGTGTTGTGAAAATTCCACAATATTTCGTCGGTGCAGCTGATCGACTTCTTCAGGTGCGACGAACACACTGTTCAGGCTGTGATCGAAGCCTTCTATTTGTGACAGTCAGAGAATAACGTGAACGCTCCAAATTTCGGTCACGAATAGCGCAGATGTCGGTAGCGAGAGAGACAGCTGCGCCTCCTGTCGGACGATGAAAGTTCGGGGGAAAGCCTCAAGCAACACAAATTGGTGTCTGAGAAACGTCTTTGTCAAAATGGTTCAAATGGCTCTGAGCACTATGGGACTTAACATCCGAGGTCATCAGTCCCGTAAAACTTAAAACTACTTAAACCTGACTAACCTAAGGACATCACACACATCCATGCCTGAGGCAGGATTCGAACCTGCGACCGTAGCGGTCGCGCGGTTCCAGACTGAAGCGCCTAGAACCGCTCACGCGTTTGCCGTCAGGCTGACTATGGTGACAAATAAATATGAAGACATGAAAAATAATGACGTAGGATGTTAATATCGTTTGTTTTCACGTAAAAATTATGAGTCATGGATTTTCAGCACGCCCTCGTATTAGCGAAAAGCACTCGATGCTTGTGATGTTAGAGACTGATGCCTGATGGCATTGTAGGTAAGTGAGGCAGTAACGAAAGTACAGAAGCGGAACAGAGACGAAGGAGGAGTCATTCTAGCGACGGTACGGGTCGCAAATTGGGAAAGCCACTGACGTAAGTGGCTTTGACAAAGAGCAGATTGTTATGACCTGTCACCTGAGTATGAGCATCTCAAAAACGAAGAAACTGGTCGGCTGTTCCCTTTCTAATGTCCAGAGCATCTGTGGAAAGTCACTGAAAGACTGTGAAACCAAGAGTAGGGGGCATGCAGTTGAACGTCCGCGCCTCAGCACCGAACGTGGAGGTCTGAGGCTTTCATGCTCTGTAAAATAGGAAGGGCAGCGATCTGTGGCAGATTTGATGACGGAGTACAATGCTGGTGCACGCGTAAGTGTTCCGGAGCACATCATTCGGCGCGCATTGCCAGTATGGGGCTCTGCAGCAGACGACCCTTATGCCTTCTCATGTTGACACAGCGACATCGTCACTTACTATTGTAATGTACACTGGATCCTCGATTTTTCACCGTGGATAAATGGAAACATGTTGCATGGTCATATGAGTCACGTTTGTTGTTACATGAGGTCGATAGTCGTGTCCAGATACTCCGTCATGCAGGCGAACGGCTGCTCGAAACATGCACCGCGCCACGGACGCGGGCTGATGGGGACAGTATTAATAATGAACATTCACCTGGGCTTCAATGGGGACTGTGATAGTAATCTAAGGCACCACGATAGCTGTGGAGTACGTAAACTTACTGCAGCCCATCTGCATCCCTTTATGTCTGATGTCTTTCCCGGCGGTGAAGGCATCTTCCAGCTGGGTAACTGTCCGTTTTCAAGGTCAAAATCGTGTTAAGGTGCCAAGTACCTACGGAAACCTATCAAGCCCTTGTCGAATCCATATCACACAGAACCGCTGCTGTATTTGAGTTCCTAACGCGGATTAGCACGTTATTATGCAGGGGTTGTAATATTGTGGCCAATCAGTGTATTTTTTAGGGCTAGACCTTTATTCTGCATTGATTGTGTTGCTATGAAAAAAGTGGTCTTAAAATCATCAAATCACACCTTAAATATTCTAGTCATCTGGATGACGACGTATCCGGAAACGAATGTCGACCTGATGTGACAAGAAACATGGTTCATCGGGCCAAGCGACAAGTTTCAATTGAACAATAGTGCAATCTCGTTGATCCCGTGCTCATCGCAGTCGTAATTGACGATGTCGTTGGGTGGACATAGGAACACGTAGGGTTTGTCTGCTGCGGAATCACGCATTCAACGGTGTGATCCGAAACACTTGTGCCTGCGCCAGCACGGTATTCTGTCGTCAAATCTGCCGAAGATCACGGCCTATCCTGCTTTAGAGAGTGGGAAAGCTTCCGAGCTCCACGTTCTATGATGAGGCGTCGACGTCCAACACCTTGTAGCCTACTCGTTGTTTCAGGCAGTTTCCACAGATGGTCTCCACGATAACAGAGGAACAGCTGACCAGCTTCTGCGTTTCAGAGATGCTCGTACCCAGCTGCCGGATCTTAACAGTCTGCCTTTTGTCAGAGTCGTTTATGTCAGTGGATTTCCCCGCTTACTCACCGTATCGCCTCTAGAATGGTTTTCCATTCGGCTCTGCTCCAGGCAGCATTCAATCTCGCGGTGGCCAGTGGTCATAATATTGTGGCTCTTCAGCGTATTTTGAGCAGTGATCGGCCATGATCATGAAACAGACACGCAGCTCCATTCTATGGAATTTGAATTCGATAACAAAATATTTATTTAAGAACTAGCCAAATAATTCCAGCCATCAGTTTAGGAGAGATAAATTTAGGGTTGCAGGGTGCAGAAACATCTTATTGTGCCTTCAAGTAAAAAGTGAAGTGAAATAACTTTCAGTTCACGAACGGAGGTATTTAGTTTAGAAATATCAGCGTCCTTTGTTCAGTTTAGAAGTCAAAATCATTATTACGTTACATTTGTAAACACTGTAATACTGTCAGACGAGAACTGAGGCGTCTCGTGCAAGAGGTAAAGTAAATCCTTAGCTTACCAGAGTTAGGAACGAGGTTATGACTTATGTTTAATTTTATATCTCAAACCTTTTTATGTGGGCCTGTGTATGTACATCGAAAGACGGTGAATAATTGGCTGAAGCAGCTGAGAGGACTACTTGCAGAAAAGCAGTTAAATTTTCCCATATAAATAGTCCATAATGTGTGCATTGTTACTGCTAGACACAACAGGAAAATATATTGTAAAATTGATGGCAGAGAAGTCAGGCCGGTAATGCCAAAATAATTGGGAAGTGGAAGAAATGGCACTAAGGGGTGGTTAAGTTAAAAAAAAAATAATGTAGCGAAGGTGATTGTTCGAAGTGAGCAGTAAATACAGTTAGAACCCAAGTCTGTCAATACATTATTTACTATTTTGGTACAGCCACTCTTCATTTTATTGCAGTACCTTTAACATCGTTTGGTAGATACCTCGTAAACAAGACAAAAGTGGAAAGGGTTAGGCGGTTAGCTTGATGACTCAGGGGACCGGCCGCCTGTCTGATGTCGACTCGACTGACCAGTTGCGCGCAAACCGGAAGAACATTAACCGTTTGCTCGCGCGCGTGGTGACGTGCGTTTGACTAAACGACGGGAACTATGAGCTGGCAACGCACTTGATTCACTTTCCTGGTATATTTGCTCAAGACATCGATGATTAACATGCCAGTAAGCATTAAACTGTCCGCTCCGTTATTTTATATTATATCGCACTGCTGACACGTTGCCTTGGACCCACTTTCTCCAAAGTCGGAGACTTTTTGGTACGGCAGCAGCGTCTCTGCTAGGAGATTAAATTTAATCTTTCGGCACGTAAATTTTGCTGAGCGTCACCAATTGTGAAACATGACTGCTGACTGCGCTTAATACTTACACAGTACGTTTACGTGTGTGAAGCGTGACTGTTCAGTGTCTCACCTCTGAAGGGCGTAGACCTAAAACCAGAAGTGGTAGACGCTTACTTAAGGCAGATATAGAGGAAGTCTGTTGTGCTGAACCGTGGTTGCAAAACCGCAAATTAAAAAAATGCATCATTTAAAGCGTAAAAAACAATACCTATAACATAAAACATCTACTTGAATGCTGCTTTACACATTTATGTGACTTACATAAAACAGCGAAGATTTAACGGACATCCTCAGAATAAAACGCACCGAAGTCAAAATAAAATATGTAATTCGGCAGTACTTACAAGGCGTCCGAGTACAAGTCTGTAAAACTAGCGTCACGTATGAAAACATTTCAGTGTGTCTTATAGTTAAGGAAATAAGAATCGCCCTACAGGAGATATTCACCAATTTCACACACAAACAAGAATACACCTATACCGTTCTGAGCACATTTAAAAATTATCTTTTAAATATTTTACAGGTGTTTACTCGCAACTAAAGTGGTATGGACGACATAAGGTCTTCCTCTATCAAAGCTCTTAACAGAAATTAACTGTAATGATAACAGTGCCATCTTGGAGAATATTACAAATGCGCCGATCAAATCATTCATCGCTAATTGGTAGTGGAAAAATGCCGCCAGCGTAGATGGCACGCCAACCGAATTTTTTGCTCACTATTGGGATCTGATAGGAACGGACATCTCCGTTATGTGCAATAAGTTACTGTGTACAGTATGCCTCCTTCACAATTTGTTGCAGGTATGTTGATGTTAATCTAAAAAGAATCGCACGTCAACATATTTCAAAATTATTCAGCATTACTCTGCTCAACGTCAGTTTTAGAATCACGGAAGGCCATCGATCTACGTAGTACGCATAAACGCGGACTTTTGATACTCAGTCTATGAAACTTTACGGGGCGCCGCAAAAGTCAACCTACGGAAATACCACAACAGCTGGACAAATGTGTGGAAAAACATACACGACAACTTCCTCGAAACACGGGTAAGCTCAGTCTGGTAAGACAGTGTAAATGACCCAATGTCCACCGATGAAGAACTTAAGAAAATTAGAGTAAGACTTACCCCTACAGTCACTGCCAGATCGTTGCGACGAAAGCACTCGCATTCAGCTGCAGACACCAAAGACCTGGAACCGAACCACCAATAAATTAGCTCTCATTACCAGAACCATCACGTCTGACATAAGCAGACAAAGGAAATAATTCCATCTCACTGGCAACTATAGCCGTGCAAGACACAAAAGTTCATTAGTTAATATGGACACTATGCCGTCAAAAGCAAAACGCCGTCATCTATACGTATTTGTCTATCCTGGCAAGGTTAGGGCCACATGGTCCTCTGTTATAGGTACCCAGGTATTATCCATACTCTACATTCCATTTGTTGTGACACACGTGCTACAAGAGGTCTTACATCTAAAACAGATTTCAACATTTTAAAACTGTTTGACGTAAATACCGGTAACAGTAGCAGATATACCAGACAAAGCACAGTTTATATTTGTCTGTGCAAAGTATTATGGCAAAAATAAATTACAAACAGGTAAATTTAGAATGTGATGGGGCATGGCTTAGCACCGAGAGAAGGGATGGGACTGACGACGGAGAAAGAAGGAAAGAGGATTAGTGTTTATCATCCCGTCGACGTCGTGGCCATTAGAGGTGGATCACAAGTTCTTAATATTTCAAGGATGGGGAAGGAAATGCCCTTTCAAAGGAACCAACCCAGCATTTTCGTGGAGAGATTTAGGAAAATCACCCATAACCTAAACCTGGACGCGAATCTGAACCATCTCCCTCCCGAATGCGAGTCCAGTGTGTTGCCCACTGCGCCACCTCGCTCGGTGAGAGAGAAAGAGGAACGTAGTACAACACAAGTAATGATCCACGCTTACAGGGGTTATGACAGAGTTACCTCTCAATTTAGCACATTTTTCAGAGTATTTTGCGAATATTTTCGAACTCAACTTGTTGTATCACTGTCCTCAACTTTTCAAAAGCTTCTGATTGCTGTTAAAAACGGATATCGGTGCATTAAGAGAAAATACTTGCTTCAATGCCTCGGATGATGTAAGAGTTAGGTATTAACTATACAGCAAAAAGACGTGCCCCTTTTACCAAAAATGTCGTTTCGATATCTTAATACATTCTGGTAGGCAAAAAGAGAGGACAGGAGTGGGGTTACATCTTACGCGACTAACCTTGTAAGCTGTTGTTGTGGATGGTCTGTCCTGTTCAAACCTCTTCATGTCTGCAAAACTACTGCAGCCTACAACCGTGTGAAGCTATTTATTGTAGTCAAGCCTTGGTCTCCCTCAACGTTTTTTAGCCGTTACATTTCCCTTCATTACCAAACTGACTATTCCCTGAAGCCTCAGGAAGTATCCCACGAAGCGATCCCTTCAATTCGTCAAGCTGGGTCATAAATTTCTTTTCTCGCGATTCGATTCACCACCTCTTCAGCAGTCATCTGATCTGCCTAACAAATCTTCATCATTCTTCTATAGCTCAAAAATTCAAAGCTTCTATTTTCCTCTTTTCTGATATGTTTATCGTGTTTCACTTGCTTTATTACTATGCTACACTCCAAATAAATATCTGCGGAAAGTTAAAGTCTGATAATGGTGTTGTAAGCCGAAAACCAGTTAACGAAATAAATTACCGTAAAACGTCCACAGTCTTGTGCTTTTCATTTATAATCTCCATAAAAGACTTCCTAAAACATAAATTCATATTCAGTGCTAACACATGTTTCTTTTTCAAAAACGCTTTTCTTGCTGTCGCCAGTCTCTATTTTATATGCTCTCTACGTCGGCCATGGAAGTTACTTTGCCCTCTCAAATGCACACACCAAAAAAAGTTTTGCATCACCCCAGTCCCCAGAACTCCTGAAGATAGACGTTGACTGTGGATATTGTATCACAGATACAGTCCCTTTGACTATTCAGAGATGTCACTAAACCCGCCCAAAGGTGTAAACAACCGCGCAGGAGCAGCGCCTGTTAAACGGAGGGGGTCCAACAGCCGATCCGTTCCAGTCATTTCACCAGGAAGGAGGTACACGGCTCGTGTTGTCTGTAGTTCAACCATGCGTAGACGGTCAATACCGCGGTTCGATGGTATCCGCATTACTACTTTGTGCCAGGAAGGGATCTCAACAAGGGAAGTGTTCAGTCGGCTCGGAGTGAACCAAAGGACGGTTGTTCGGACATGGAGGAGACACAGGGAGACAGGAACCGTCGATGACATCCCTCGCTCACGCCACCCAAGGGCTACTACTACAGTGGATGACCCCTCCCTACGGATTATGGCTCGGAAGAACCCTGACAGCAACGCCACCATGTTGAATAATGCTTTTCGTGCAGCCACAGAACGTCGTGTTACGACTCAAACTGTGCGCAATAGGCTACATGATGCGCAACTTCACTCCCGACATCCATAGCGAGGTCCATCTTTGCAGCCACGACACCATGCAGCGCGGTGCAGAGGGGCCCAACAACATGCCGAATGGACCGCTCAGGATTGACATCACTTTCACTTCACCAATGAGTGTCGCATATACCTTCAACCAGACAATCGTCGGAGACGTGTTTTGAGGCAACCCGGTCTTGGCTGAACGCCTTAGACACACTGCCCAGTGAGTGCAGCAAGGTGGCGGTTCCCTGCTGTTTTGGGGTGGCATTATGTGGGGCCGAAGTACGCTGCTGGTGGTCATGGAAGGCGCCGTAACGGTTGTACGATACGTGAATGCCATCCTCCAACCGATAGTGCAACCATATCGGCAGCATATTGGCGAGTCATTCGTCTTCATGGACAACTGTTCGCGCCCCCATCGTGCACATCTTGTGAATGACTTTCTTCAGGATAACGACATCGCTCGACTAAAGTGGCCAGCATGTTCTCCAGACATGAACCTTATCGAACATACTTGGGATGGATTGAAAAGGGCTGCTTATAGACGACGTGACCCACCAACCACTGTGAGGGATCTACGCCGAATCTCCCTTGAGGAGTGAGACAATCTGATCCAACAGTGTCTTGACGAACTTGTGGATAGTATGCCACGACGAATACAGGCATGCATCAATGCGAGAGGACGTGGTACTGGGTATTAGAGGTACCGGTGTGTACAGCAATCTGGACCACCACATTTGAAGGTCTCGCTGTATGGTGGTACAACATGCAATGTGTGGTTTTAATGAGCAATAAAAGAGGCGGAAATGATGTTTATGTTGATCTCTATTCCAATTTTCTGTACAGGTCCCGGAACACTCGGGACCGACGTGATGCAAAACTTTTTTTGATATGTGTAGCAAGTGAAGGCACCAGAGGGACAAGTAGTGAAGGACCAGTAGGTCCGCTTAGGTGTTACATGGGATGCTGGCTGCAACTGATAAAAGTATAAAATATAAAAATACCGCAAGTGAATCCTGCAAAACGTAATGCAGACCTCCAAGAAATTAGACTGACAGGATGTGCAAAATGGTGAAGCAGTAGTGGCTAGAGGAGAAATGGAAAGTAGTAGATGCATGCAAAGATGAAAACTGATGCTTCATATAGCACAATGAAAGAAACCTCTGCAGCAAAGAGAAATACCTGTTTGAATAGCAAGAGCTTAAATGGCAAACCAGTACTGAGAAAAGAAGGAAGGTCTGAATGGTGTAATAAATATATAGGACAATGTAAATGAACTTGAAGACAATATTCTAGAAACAATCAATAACAAACATCCCACAAGCACCAGCATCACCAGTCTAGCTCTTTATATTTGAGTTCTTCAGTTTTATGAGTCATACTGGCCAGTAGCATACGATTCTATTTCGTGTTCAATTGTGAACGCACTATATTTTCTTTAGACATCGTGCACCAAAACCACGTAGTGATGGACTCTAAAACGCATGTTCTTTAAATGTTGCTAGAAATCGTAAAAAACCATTTCGGCCAACAAATGTACACTACAAGCTGTGAAACGTAGTTATAATTTGGAAGGTTTGCCGACAACATTTAGGAGTAAGACACTTCTGATTCCATCACAAAGTGATTTTATACTAAAATCGAGTATGCATACAATATTTTTCATTCAAGACTAAACACAAAATAAAATATTTCTACTGTTGTTGTTGTTGTGGTCTTCAGTCCTGAGACTGGTTTGATGCAACTCTCCATGCTACTCTATCCTGTGCAAGCTTCTTCATCTCCCAGTTCGTACTGCAGCCTACATCCTTCTGAATCTGCTTAGTGTATTCATCTCTTAGTCTCTCTCTACGATTTTTACCCTCCACGCTGCCCTCCAGTACTAAATTGGTGATCCCTTGATGCCTCAGAACATGTCATACCAACCGATCCCTTCTTCTGGTCAAGTTATGCCACAAACTCCTCTTCTCCCCAATTCTATTCAATACCTCTTCATTGGTTATGTGATCTACCCATCTAATCTTCAGCATTCTTCTGCAGCACCACATTTCGAAAGCTTCTATTCTCTTCTTATCTGAACTATTTATCGTCCATGTTTCACTTCCATACGATGACTGAATGTAAGTAATTTACTCCATACAAATACTTTCAGAAACGACTTCCTCACACTTAAATCTATACTCGATGTTAACAAATTTCTCTTCTTCAGAAACGCTTTCCTTGCCATTGCCAGTCTACATTTTATACCCTCTCTACTTCTACCAACATCAGTTATTTTGCTCCCCAAATAGCAAAACTCCTTTACTATTTTAAGTGTCTCATTTCCTAATCTAATTCCCTCAGCATCACCCGACTTAATTCGAATACATTCCATTATCCTTGTATTGCTTTTGTTGATGTTCATCTTATACCCTCCTTTCAAGACACTGTCCATTCCGTTCAACTGCTTTTCCAAGTCCTTTGCTGTCTCTGACAGAATTAGAATGTCATCGAACCTCAAAGTTTTATTTTTTCTCCATGGATTTTAATACCTACTCCGAACTTTTCTTTTGTTTCCTTTACTGCTTGCTCAATATACAAATTGAATAGCATCGGGGAGAGGCTACAACCCTGTCTCACTCCCTTCCCAACCACTGCTTCCTTTTCATGCCCCTCGACTCTTATAACTGCCATCTTGTTTCTGTACAAATTGTAAATAGCCTTTCGCTCCCTGTATTTTACCCGTGCCACCTTCAGAATTTGAAAGAGAGTATTCCAGTCAACATTGGCAAAAGCTTTCTCTAAGTCTACAAATGATAGAAATGTAGGTTTACCTTTCCTTAATCTTTCTTCTAAGATAAGTCGTAGGGTCAGTATTGCCTCACGTGTTCCAACATTTCTAAGGAATCCAAACTGATATTCCCCGAGGTCGGCTTCTACCAGTTTTTCCATTCGTCTGTAAAGAATTCACGTTAGTATTTTGCAGCCGTGACTTATTAAACTGATAGTTCGGTAATTTTCACATCTGTCAACGCCTGGTTTCTTTGGGATTGGAATTATTATATTCTTCTTGAAGTCTGAGGGTATTTCGCCTGTCTCATACATTTTGCTCACCAGATCGTAGAGTTTTGTCAGGACTGGCTCTCCCAAAGCCGTCAGTAGTTCTAATGGAATGTTGTCTACTCCTGGGGCCTTGTTTCGACTCAGGTCTTTCAGTGCTCTGTCAAACTCTTCACGCAGTATCGTATCTCCCATTTCATCTTCATCTACAATCTCTTCCCTTTCTATAACATTGCCCTCAAGTACATCGCTCTAGTACAGTCCCTCTATATACTCCTCCCACCTTTCTGCTTTCCCTTCTTTGCTTAGAACTGCGTTTCCATCTGAGCTCTTGATATTCATACAAATGGTTCTCTTTTCTCCAAAGGTCTCTTTAATTTTCCTGTAGGCAGTATCTATCTTACCCCTAGTGAGATAAGCCTCTACATCCTTACATTTGTCCTCTAGCCATCCCTGCTTAGCCATTTTGCACTTCCTGTCGATCTCATTTTTGAGACTTTTGTATTCCTTTTTGCCTGCTTCATTTACTGCATTTTTATATCTTCTCCTTTCATCAGTTATATTCAGTATTTTTTCTGTCACCGAAGGATTTCTACTAGCCCTCGTCTTTTTACCTACTTGATCCTCTGCTGCCTTCACTACTTCATCCCTCAAAGCTACCCATTCTTCTTCTACCGTATTTCTTTCCCCCATTCCTGTCTATCCCGTCAATTGTTCCCTTATGCACTCCCTGAAACTCTGTACAGCCTCTGGTTTAGTCAGTTTATCCAGGTCCCATCTCCTTAAATTCCCACCTTTTTGCAGTTTCTTCAGTTTTAATCTACAGTTCATAACCAATAGATTGTGGTCAGAGTCCACATCTGCCCCTGGAAATGTCCTACAATTTAAAACCTGGTTCCTAAATCTCTGTCTTACCGTTATATAATCTATCTGAAGCCTGTCAGTATCTCCAGGCTTCTTCCATGTATACAACCTTCTTTCATGATTCTTAAATCAAGTTGTTAGCTGTGATTAAGTTATGCTCTGTGCAAAATTCTACCAGGCGGCTTCCTCTTGCATTTCTTCCCCCCCAATTTATATTCACCTACTACGTTTCCTTCTCTTCCTTTTCCTACTATCGAATTCCAGTCACCCATGATTATTAAATTTTCGTCTCCTTTCACTATCTGAATATTTTCTTTTATCTCATCATACATTTCTTCAATTTCTTCGTCATCTGCAGAGCTAGTTGGCATATAGACTTGTACTACTGTCGTAGGCGTGGGCTTCGTGTCTATCTTGGCCACAATAATGCGTTCACCATGTTGTTTGTAGTAGCTCACCCGTACTCCTATTTTTTTATTGATTATTAAACCTACTCCTGCATTACCCCTATTTGATTTTGTGTTTATAACCCTGTATTCACCTGACCAAAAGTCTTGTTCCTCCTGCCACCGAACGTCGCTAATTCCCACTATATCTAACTTTAACCTATCCATTTCCCTTTTTAAATTTTCTAATTTACCTGCCCGATTAAGGGATCTGACATTCCACGCACCGATCCGTAGAACGTCAGTTTTCTTTCTCCTGATAACGACGTCCTGTTGAGTAGTCCCCGCCCGGAGATCCGAATGGGGAACTATTTTACCTCCGGAATATTTCACCCACGAGGACGCCATCATCATCTATCCATACATTAAAGCTGCATGCCCTCGGTAAAATTACGGCCGTAGTTTCCCCTTGCTTTCAGTCGTTCCAGGACCAGCACAGCAAGGCCGTTTTGGTTAGTGTTACAAGGCCAGATCAGTCAATCATCCAGACTGTTGCCCCTGCAACTACTGAAATGGCTGCTGCCCCTCTTCAGGAACCACACGTTTGTCTGGCCTCTCAACAGATACCCCTCCGTTGTGGTTGCACCTACGGTACGGCTACCTGTATCGCTGAGGCACGCAAGCCTCCCCACCAACGGCAAGGTCTATGGTTCATTGGTTCATGGGGGGGAGGGGGGGGGGCTTGTTATCTGAAGTAAGAGAGGGCATGAAATTAATCATGTTTCTTAATAAAGAAATGCGCCATTTTGAATGCAACTGGGATGACGGAAGGTTTATATAGTAATAAAAGTGCTGGAAGAATTTCATTGCATGATCTTAGCAACGACACATCACGCAGCTGCGCTACTATTTTCCTTTTATAAAATTTTTGTAATTAAAGACAATGCAAATTGCAAATACATTTATACATGTTATTTAAATTTATAGATACAGCAGTCTTATTCCGATTTAAAATGTGTGTGGACATCAGGAATGTGAGTGCAGAAAATGTGTGCGGAAAAAAATTATGCACTGGAGGCAGCAAATTTAACTTTCAGTGTCAATTCTCTAATTAGAAATACCGCGTTTTCCAATTTTCGTAAAAAAAATGTTATGTAATTTTATACACGAAAATAAATACACAAATTTCACAGAAAATATTCTGTGACTAGCAGCAACAAATTAACTTCAGTAGTTCCTTGTTTTCGTATTAAGAAGAACAGCTGAAGCAAAAGCATCTAAAGTAGGAGTGGTGAGCACTGGCTTTTCTACAGAAAACGAAGTATTAGCAGACATTATTGACGAGTGATGTTTACATTCTTGTCCTCTGACAGCAGAAAATTAGGAGCAGTTGCTCCGAGTCACCTGTATATAAACTTTCTGCTCTGCGTCAGAACACTTCGCGGTATTTCTAGGAGGGGGGAGGGCATCTGTTTTCTAAATACGATCCAGTAACATGTCACAGTCTGTATAATTTTCACGAATGTTCACATGTTCTGCACTGCAGGATAACACTACATCCAACATGCAACCGAAGCTAGTGCTGTTAATAGTGGCTCGATGGTACAAGTGTGCATACTAACGCGTACCCTGATTTAACCTACTGCACCATGAACAGTTGTTAATGCGCTCAAATGCTGCCGGAAATATTTCGAGAAACGTATAGTACGGTACCATAGTATAAACCAGCACAAAAAGGCGAATTTGTTCCTCTCAAAAAGACTCTGACAGAAAAGTGGGGAACCAGTTGCCTCAAACCGCGTTCCGCTTTCCTCACCAAAAACTTTGGCATCCGAACGTAATCGCACTCTTTTGACAGTGAACATAATAAATCATTTTATCCAGTGTCTCTCTGAAGTTAGGCTATCATACTCAGCATCCTCCTCTTACTGGCACTATGTATATATGTCGCCTTTTTTCTATGGCGACAGGAGCTTCTTTCCGCTGGTTCACTTCTTCTCCCTGCTACAACAAGGTGTGCTGCTTATGTAAAATCAATTCTGTAGGTCCATAAAGTTTTGATAATTTCTTTATATACTTAGATTTATTCATATACTTTGACACGTATAAATAACAAATAAATACGCTTAATACAAGGTTAACCTAAAATCGTTTGCTTTACATTTTTTGTGGATACTTTGCTCAGCGATTGCAATTCATCGATTTGTATCATAAAACAGTAAAAATGTTATTAGAAACATTTTCCTGAATTTCCGGTCTTTCCAGTTTTACATAATTTTTGGCTATCATTTTAAGTTCTATTCAGGTATGTTGAGACCCTTTTTGGTCTATTTTTTGTTACTGCAGTACCACGATGGGCATATTTGTATAGACGTGAAGAGCCCACTGCGTAAAAAAGGTTTACTGGTCAAAAATGCTGAGAACATAGTTTGGTGATCTCAGAATTTCTGCGATAACCCTAGAACTCTTATCATGTATCAACAACGTCAGTTAAAACAACGTTTATGACCCATACCGCACACTATGTCCATATTTTACTGCATCAGTACGACAGTTTTCAACTTCTGGATTTTAGTAAAAGATAATAATATCTAAAAAGTTTCGAAGCTCCTTTAGAATATCATCCTAAGGACATATGGTAACATTTTCTGTCATGATTAGAGGTTATAGAAGTGGCCATCCCTACGATTGTTACTTTTTGTCCCAGAAAATCGTGGTTTTCTCGGGTTTTCTCAGGAATCACCCATGAACAGAAGGTGCTCTTATAAGCCTCCTAATGCAAAGGAACCAACCGATTTTCTTAATTTCCCTGGGCTAGAGAAAGTGTGTAATGTTTAAATTTTGACCCTCTACACTAGGATAGATATAGTATGCTAGCTCGTCCAATAGGTATTCAAATGGCCGCTAGGACGAGGGCTATCCAAAGCACTTGACCGCTGATTTATATGACCAAAATAACCGGAGATATCATTTCCTGAAAAATCCAACTTTCGCGAAGCCTTGTTGGAAAACATCGCACAGTCGTGCACAGACAATTGCATCTGTGAAGATAGATTTAGTGTTATATTTCATCGCAGTGAGTATTTCTTGTGCATCTCCAATATTCATCTAATAACGTTCCGTTTAATCATGTTTCTTTAAAATAACAATAAAATTGGGTTACTGTATTTGGAGAAGGGGTCCAATCACGCATCTTGCCTTGGGCCCAGCCCTGTCTCCCAGCAGCCCTGGAGATGGGATATATGGTACTGCGAGAAGAATTCTGAAATACGTAAGTCGAAACAAAGCACATGGAGTAGACGATATCCCTCAGACAGTTGGGAGAACTAACGATGATAGAGTTTTCCGCCTGTTATGTAAGGTATATAAGTCAGGCTAAGTACCTTCTGACTTCATGAAAAATGTGATAATTCCAGTACCAAAGAAAGTAATGTGTTGACTGGTATGAATATCACCAAAGCATTTGTTAAACAGGCCATAGTTGCAAAGTGGTAGCACAAATGGAACTAGCAGGTAGCCGACATGGGGAAAGATAAATTTTTTCGAGAGAAATATGGGAACAAGCGAGGCAATAAAAGCCATATGAAGTATGTTAGAACTTAGGTTGAAGAGAAGCAAGTGCAGATTTGTAGCAACTGTAGATTATCTTTTAAAAAGAAGGGTTTTGCAGTGTTGATTAGCGTACACTCTTGCAAATTCTAAAATTATTAGTAATAAAATATGTTGTATTCTCGTTAGCCGCTTTTATGTCGTCTCGTTGTCTCTGTATAGCTATACCATGGGAACGAAGGAGAGGATGTTGGTTGGTGGCGGTATCCTCGTTCTATAACACACACTGCAAGCAGTTAATAACTGGGTTCTTTATTGATAAACAAAGAGCTACTTAATTAAATTTCCATGTGCTGTGGTACAAGCTCTTTTCTGTATATTCCATGTAGTCTCTGTGCTATTGAAGTAGAAATCCGCCATATTTACTATAAAGTTTCTATGTGCTGCCTGTCTCTGTGCTAGAAGCTAAGTCGGCGGCTCTGTCTCAGTGACACTCTGGAAGTCTATATCTACATCTACATACATACTCTGCAATCCACCATACGGTGCGTGGTGGAGGGTACCTCGTACCACAACTAGCATCTTCTCTCCCTGTTCCACTCCCAAACAGAACGAGGGAAAAATGATTGCCTATATGCCTCTGTACGAGCCCTAATCTCTCTTATCTTATCTTTGTGGTCTTTCCGAGAAATATAAGTTGGTGGCAGTAAAATTGTACTGCGGTCAGCGTCAAATGCTGGTTCTCTAAATTTTCTCAGTAGCGATTCACGAAAAGAAAGCCTCCTTTCCTCCAGAGACTCCCACCCGAGTTCCTGAAGCATTTCCGTAACACTCGGGTGGTGAACAAACCTACCAGTAACAAATCTAGCAGCCCGCCTCTGAATTGCTTCTCTGTCCTCCCCAAATCCGACCTAATAGGGATCCCAAACGCTCGAGCAGTACTCAAGAATAGGTCGTATTAGTGTTTTATAAGCGGTCTCCTTTACAGATGAACCATATCTTCCCAAAATTCTACCAATGAACCGAAGACGACTATCCACCTTCATCGCTCTGCAATGTTACGCCCAAATATTTAATCGACGTGACTGTGTCAAGCGCTGCACTACTAATGGAATATTCAAACATTACGGGATTCTATTTCCTATTCATCTGCATTAATTTACATTTATCTGTATTTAGAGTTAGTTGCCATTCTTTACACCAATCAGAAATCCTGTCCAAGTCATCTTGTATCCTACAGTCACTCAACGACGACACCTTCCCATACACCACAGTATCATCAGCAAACAGCCGTACATTGCTATCCACCCCATCCAAAAGATCATTTATGTAGATAGAAAACAACAGCGGACCTACCACACTTCCCTGGGGCATTCCAGATGATACCCTCACCTCTGATGAACACTCACCATTGAGGACAACGTACTGGGTTTCACGGTGTACAGACTCGAACTAACTGACGTAACACGCTCTAACTGGCTAAACTGGCGTCACTGAACTAACTGGCCCTCCGGTCTTTTTTTTTCTTTATTATAATTTCATGCTCCTGCCCCATAGGGGCAGAGGAGTGTTGACAGCGGCACAGTCGACCGCTCTTCAGCCAAATAGCTTTACAAAATATATAAAAAGGGGAACTCTTACATAAAAAGTGGGATAAAACGGAAACATAAAGAATACAGTAAATTGAGATAATGGGAGTTAAAATATACACTAATACAGGGACATGCACTGGGGGACAGTTAAAAAGTCGACTTAAAGTTAAAAGAACACAGCTAGCAATTCGTTGTGCACTTAAAATCACTGAAGTCAAACACAAATTAAAAGTCGGCCACATATAAAAATCACACAGAGTGAGACACCTTGGGCAGGAACGAAAAACAGGGGAGGATGTTGCTGACCTCCGGTCCGGCGGTGATCCTAAATACTGGCAGCTGAGAGGGTGTTGTCGGCGTGTTTCCAGTGAGTCTTGTCGTTGGCCTCGATCGATCTCTCGTACCCTCTATGCCACATGGTGTACTGGCGCCAGCGTATGCCAGCACAAAATACAATAAGCAGAAGGCTGTTTTTAACTTGTGTAAAAAGCACACTGCAATTATAAGAACTGAAAGATATGAAAGGGAGGAAGTAATTGAGAAACGATTTGGACAGGAATACAACCTCTCCCTCATGTAATTCAATGTGTGAAAAGAGCAAGCAGTAAAGGAAACTAAGGAAAATTTTGGGAAATGAATTAAGGTTCAAGTAGAAGAAATATAACTTTAATGATAGCTGATGACATTGTAATTATGTCGGAGACGGCAAAGAATTGGGAAAATCAGTTGAATGAAATAGAGATTTCAAGGTCAAAATGAGCAAAGGTAAAACAAGGGTAATGGAATCTAGTCCATTTAAATTTTATTAGGGAGTTAGATTAGGAAATGATACCCAAAAGTAATAACTACATAGGCTTCCGCAACTGGTGTCAATATGATTAAAAGTCTTCTGGATATTGTATGGCTTTGTTGTGTAAAATACATTAAATTATAAAATAACAAATCGATATTTCAGCCGTATTAAAACAGCCTGCCTGAGTACGACTGGTTTTCTAGGAGGAAAGGTGTCAATTCTTCATATTTGCGGAACTTTGTTGATCGTGGATTACATTGAAGAGCTAAAGAAACTGGTACACCTGCCTAATATTGTGTAGGTCCCCTGCGAGAACGCAGAAGTGCCGCAGCACGATGTGACATGGACTCGACTAATGTCTGAAGTGGTGCTGGAGGGAACTGACACCATGAATCCTGCAGGGCTGTCCATAAATCTGTAAGAGTCCGAGGGGGTGGTGAACAGCATGTTGCAAGGCATCCCAGATATGCTCAATAATGTTCATGTCTGGGAAGTTTGGTGGCCAGCGGTATTTAAACTCAGAAGAGTGTTCCTGGAGCCACTCTGTAACAATTCAGGACGTGGGGGTGTTGCATTGTCCTACTGGAATTGCTCACGTCCGTCGGAATGCACAATGGACATGAATGAATGCAGGTGGACATGAATGAATGCAGGTGATCAGACAGGATGTTTACGTACATGTCACCTGTCAGAGTCATACTTAGACATATCAGGGTCCCATATCAATCCAACTGGACATGCTCCACCCCACTACAGTGTGTCCACCAGCTTGAACAGTCCCCTGCTGACATGCAGGGTCCATGGATTCATGACGGTGTCTCCATACCTGTGCACGATCATCCGCTCAGTACAATTTTAAACGAGACTCGTCCGAGCAGGCAACGTGTTTCCAGGCTAGGTGTAAAGCTTTGTGTTGTGCAGTCATCAAGGTTACACAAGTGGGCCTTCGGCCCCGAAAATCAATGTCGTTGATGTTTTGTTGAATGGTTCGCACGCGGACACTTGTTGGTGGCCCAACATTGAAATCTGCAGCAATTTCGAGAAGCGTTCCACTTCTGTCACGTTGAACGATTTCTTCAGTCATCGTTGGTGGCGTTCTTGCTGGATCTTTTTCCGGCCACCGCGATGTCGGAGATCTGATGTTTTACCGGATTCCTGATATTCACGGTACACTCGTGAAATTGTCCTACGGGAAAATCCCCACTTCATTACTGCCTCGGAGATGTTATGACCCACCGCTCGTGCGCCGACTATAACAGTACCGTTCAAATTCACTTAAATCTTGATAACCTGCCATTGTAGCAACAGTAACCGATCTAACTACGTCAGACACTTGTTGTTTATATAGGCGTTGCCAAACCCAGCGCCGTATTCTGCCTGTTTACATATCTCTGTATTTGAATACGCATGCCTATACTATTTTCTTTGGCGCTTCAGTATAATAGTATTCATGGAAAGATGGAAAAGGTTGGAAGGAGGCTGGCTATTCGTTGAC
Organism: Schistocerca americana; assembly: GCF_021461395.2. NCBI lineage: Eukaryota > Metazoa > Arthropoda > Insecta > Orthoptera > Acrididae > Schistocerca > Schistocerca americana. Next base: position 327,974,165 of record NC_060130.1, on the reverse strand, counting down.
TATCGGGCTTGTCGATGATTGGCAACAGTCTCGAAATCAGCGCTTGGCTTCTGCTGGGCATGTTTTCTTCCTTACATATCCTCTATATCTGTTTATTTTGTATGTCGCATCCGTGCTCCGCGACCACTTGCGATCCGTCGGACTGCGATAGCCGGCAGCCATGACGTCGGAAGGTTGTAGCCATGTTGTCAGGCTGCTTAACTGCAGTCAAAAATGGTTCAAATGGCTCTGAGCACTATGGGACTTAACATCTGTGGTCATCAGTCCCCTAGAACTTAGAACTACTTAAACCTAACTAACCTAAGGACGTCACACACATCCATGCCCGAGGCAGGATTCGAACCTGCGACCGTAGCGGTCGCGCGGTTCCAGACTGTAGCGCCTAGAACCGCATGGCCACTGCGGCCGGCTAACTGCAGTCGCCTCTCGTATTTTGCATTGATGCGTCCACGACTCTTTCGCCTGTACACAGGCTTCCTGGAACTTGTTAGGCTGTCCACAGACACGTATGTGTTGCGCTGTCGCCGGTTTGTTGTGCTGTGCTGATCGCAAGTAGTGTACATGTTCTGCTAGTCATGTGCTCAATGTCTTCTTTGTCTTAGCTATATTGGCAGCTCTGTAGCCACAACGTACCTCATACACTGCTGCAATATTACAAAACAAACAAACGCCTTCCGAATAGGCCTTTAAGTCGCAACGGTACCGACCGGCCGCCGTGTCATACTCAAATCTTAGACCTCACCGGATGCGGATACGGAGGGCCATGTGGTCAGCACACCGCTCTCCCGGCCGTTGTCAGTCTTAATGACTGGTGACGCTCAATCAAGTAGCTCCTCAATTGGCCTCACAAGGGCTGAGGCACTCCGCATGCCAACACCACTCGGCAGACCCGGACAGTGCTTAACTTTGGTGATCTGACGGGAAGCAGTGTTACCACTGCGGCAAGGCCGTTGGCTTCTGCAGTATTAACCCTAGATTATTAAACCCTCGTAAAATTTACTACTGCACTTGGAACCATTTCGCAGTTACCGCCTATCTGGTATTGTCAGTAGAGGGTGTAAGACAGGACATTTTGTACTTATTTTGTATGTGACATACTATTGAAGACCTTATAACTGTATTAAACTCGCGCATAAACTGTAAATTATGGCTTCCTTTGACTAAAATATGAAGTAGTAAAATTTACCTTGGTGCAGTAACAATGTAATATTTTCCCTCCTTTCTAGGGCTAAGGTTGTTCGCTGAGTCCTTGATGGAACCAATCATACCGCGGATCATGTGGGTGCTGCTGAAAATCGGTATGAAACGTCGTCAGCGCAGGACGTTGCGTACCCATTCACTGACGCCCTACACGTGCGGTAAGTGCTGCAGCTGAAGCTTCCCTTCCTAGTCTCCTCATCTTGCTTTATTGCGGTTGGCCTAGGCTGCCTTTCTTATAATGTCGTTATCATGCCTGCTGGCGCGGAAGTTGTGATGTAGCCCACACAGATCTCTGCAGACTGTCGCCAGTCACTGACAAGCCGGGTAGTCCACAAATAGCTGCCTGCCTATCCTATCCTATGGGAACCTTTCCTCCTGTTAAACTCATTTTGCTCTGAGGAAGGCCTCTGTAATACGGCCGAAACGTCGATTTAATAGTTTGTATTTTTAAGCAGTTTATACAGCGACGCGGACCAACACCCCGAAGGATTGAAATCATACTCTGCTGCTTTGGCAGCAAAGTAACTAATGATGACCGAAATAATGTGGATACGAGATGCAGACACTAAGAAAAGCTTTTCGGAAAAGATGAGTGTGTTAACATCTAACGTAAGTTTAGGTTTTCAGATATCTTTCTGGGAGTATTTATGTGAATAACCTTACATTTAAGTGAAAAGTGGACGATAAATAGTTCAGAAAAGAAGGGAACATAAACTTCTCAAATGTGGTGTCGAAGATCAGATGGATAGATCGGACATCATGAAGTCAGTATCCTGCACACAGAGAAGAAAGGCTTCAGAAAATTTTCAAACATTTATCTCTTAATGAGGGTTTCATTCAGAATGAACAGTTGCAGCTACGTAATAAAAGTAGCTTCAATGGTGTAAAGCCCTTACTCAGAAACGCCTCAAACTGACTCCTCTTTTCCTCGTAGTAGACTGTAAAATGTCGTCTTACTCTCTCCTTCTTCTTGATTACATTGCAATCGTTTTCATACATACTGTGTATAATAATTACTATTACATTGCCGTATATAAATTTAGATTTGCATAATATTGGGTATTGTGAGATGTACGCTTGTGAGCTATTTAAAATACTTCTGTAATTTAAGTAGATGATTTCTTCGATTGTTAATAGATGACGTTACTTGTTTCGTGTCCACGTTGTGGCAACTTCGGCCTGTGAGCTTCTTACAAGGAAACTCCGCGTCGCACTCCCCTCAGACTTAGTGGTAAGGTGTCCCAATGGAGAGACCGTCGAAAAACCTGAACACAGATCAAGCATGAAAACAGGAAGAAGGTGCATTGGTCTTTGAAAAAAAAATAGAAACGGTGAACGGTCCAAGAACAAGAAGTGGAATCTAGAGCAACCTAGTTCAGTGGTCGCGACGTTGGACTGCTAAGCGGGCGAGCCGTATTCAAACCTCTCTCGTACCAATTTTTTTTCGCTATTTGCTGTATTCAAATTTGTGTCTGTGTCGTGGTGTAAGGAAGGGACGTATAATGACTGTTCATTCTGCAAAACTACTCTATTAGCAACCGAAAGGAAGTGGCTTTCGAATGGGAAGCACAAATGTTTGATGACAAGGTGACAAGTCAACCGAATCCTCCAGCGGAAAACACGTCTGGTGTGCCATACACGGCATTGGTGACAGTACGTGTATCATATGATAGGAATCTCTTACCGACGCACGTAATTTATACGCCTGCTAAAGAATGAGGTATGCCTCCTTATCCGATTTAGGTGTTCGTACGAATGTGAATGTGATCGCTCCCAAGGAAATGACGAAAAGGTAACAGTTTGTCACATAATCTGAAACAAATTAGGGTAACAGTTTCACAATCACAAAGTTTCTCTGTGCTCTATCAAAACATATGTTTTTAAAGTTGCACTCCGTTTTGGAAGTTTTGGCTCTAGAACTTCTTTGTTGTAAGATAGTTCACACCTGTTTATTTGTTGTTTTTATTTCTGGGAGACGTCTATGTGGTACTACGTATGCTGTCACAATTCATCATGTTTACTTGCGGTGGTAACGTATTCTTACCACGTGACTCCTATTCTATATTGAATGTATAGTATGACAACTGCCTAGACTACAGAAAGAGAACAAACATTTCAATGACCGGACAGACAGTTCATAATGTTGTTAAAAAAAGAAAAAAAGGCACCACGGAGTTTCGATACTGCTCGTCCACTCGGCATTCCAACACCAAGATCACTTTCCGACGCTGCCGTTGTGTTTCAGGCTGCTCTTTATTGCGCTTATTCCCGGACCATTCACTGTTTCTATTTTGCTATTTCGTCACGGTTCAGTACACCTTCTTCCATTTTCATGCTTGATCAGTGTTCAGTTTTTGACGGGCTATCCACTGGGCCATCTTACCACTAAATCTGAGGGGGATGCGATGGTGAGTTTCTCTTGTTAGTCTGACGCCACCTCCGGTGAGTGTTTCCTCTAAGGCTCGATGCACAGCAGCGAGTAACGGCCGCGCTCTCGCAGCGCACACACAACGCCACCGCACCGACACTTGCGCGGCAGTACTAGATTGGAAGCCAACGAGTATGGACGTAGGCAAAAGAAAGCAGGCAGTGTTTGCTTCATGAATAAATTAACAAACGCGACAGGAGGTTTTGGACTCACCCAATGATTAGTTCACGGCTGCTGAAAGGAGCTTTCGTGACACTGTTTATAAAGAAAATTGGATATTTTTTGTATTTCGTCTGTGTCAGTCGCATTGATATAAAATTCTGCCGCAGTGGGGGTGTAAGCTAGCTCGCGTCCTCAGTAGAATACTGCGCGTGCACCCTGAGTAACGCTAAATGAGCTAGAGCGATTTTCGGCACCCAGACTAATCTCTGATCTCCTGGGTAACATATATGGATCCAAGAAGACCAGTAAGTCAAGGTCCTTATCAGGCCCAAATGACAAAGGACGTCGGAAAAATAATCCGTATCTACCAAATAAATTCTGAGGGACTTAGCAGAACCAAGAGTGAATACATCTCGAAGATCCTGCTAGAAGAAAATATTGATACAGCCTTGATCCAGGAGACTCATATAGAAAACGACAGCCAGCAACACTATAGGGGTAAAATCCATGGATATGAATACTCGGCGCAACCTATCATCGATCATATGGTGTCGCGACCTATGTCCGGAACAACATTGAAAACGCCCAACTAGTACAGTCAAGCATAGATGGCGATATCCATCAATTAACTGCCAAAATAGCCGATATAACTGTTGTTAACGTATGTAAGCCACCGCAAATACAATGGCCCCAAGAGATGTTATATTTCCATCCACACACAGCTATATATGCGGGCGACTTGAATAGTCATCATACAACTTGGAAATATAGAACAACAGATCAAAACGGTGAACAACTTTTAAATTGGGCAGATTGCCATAATCTCAGCTTAATTTTCAGTGCAAAAGATAGGGGAACTTTTAGAACGGCGGCATGGAACACGGAGCCGAACCCAAACCTATGCTTTGTTACACAGGACACCCAAAACCGTCCATATACTGTTTCAAGGAGGGTATTGAACGACTTCCCCCACACACAGCATCGCCCTATTATACTGGAGGCTGACATAAAAATTCGAGTTATTCATTCCACTCCTGGACCCAGATGGAACCTGAAGAAAGCAGATTGGGACACATTTGCAGCAAATTTAGATGGGTTGTCAAGTGGAGATCTCCCAAAAGTTCTAACTACGACCGGTTTACTAGAGCTGTCATCTCCACAGCAAAGAGGTTTGTACCACGTGGCTTCCGTAAGGAATATATCCCTGGTGGGAACAGCTAAACTGAGGAGCTGTATGAGGAGTCCCAGAACGGTGAAGACCCTGAGATAGCAGACGAGCTTCTCAACAGACTTGATATGGAACGACGTAAGAAATGGGAAGAAACCACTAGCAATACAGATTTTAAAAGATCGAGCAGCAAAGCTTGGAGCCTCTTGAGGAAACTAGGTAGCACTAATACCCCCACACGGGAAATACCAGTGGTAACAGCCGACGAAATCGCCGCACGAATTGTAACGCTCTCCAGGGCTCCCAGTATGAAAGAGCACACGAAAAGTATCAAAAAACAGCTAAAAACTCTTCGTTGGTCAACAGGAGATCATCCAGAATACTCGAGACCTTTCACCGTAACAGAAATGAACAAAGCATTAGATGACACAAAATCTGATAAGGCCCCTGGGTCTGGTGGGATACACCCAGAATTTCTCAAAAACTGTGGCAAACATACAAAGATGTGGCTGGCTAAATTTTACTCAAACATCTTATCAACAGGATATCTCTCGCAAAATCTAAAAAAAGAACATTATCTCAGTATTAAAACCAAATAAATCGAAGGACCTGCCAGACAGCTCCCGACCTATTGCACTTCTTAGAGAGTGCTACAAATTACTAAAAAGGATGCTTCTAAACAGATTAGGCCCTGTCATATTGGAAAGTATCCCAGTGGAACAAGCACGTTTTAGACCACAGCGCAGCGGTGCTGACCAAGTATTAAGCCTCACAGCGCACATAGAAGCTGGATTTGAACATCAACTAAAAACCACTGATGTTTTTGTCGACTTAATAGCGGCCTTTGATACAGTTTGGGAGAGGGCCTTCTTTACAAACTTCCGAGTAAAATACCACGCATCCAAATAGTATATGTAATTAATAACATGCTTTGTAACTGGCCTTTTCAAACAGTCATTGGAGAAAGCAAGAGCAAAATAAAGAAACTGAATAATGGCCTACCCCAAGGATCGGTGCTCGTACCTACTCTATTCAATCTATATATCTCTGACCTGCCTCAAACAAGATCCAAGAAATAAGGTTATGCTGACGACGTAGCTCTAGCTGTCTGCAGTAAAACTGTGGAAGAGGCCAGCAATATACTCACAGAGGACCTGTCCGTGGTGGGCAAATACTTCGCTGACTGGAGAGTGACTCCTAACACGAATAAAACTTTAGTGTCCAGCTTCCACCTCAATAATGGACAAGCAAATAAGCAGCCAGTAGTATATTTTAACAACCACCTCCTACGCTACAATTCATATCTGAAATACCTGGGCATCACACTGGATAGAACGCTGTCGTATAAAAGGCACTTCGAGAACACTGCAGCCAAAGTCAATACTGGGAACAACATAATCCACAAATTATCCGGCACAACCTGGGGTGCAAATGCTTCCACACTTACAATTTCAGCTCTTAGCCTAGTGCATTCCTTTGATGAATACTGGTCCTCCCGGTTTGGCTAAATAGTTGCCACACAAAGAAATCTGACATTAAGCTGAATGAAATTATGAGAATAATCAGTAGTAGCTTAAGAAGTGCTCCAGTTCCCTGGCTTCCTGTCATGTGTCATATTGCTTCCACTCCCCACATTCACAGACAAGAACACCTCCTTAGAGAATACAAAAAATATTAGCAAATCACAGTCCACCTGTCCAGGAAGACCTCTCTGGTATAGCTCTGAAAAGACTTAAATCTAGGTCTCCTCCACTCCTTACTGCAGAACAACTACTAGCAGAAAATTTCAATACAAATGACAAATGGAGGGACAACTGGGAGTCCACTATGCAAGTCATTGCTCCCTACACCATCGACCCTACTGAGATGATGCCAGGAATGGAACTGCCTCGCCACGTATGGAAGACACTCAATAGAATAAGAACTTCACATGGTGTCTGTCAGGATGCACTTTACAAATGGGGATTTGCAGAATCATCTTCCTGCGACTGTGATGGCCCTCGCCAGACTATCTGACACATTACAACCACCTGCCCACTAAGATCATATCCTGGAGACCCAGCCGATTTCTTCCAAGCTGCAGACACAGCGCTGGACTGGATCAATGGCCTCGATATTACAATATAGTTCTAACTGTCAGATATCATAATAAATTCTAAATATGTATGTAGTTGTTTGTATTTAAACTGTAAAATTATAAATAAGTACATAGTAGTTTGTTTTGTAACTGTACATCATCATCATATTAACACTGACTTAGATATCTGTACTTGATTTTATGTTATTATTTGATCCGTGTAAGCCGTACGCTAAATAAACAATCTGCCGCAGTTCAAATGGTTCAAATGGCTCTGAGCACTATGGGACTCAACTGCTGAGGTCATTAGTCCCCTAGAATTTAGAACTAGTTAAACCTAACTAACCTAAGGACACCACACACATCCATGCCCGAGGCAGGATTCGAACCTGCGACCGTAGCGGTCTCGCGGTTCCAGACTGCAGCGCCAGAACCGCGCGGCCACTTCGGCCGGCCAATCTGCCGCAGTGGTTACCGGTTTTGGGCTGACACACCCACTATCAAACCACACACCTTGCTATTAACCGTAATTATTCATACAATACGATGCTAAATACAGAAGCTGTTCGTGCCTTTTGGCACCACATTGTTTGAGTAATTACGGTTAATAGCAAGGTGTGTGGTTTGAGAGCGGGCGTGTCAGCCCGAAACCGGTAACCACTGCAACAGAATTTTATATCAATGCAACTGTGACGGACGCAATAAAAAATTATGCATTTTCCTCAGTACTGAACAGCTGAGGACCTATCATCCCGTGGCAGCATGCCTCGAATAAGCTAAGCTGTTTATAGATTTAAGATAAGATGAAAGTAAATTCTTTATTTCCGAATGAATGTACAGTCGTTTCATGAGTCAACAGTAAAATAACAACTGTAAAGTTAACTGTTCATCTTTTCCAACATCTGTGTTGTGGCTGCGCTCTGATACGCATTGTTAGTACAGAATCGGCTTCACGACACTGTACGATAGTGAGGAAAGTTGGTAAAGCTGTGTGGGAAGTCTTACACAAAGAGTACATGCCGTAATTCACAGAAAAATAGTTACTGAAAATTGCCAGGGGATTTCAAAAGCACGCTGTGTAATCTGGACAAATAAATCCCATCAATCCAAGGAGGGTCACTTAACAGCAGAAGAAATGTTTTCATTGATTACATTATAGTCAAAGTACCATGGCAAGGCAAATGTATCCAAATCTGGTCGGTAACAATCGTGGTGAACAATGAATCAATTTATTCCCTAATGTGAAAGACTATTCAATTTACATGATTTTTAAATGTGTGCAACTATGTATTTTTAGCTGCAATACAATAAAGCATTGGTTACATTGACCCGGCTAAGGGAACAGAAATTATTTTAAACTGCTGTCATTAACGGAAATTTGTTCTTTCAGATGAAAGGGATTTCGCCAGGGAGCAAAGCATCTGCTTCTTAGCGCCATTTCAAGTTTTAAATGGCCACATTTGAGCCACCTCTACAAAACAAGCACAAAATAATTTAAGCCACAAAAGAATTACAGACATTGGCTGCGCATGGGCATTGATTTAAATCGATGCGAAAATTTGTGTTGAACTGGCATTCGAGCACGGATGTCCTGCTTACTAGGTAGATGCTCTGACCACTAAGCCATCCGGACGCAGAGGTGATCGCAACTGCACGGACTACGCTAGCACGTCTCCTTTCAGATCCAAATTCTCAACCACTCTCTACTGATGGGCGGCCATTGTGGCCGAGCGGTTCTAGGCACTTCAGTCCGGAACGGCGCTGCTGCTGCGGTCGCAGGTTCGAATCCTGCTTCGGGCGTGGATGTGTGTGATGTCCTTAGGTTAGTTAGGTTTAAGTAGATCTAAGTCTAGGGGACTGATGACCTCAAATGTTAAGTCCCGTAGTGCTCAGAGCCATTCTCTACTGATGTGCTAGGGTAGCTCGTGCAGTTGCAACGATCACTGTGTCCGGATGGCTTAGTGGTCAGTATGCATTAGGCAGTGACGCGGCTCGGACCAGTTGTCCCGGCCACGGGCGCGCGTGGAAAAGGAAGTGCTTACACAGCTGATACTCGCGCGTGTTTTTGTCAACACGACACGTGTCACGCTTTTGAAATAGAGCGTGTTTTGACGGAAGAAGTTCGTTCACCTGTCACAGATCTAATTGGGCTACACCTATCCATTGTAAGCAGCACAATGTACGTCAAGATGACCGATGAAGTTGCACGTGAAAGGTCTACCACTGCTGCTAAAAGAGGATTTAAATTTCGACAGTCTGATGGCCATATCAGCGATGTCACAGTAGATCCTTCAGACTTGGGAGGGAGGGTCATTGGGATATTTGAACTGCCGTTTGAGGTACCACAATCTATGGCTACTGAATCGCTGCGACCATATGGGACGGTACTCAGTCATACGCCTGAACTCAGGCGGAATTTTAGCACCTATCCCGTGCTAACCGGCTTCCGAAAGATGTCGATCGTCCTTAATAAACATATCCCTTCAGGTTTATATACTAAAATGCCAAAGAAACTGGTACACCTGCCTAAGATCGTTTAGGGCCCCTGCGAGCATGCAGAAGTGCCGCAACACGACGTGACATGGACTCGACTAATGTCTGAAGTAGTGCTGGTGGGAATTGACACCATGAATCTTGCAGGGCTGTCCATAAATCCATAAGAGTACGAGAGGGTGAAGATCTCTTCTGAACGGGACTTTGCAAGGCATCCCAGATATGCTCAATAATGTTCATGTCTTGGGAGTTTGGTGGCCAGCGGAAGTGTTTAAATTCAGAAATGTGTTCCCGGAGCCACTCTGTAGCAATTCTGGACGTGTGGGGTGTCGCATTGGCCTGCTGGAATTGCCCAAGTCCGTCGGAATGCACAATGGACATTAAACGATACAGGTGATCAGACAGGATGCTTACGTACGTGTCACCTGTCAGAGTCATATCTGGTAGCATTAGGGGTCCCATATAACTCCAACTGCACACGCCCCACATCGTTAGAGACCCTCCACCAGCTTCAGCAGTCCCCTGCTGACATTCAGAGTCCATGGATTTTTGAGGTTGTCTCTATAACCGTATACGAACATCCGCTCGATACAATTTGGAACGAGGCTCGTCCGACCAGGCAACATGTTTCCAGTCATCAACAGTCCAATGTCGGTGTTGACGGACCCAGTCAAGGCGTAAAGCTTTGTGTCGTGCGGTCATCAAGGGTACACGAGTGGGCCATCGGCTCCGAAAGCCCATTTCGATGATGTTTTGGTGAATTGTTCGTAAGCTGACACTTTTTGATCGCCCAGAATTGAAATCTACATCTACATCTACATACATACTCCTCAATCCACCATACGGTGCGTGGCGGAGGGTACCTCTTACCACAACTAGCATCTTCTCTCCCTGTTCCACTCCCAAACAGAACGAGGGAAAAATGACTACCTATATGCCTCTGTACGAGCCCTAATCTCTCATATCTTATCTTTGTGGTCTTTCCGCGAAATGTAAGTTGGCGGCAGTAAAATTGTACTGCGGCCAGCCTCAGATGCTGGTTCTCTAAAATTCCTCAGTAGCGATTCACGAAAAGAACGCCTCCTTTCCTTTAGAGACTCCAACCCGAGTTCCTGAAGCATTTCTGTAACACTCGCGTAGTGATCAAACCTACCAGTAACAAATCTAGCAGCCCGCCTCTGAATTGCTTCTATGTCCTCCCTCAATCCGACCTGATACGGATCCTAAACGCTCGAGCAGTACTCAAGAATAGGTCGCACCAACGTTCTATAAGCGGTCCCCTTTACAGATGAACCACATCTTCCCAAAATTCTACCAATGAACCGAAGACGACCATCCGCCTTCCCCACAACTGCCATTACATGCTTGTCCCACTTCATATCGCTCTGCAATGTTACGCCCAAATATTTAATCGACGTGACTGTATCAAGCGCTGCACTACTAATGGAGTATTCAAACATTACTGGATTCTTTTTCCTATTCATCTGCATTAATTTACATTTATCTATATTTAGAGTTAGCTGCCATTCTTTACACCAATCACAAATCCTGTCCAAGTCATCTTGTATCCTCCTACAGTCACTCAACGACGACACCTTCCCGTACACCACAGCATCATCAGCAAACAGCCGCACGTTGCTATCCACCCTATCCAAAAGATCATTTATGTAGATAGAAAACAACAGCGGACCTTCCACACTTCCCTGGGGCACTCCAGATGATACCCTCACCTCCGATCAACACTCACCATCGAGGACAACGTACTGGATTCTATTACTTAAGAAGACGTCGAGCCACTCACATACTTTTGAACCAATCCCATATACTCGTATCTTATTTAGGAGTCTGCAGTGGGGCACCGAATCAAACGCTTTCCGGAAGTTAAGGAATATGGCATCCGTGTGACACCCTTCGTCCATGGTTCGCAAGATATCATGTGAAAAAAGGGCGAGTTGCGTTTCGCAGGAGTGATGCTTTCTAAAGCCGTGCTGATGCTTGGACAGCAACTTCTCTGTCTCAAAGAAATTCTTTATATTCGAACTGAGAATATGTTCGAAAATTCTGCAACAAACCGATGTTAAGGATATTGGTCTGTATATTTGAGGATCCTTCCTTCTACCCTTCTTATATACAGGCGCCACCTGCGCTTTTTTCCAGTCGCTCGGGACTTTACGTTGTGCAAGCTAAGTAAGGAGCCAATGCAGTAGAGTACTCTCTGTAAAACCGAATTGGAATCCCATCAGGACCTGACGATTTATTTATTTTCAACCCATTCAGCTGCTTCACAACCCCAGGGATGTCTATCACTATGTCCTCCATACGGGAATCTGTACGAGATTCAAACGGCGGTATGTTTGTACGATTCTCCCGCGTGAAAGATTTCTCAAATGCTAAATTTAAAATTTCAGCTTTCGTTTTGCTGTCTTCCGTTGCCAGGCCAGACTGATCAGTGAGTGACTGGATGATCTTTTGCTAAGGTATGACGGTGGTAGTGGTTGAATGCTTCGCGCAACGCTCTTTTTGCAGCAGCACGAATCTCTACTAACTTTTGCCTGTCCTCATTCTCCTGATCTTTCTTGTACCGCGAGTGCAACTGCCTTTGATTCCTGAGCATTCTCCGAATTGCGCTGTTAAACCATGGTGGGTCTTTTCCGTCCGTAACCCACTTTTTCGGCACATACTTGTCCAATGCGTGATTTACAATGTGTTTGAAGTTTGCCCATAATTCTTCCACGTCCATCGTACCGGAAGTAAATGAAGTCGATTCATTTACTAAGTGGGATGCTAACAACTGCTTATCTGCTCTTTCTAGTAGGAATACTCTCCTAGCCTTCTTGACCGACTTTTTAACTCTCGTAACCATAGTCGTAATGACAACATCATGATCACTAATCCCTGTCTCAACACTGACACCGTCGATGAGGTCTGGTCTGTTCGTGGCTACCAGATCTAAAATATTTCCATTACGCGTTGGCTGTCGATTTAGCTGCTCAAGACAGTTTTCGGATAATGTGTTCAAAAGTAATTCACAATACGACTTGTCTGTACCACCAGTAATGAATCCATAGACATCCCAGTCTATACTAGGTAGGTTGAAGTTGCCTCCGACTAATATAGCCTGATCCGGGTACTTCTGCGATACAGAATGTAGACTCCCTTTGAATGATTCTAGAACTGTCACGGTGGAACTTGGTGGCCGGTACTAACACCCTACAATTAACTTTATTTCCCCTAGCCCTGTTAAACGTGTCCAGATAACTTCACAATCACACTCTACTTCGACCTCAGTAGACACAATATTTTTGTTAACTGCAATGAAGACACCACCTCCTACGGTGTCTAATCTGTCTTTCCGATACACGTTCCAACCCTCACTAAATATTTCAGAACTTCCTATCTCAGGGTTCAGCCTCGTCTCAGTCCCGAGAATAATTTGCCCGCCACACGCTTCCTGGAGGGCAGTAAATTCAGGAACTTTATTCCGAACACGCTGAAAATTTACTGCTAGTATCTTGATAGCTGAAGTGTCTTTACACTGAGCGCGTCCTGATTTCCCTGCCTGCACGTCGACTGATGAGTGTTCATCAGGACACCTCGCACTACTGCCTAGCCTAAAAAGCCCCCATGTGCACGCCACAAGTACTCTGCTACCCGGGTAGCAGCAGTTTGCGGAAGGGTTCATTTCTGTCACTTGAACGATTCTCTTCAGTCGTTGTTGGTTCCGTTCTTGCAGGATCTTTTTCCGGCCGCAGCGACGTCGGAGATTTGATATTTTACCGGATTCCTGATATTGACGATACTCTCGTGAAAAGGTCGTATCGGAAAGTTCCCATTTCATAGCTACGTTGAAGATGCTGTCTCCCATCCCTCGTGCGCCGTCTATAGCACCACGTTCAAACTCACTTAAATCTTGATAACCTGCAATTGTAGCAGCAGTAACCAATCTAACAACTGCGCCAGACACTTGTTGTCTTATATAGGCGCTGCCGACCGCAGCGCCGTATTGTGCCTTTTTACGCATCTCTGTATTTGAATAGGCATGCCTATACCAGTTTCTTTGTCGCTTCAGTGTGTATTGGTGGATGGCGAGCTATTGTGATTTACGATGGCCAGTCGCGGACATATCCTGGCTGTGGTGGTGAAGGATATATGCGTTCGGAGTGCATACAACGCCGCATCATGCAACTGCCACGTGCAGAAGCCTCACAGCGAGAAGTTCGTACGCAGCTGCCGATGACGTGTGTGTCGGTGGTCAGCCGGGAGATGTTGCCGAGTTCGGTGCGTGACACGGACGTGTTGATGCAAGAGCAGACCGAGTTAGGGGAACAGGGAAATGGCAGGGGAGTGCCCCTACACCCATCTCACGGCAGATGAGGGAGGAACCTTCCGCACCCTCACAAGTAGCACGTGGCGTGGAAGTGGAGGTCGAGACTGTGGCGGCACCAACGGACCAACGAGCGCCCGATGAAGAATGTGAGGCGTCGCCTTCGGCGCCAGAGGGCAGGGCGCGCAAGTAACTATCGCCGAAGCGTCGCCAAAACAGCCACCATAGTTTGGGTAATTCGTCCTCCCCTAGCCTAGGGGACACGGAAGTTCTTCGAGCCGAAGAGACGTCTGGCATGGGACACGTACCTTTAGAGAACGGTGAAAGGATTCTTTCAGATGGTGATCGGATGTCCTGCCTTTCAGACGGTCTCTTCATTGACACCGACTTACCTGGTACTGCCAACGGAGGAGTCAATGACAGTGTGCCGGCAGACACATCGGAATGCAGTAGGGTGTGTTTCTGGGATTGATGGCAAATGTGACTGGGCAGAACAAGTCGAAGAGATACCGGAATTGGAACCCCACTTGATGACGGCTCACTTACAGGACGCACACCACAGAAAAAACACGATGGAGGGAAGCCCGTTGGCGGGCACCCCTCTGAGCACGAGTAGTGGAGTTCACAATGACATGAGCATGACGACGACAACGAACCAAGCATATATAGTGGGAAAAGTGAACACGAATGCCGTAGATCGCTTGCAAAGTTGCAACTTTTCCGGGACGTGATTTGTGCCACGGACGTGGATATTGGTTACAATACTTACGTAGCGCCGATTCCAGACGTAGAACATGGGACGGTGATATTAGTCCGGAACGGGATACCGGTGAGTGCCCTCGATTATTTCCTTCGACCCGGGGTCTAGCGATGACCGTGAGCGGTATTCGTATTGTCAGCATCTATGCACCCTCCAGATCTGACAACCGACGCGCGTGTGTGCAATTCTACTCGGAGGAGATTGCGCTCTTATTCCGTGGCAGATATGACCCCATCTTGGTAGAAGGGGATTTTAGTTTGTTCTCACACTGAAGGATCAAACCACGAATTTTGACTCCTGTTATGCATTGCGCTCGACCTGCCGAGACATGACACTAGTGGTCACATGGGGAAAGATCCATGAGCAGCGTGAGGGCTGTAGGTTTTTTACTAGCTACTCGGCGAGCAGACCGAATCAGATTTATGTTTCTGACGGATTACGAGATCGCGTGTTGGCTGCTGAACGTTGACCCACAGCTTTTATGGATCATTTCGCATATTAATGCACGTTAACCCTCCCACGGCAGAGGGTCTGGCGGCGCAGTAGTTCGTGGGAACTTCATTGATCCTTATTGGTAGATGTCGCCAGAGGATCGAAGAAGCGTGGCAGATATGCACTCGCCGTCTCCCGGTGCATCTTACGCTTGTTTCATCTTGGATGCAACGTGCAAAACCGGCGATACCAAAAGCTCTCATAACTTATGGCAAGGAAAAAGCTGGATGGCTTCTACATACACTTGAATATTATTACGAGGTGCTTAGCGATCTATCCTTCAGGGCTCCATCGCCCGAGTGTGAAGCGGAAGTCCATCGCATTCAGGCGTGCGTTTGATCCATTACTAAATGTTGATTGGAGGCACTTTCGATCTGTGCTCGGTACTTGGACAATGTCGATGGAGAATGTATTTCCATGCATCATGTGTCCAGAGGACACGCATGTAATCGCCAGTCCTTGATCGCAGTGCTCCATGATGCGGATGATCGGCGCTAGATGTCACAACAAGACGTTGCTGCTGTGTTTCTTGGTTATTATCGCCTCCTTTTCACCGGGACGACGACGGACGATCAGATAGGAGAAGACATTTTGCGACAGATGTAAACGGGGGTGGATGGTACGAATGCGGCGGCGTTATTGGAATACCTAATGGAAGATGATATATGGATGGCACTCACGAAGGGTGCGATGCATAAATTCCCTGGGCCAGATGGGTTGACACTCGAATTTTATCACGAATTTGCGGATCTAATGATGTTCCAATGGGTGTTGACGTATAATGAGTTATTGCGCCCTGGCACTGACGGCCCGTCGCCATTCATGGCGGGAATGCTCATACCAATACCGAAATCGGCAGAGAGTGTCAGCTCCCATCAATTTCGACCACTCTCTTTGCTCAATACTGACTACAAGAGCTTTGCGCGAATGTTGGGGCAAGGCTCAGGACTCTAAGAAGCATGTTGCATGCGAGCGGCTTTCATAAAAGTGGATTTTGGTCGCGCAAATGACAGAATCAACCATGGTTTCCTTGACTCGACCATGTGATGCATGGCGATACCCCAGGGTTTCATTACCATCCTCATGCGCCTCCTTCACGGCGCTCCTTCAACGGTGAGAGTCAATGGCAGGGAGGCAGGGACGATTCGTGTTTTCGTGCTTACAGCTCAGTTAGGCAAAGATGTCTTTTGTCGATGGTGCTGTTTGCAATGGCGCTCGAACCACTGATGCAGACTGTTAGACGGACTCTTTACAGACGTCCGACTCCACGCGAGTTCCTTTACGTGTCGCGCATATGCCGACCACTTGATGACATTCGTCCGATTGGAGAACGAAGTACGTAAGGTGGTTGTTCTTCTTCCTACATACGGCGTGGAGGCGGGTAGCAGGGTCAACATGAATAAAACCAAGATTATGTACATCGGAAGAGGCTGGACGCTCTGCACAGTTCCGTTTACGACGATGGACATCATGCAGTTCTTAGGAGTTTTGTTCACCCGATCGTTACGGCAATCAGCGTCGGCGAACTACTGGCGACTGCTCCAGCATGTCCGACTGCACAAACGTAACAATTCACTCCGAACCTACGACTTGCTCCAAAGGGTGTAGTAGACTAATGTTCATTGTGCCTCACGACTGCCACACCTGGCACAGGTACCGCCAGTGCCACATGGTATTGCTGACAGGATAATGGTGGCCTTTGGTTTCTATGTCAGCCAAGGGATGCTGTTTAAGGTGAAATACGAGGCTTTAACTCTCTCACTCCATTCCGGAGGACTTAATCACACGAATGTGCGGGCTCTCGCTCTATACCTGGGAGCGACGGTATGGACCTGCAAGCACCGGCAACACGCCATCACGTTGGCAATCCTGGACGCTCTCTTTCCCCGTCCTTTGAATCACCGGTGGCGGTAAGCACAACATTGCCTTCTATTCTCACATCACATGATTCTTTGTTGATGTTTAGTTATGTTCAGTTACTAATTACCTTATACGAGGATCCCCACAACCCGTGAAAAATATCGGTACTCGAAGCGTCATCATGGCAACAACTTGCCAACGATTGTACGACGTTCACATGGTAGACTCCCCACTCTGCCTTATACGTATGTGGCATGCAGGACACCGACAAACCTTGTTTGCTGTGCGGTGAGGCGAAGGTGGCGGCTGACGCAACGCAGCATAGCAGTCTTCCAAAGCACCAACGACTCTGCGATCATGGCGGACGGTGTATTTTTCCCGGACGCGGTCTTTTTCCCGTCACAGAAAGCGTCGCAATCCGCTGGATAAGAGGACACGCATCGCGCCACGTGCTCTCGCGGACAGTGATATTGGACATGGACTTCTGGCTCTGTCTACTAGAACAACACGAGATCATTGGACGTCACTCAAAATACAAAACGCACTTTGCAGACTTTCTACGCAGCGTGTTTCATAACCCCCGGAGCGATGGGGAGTCCCAGATTTACGTAGTTTCGCGGGCTAGGATATTGCTCCCAGTGAAGTGACGAGGATGTCACTTCGATTCTACATTTCTTTCTTTTCATTTACGTATGTAATTTTTTTACCTGGGCTATTAAAACTAAAATAAAAAAAGAAGGTACAGTCGTGGACAAAACGAGCGAGACCCTTCGCCTTTTCGTTATGCTGATCCGCACAGCTTTAAAGTCTGCTACACAGCATAACAGGCAAGGCGACAGAGTGGTACCAGCATACTATGCATACTATGACCCATACCTAATTAAAAAAAAAAAAAGTGGTCAGAGCAGCTGTCTTGCAGGCAGGTGGTCCGGGTTCGAATCCCGATCCAGCGCAAACCTTCAACTTTCCCCATTGATTTAAATCAATGCTCACGCGCAGCAGATGTCTGTAATTCCTTCGTGGCTTAATTCATAGCGGTTGCTGGATGAAAATGGGTGTCTGTTCTTACGGACATGTCCGAAAGAACACACTCACCATGTTATACATTTTAATCTAAGTGGTGTTTACCTATAGGTACCATTTTTCTCTTGATATGGTTTGCAGCTAAACCCTCACAAAACTTTAACACACTTGAAACCACGCCGCTCTCTCTCGTGTTACTTCTTGCGAGATGTGCTTCTCATTGCACGGTATTTCTTAGCATAGTCAAAGAAGAATTCCACGTCCAAACCGGCTTCATCCATGGTTGGCTGGCGGCAGCTGTTGCTGAGGTTGCGAACGTGTGTGCGCTGCCCTATTCACCTACAACGATAACTCCGCTGCGAGCTGCGAGATAGCTGCGATGCAGCTGTGGGTTGGCGAGCGCAATTCTCTCGCCAGCTTCTCTCTACCAGTCCCGGCGTCACTGCCACAGTGCGCGTAGCTCCACTGTTTCAAATGCACTGCTAAAACGCTACAGAAATTACATCCCCTAGCGGCATGTAGAATCTGCTACGCCATCTAGCTATAATTTTACTAACAATTAACAACTTTATGTCGTTTCCAATTTCTGTAATTGATATGGTTTAAATATTATCTTCTTATCGAGTATTTTGTATGATGAGAGCATTTTGCTCTTAACCCTCCAGCAGGCGCGTCAACTTTCATGACGCCACTAGTCGCGATGTATCTCGTGGATACATGCGACGATTTTTGTAGTTTTTTGTTTGTTTACAGGTTCCTTTTCTTTTGTTTTTGTTTTAAATTGCAGTTACCTTTATTGTTACATATTTTACAAATACAGAAGTGAACATCAGGCTCATTACACTTTCAAATTAACAGAAATATTTGACATTTTGTAATGGAGAAGTACATGAAATTCTTTTAAAAATTGATTTTATTATAGATACAAATAAATTATTGAACTAATAAAAGCATGTCTCTTTTTACTGATTGCCCTCTACAGAAAGACATTGCTCACAAATTATTTTTGCATGCTTTTGCAAACAAAGATGTGTACCGCATTTTTCATATGTATACTTGCTGAGACTTTTTTGTCTCCCTGTAGCATGACTGGCACCTTTTTCTTTTCTTGTTTTCTGATTCCAAGGATTGTTCAGCGTTTTCTTGCTCTTGTCCCTTAGGTTTGTACTTCACTAGCATTGAATTTATATCATCAGGTGGAGTCATAATAAGAGCTCTTCATTTGAGATGATCTTGCAGTAGAGTCAGAGCCAAAGTTTTGAGGTACTCGCGCCGATTTGAGTATTTATTCTTGTTGCCCAAGAAAATTACTCTTGAGTTGATGCCTGCAATGTTCAACAGGTGGAAAAAAATCACCATAGGTCATCTGCTTGTTGACCTAGCTACATTGTAGGTTGCACAGAGTTTGTCAACTACATCAACTCCAGATTTGGTGTCATTATAGTGTAGAATAATTGCTGGTTTTTTCTCTAAACCTTCCGAAACCTCACTTGACAATACATGCATACTCGAAAGGACTACAGTTTTCCCTTTTTTCGGGACATACGACACAAGGGTTTCATTCTTGCTGTAGCCAAATACACTATCATATTGCTGTCTACTTTTTGTTGCTACGAAATTCGATGGCAGTTCCTTCTTGTTTCTTTCTAATTGTGCCTACAAACGACAGTCTCCTTTTATGCAGTTCTCTTACTAACTCCAAACTAGTGAACCAGTTATCTGCTGTAATGTTTCTACCCGTCCCATATATTGGTTCGGCAAGTCTCAGAACTACTTCTTTGGCGGAGTTTTTATTCTGAAAGGGTCCTTCTGGTCGTAATCCACAATATATTTCCATGTTGTAAGTATAATAAAGCTTGGCATCACATAGGCAGAAAATTTTGATGCCATATTTAGATGGTTTGGATGGTATGAACTGGCGAAATCCACACCGGCCTCGAAATGCTGGTAGCTGCTCATCAACTGTGACGTTCTGAGCGAGGGAGTTATGTGTTTTGCAGTTATTCAAACACATGCTGAACATTTCCCTCACGGCTGCTAATTTGTCTGTCTTGCGCCGTTCTTGTCTTGTGGCTCCATCATCAAAACGAACACATCTTATTAGGAACAGGAAACGTTTTTCGGACATGGTCATTCTAAAAATATTCAGACCAGGGTCATCTGCTGTCCACAAGTCGTGACCATTCTGTCGCCCACCACGGAACACACCAGCAAGGTATAACAAGCCAAGAAAGGCTTTTATTTCGATTGCGTCTGTGTCCTTGCAGTCACTCTCGGGAGCAAAGTTTCCTTTTAGATCAGCTATACGCCTGTTAGTGTTGACCACAATTAGATCTAGGATATCATTACTGGTGAATAGGCTCCAGCAGTCAATTTCAGTTACTATTTTCTTTGCGTCTCCAACTACCCCAGGCAGTTTGGTTAGTATATTATGAGGCCGTGTCTGTGTTGCTTTCCAAGGCACTTTCCTCCATTTAGTTCCATTCTTACCTAAAATAAAAAATAAGTACATTACAACATTATTAGATATTATTATTATTACATCTGGAAGCATATTTATTGTCCTTTCTACTCACCAAAATAGTAATGTTCATCAGTTTCCTGCGCTTCATTATTTTCCTCTTCATCAAATTCATGATCTGTGTCAGAGTCTACAGATCGTGTTTCCAGTATATCTTCGATTTCTGAATCAGTTTCTGCAAGATCATCTTCATCTACAATGGATACCTCGTCGTCGAGAAGAAGGCGATGTACTTCTTCCAAATCCTTAGGATTTTCTAGATCATATCGTTTACTCATTTTGAAAGAGTACACGTAGCTACAACGAAACGTTGCTTCATTTAGAAGACAACAACGCAACTGCCGACTTGCGTACGCTGCAAACAATGCAACAGCTGCAGTCATTAGCGGCGACAAAGCGTTACCCGAGTAGGCGCGCTGTATCTGAGAGATACAGGCAGTACACGTTCCCACCCCTGACTCGTTTATGACCTTGTCGGTATTGGGATAAGATTGAAATTCCTGTGAAGCAATAAGAAAGGTATGACACAAGATGTCGTGGGCCAGCAAACCGTTACCACTGTTCATTGCGGTAATATTAGAGAAAAAGTAGGTCATGTATCTTACAGATACATGCGCGACTGTCGGAGGGTTTGTGTCCATCTGTTTATGCGTGTGAGTATAGTCTTCTCCCAAATCCGTTCAGTATAATAACCACCTGTTCTTGGTTTTTCTCTATGACATAGGCTTTTTAACTTTTTTAGGTAATTGTTCGGATTTTCTGATTAAGACACCCAGATTCAAGTAAAATCTTGTTCCAACCAGGTGGCTGTATTATACATGTCATATTCTTGCACGGTTGCTGTCTCACAGCCATGTTTAAAACTAGAATGAAGAGGTATTGAACCGAATTAGGGAGAAAGAATTCTGTGACACAATTTGACTAAAATAAGGGATAGGCTGATAGGATATATTCTTTGGCACCAAGGAATTGTTGAGTTCGCCGGCCGGGGTGGCCGAGCGGTTCTAGGTGCTACAGTCTGGAATCGCGCGACCGCTACAGTCGCAGGTTCGAATCCTGCCTCGGGCATGGATGTGTGTGATGTCCTTAGGTTAGTTAGGTTTAAGTTGTTCTAAGTTCTAGGGGACTGATGACCTCAGCAGTTAAGTCCCATAGTGCTCAGAGCCATTTGAACCATTTTTTGAATTGTTGAGTTCGTAATGAAAGAAAAGGGGCCGGGGGGGGGGGGGGGGGATAAAAATTTTTGAGGGAGACCAACGTTTTATTACGGCAGCAAGCAGGCTCAAATGGACGCAGGTTGCAATACCCATGCAGGGATGAAGAGATTTGTAGAGTACAGACTAGCTTTGACAGCTGCCTCAGACAAGGATCCGTACAGAAGACGGAAGACGAGGAAAACAACAAAGCTCATAACTAGGAGGACGTGCTGAAAAGTAATGCCTCCGAATTTTGTATGTGAAAACTCATAAAACTTTGTAAATAAAATAAACGTTATTAACATTCTACATCTTTATTCTTCATGCCTACATATTCATTTCTCAACATAATCACCCTGGCGACGAACACTTTTCTCCCATCGGGATACCAGTTTGTTGATACCGTCTGTGTAGAAAGTTTAACTTTGTTGATGGACCCACAACCTCACCCCTGCTTGCATCGCTTCATCACTATAAAAGTAAAGTCCTCGAAGACTTCTTTAAGTTTTGGAAACAGATGAAAATGGGATGGGCTCAAGTCGGGACTGTATGGAGGATGATCAATGACAGTGACTCCAAGGCGTCGGCTTGTTGGTGATGCCGCAACGCTCATGTGTGGTCTGGCGTTGCCATGCTCAAAGAGAGGATGCTCCATGTATGGACGACCTCTTTGTACTGGATTGCACGGTGTTTCTCATGCACTGTCATAGTTACGTAACACACTACCCTGTTACACGCTACAATTCGGAGCTCTCCAGCGGCAGATACCTGCAAATATGTAGACTTGAAGAATAAATATTTAGAATGTTAATAAAGTTTGTTTTATTTAAAAAGCTTTAAGAGTTGTCACACAAAATTTCAAAGACATTACTTTCCAGCACGCCCTCGTATAAGCTGCAGAAAGACTCGCGGAAGCAACTGACCATGTCATTGCTAGCCCGTTGTCATATTGCACTCCACGCGCCGTAGACTGCAGACAACTGGCTGACGGAATAGCCTACTTCGGTAAAAACAACAGCTACAGTGCTGCTCGACAAGGAGAAGTGATAACGTTCTGAGGAAAGAGAGAAGAGCTTCGAAGACAGGAATAGCTGTGGTGTTATTACAAGTCGAGTGTTTTAACACGCTACTTGAATAAATCGTAACGCAGGTTACTGCCTAGTTACTACAATAGAACATATAGGGCCATTCCATTTTTCTGTACTGTACACTGTACTTCAGTAGTAGAAGGCAAGAGATTAATTTCCATGGCGGTATCACATTTTTGTCATCTTTAGATGTGGAAGTGCCATGTGCCTATTAAATCTGGAATGGTAGTTAACAGTCGTCTCGTCGATATGTACTGGATACCTCCGATGAATCAAGAGCGTAAGACTGAGAAGCGTTTATTCACAAGTTTACAACAATAGTGATGACGCGGCTGATGGACAGAATCGGACATCGTCCCAGGTAAGTGATGTGGATGCTGACCCCAGCGAGCAACCTCGGCGACACAGACAGCCCCTGGTGTGAGCAGCCTATAGTGGCAGCGTCACCTATAAGCAGGATGGCGGCGAGGAACTATCAGATCAGGGCTCAGGCCCTGGTGGCTACAGCTGTGACGGCCTCGGGGTGGACGCCCGCACTGGCTGGCATAGGCGGCTGTCTCAATGCGGGGCCTCCAAGGCGCACGGAGATCCCAGTGCAGACGGCGGCGCCCGTGCTGCAGCCAAGGAGAGTGCCCGCGCAGAGCGATGACTCTCGGCAGCTAGGTGCGGAACCCCAAGTAGGCGGCCTGGGGTGGCTGCAACTCAGCCGACAAGTCGCCTTCCAGATGGACGGCACCAAGTCAGCAGCATTCGGACTTAGGCACAGCTTGAAGAAAATAAATACCGACAGCCGTAATTTTATGAGTTATTTTATTTGGCTACCAGTTTTGGTGCTTCTGTGGCACCATCTTCAGGACCCAGTATAAATCGACAAAATCAGGCTTACAATAGACAACAAATTTAATCTGCAGCATCGGTTGTCATTATTTAAAATAAATTAACCATACATATGCATAGTGAAAAATATAAGAAGAGACATCAAAGATATCAAGACGGTACATTGAACTGCAAGACATACAAACGTTGGTCACAGAATTGTCTTGTACCCATTAATTGTATTAATAAAAACCGCTTACTATACAATGCTAACATAATATACGAAATAAAGTAAAAGTTCTCATATTGTAGTAATTAGAAAAGCCTTGATTGAAAAAATACGTAGAGTCGTGTAGTACAAACATTGTGCGACCACTGCATGTGATACCATTGTTTTTATTAACACAGTTAATGGGTGCATGATTGTATGTCATGCATTTTAGTTTACAATTTTCATATCTTTGATCTGCCTTTTTGTATTTTCATTAATGTGTATGTATGGTTAATTTAGTTTAAATAATGACAACTGATGTTGCATATCAGATCTTTTGTCTAGTGTAAGTTTAATTTTGTCGATTTATACAGGGGCCAGAAGATGGTGTCAATGGGGCACCGAAACTGGTAGTCAAATAAAATAATTCATAAAATTACGGCTGTCGGTATATATTTTCTTCAAGTCTTTGACCAGCCTCAGTCCCACATCATTTAGACAAGCTGGAACTACAGAAACTTTGGCACAGCTGGTCAACACGTTGCTAGCGAAGACTGCATCTAGCGGCGACATCTTGATGACCCGTTTCTGAACGATGACGGCCGTAGACTTACCCTCGTAGCTGGCTCCAGGCGGTGGCTCATACCGGTTGGTTAAACTGGGCAGTATTTATGCGAGCTCTGTCCGCCACTGTTTTCTGCAACGGCAGCGATTTCCCTTCCCTAAGTCACAGCAGAACTTCGGCGCGAGGGGTGATTTGTGACATCACAACCTCGGTGTCCCAATCTTTCCGCTGTGTCAGCAGTATTGCAGCCCTGGTTGTGCTGTGACAGTGCAGCAACTTTGCTTTTCAGGAAATCCGGTTGATAAGTTACGCGATGTCAGCATAGACTACACTGGACTCGCATTCGGGAGGACGGCGGTTCAATCCCGCGTCCGGCCATCCAGATTTAGGTTTTCCGTGATTTCCCTAAATCACTCCAGGAAATGCCGAGATGGTTCCTTTGAAAGGGCACGGCCGACTTCCTTCCCCGTCCTTCCCCAAGCCGACGAGACCGATGACCTCGCTGTTTGGTCTCTTCCCCCAAATAATCCAATAATCCAATCAGCATAGACTTAATAAGCCAGCCTCGATGTTGTCCTGCTAAGTCGGACACGAGACTCTTCCGTTAGGTGAAGTGAAGCTGTGGCACAACAAGCCCCCCGCCCCCCTTGCTGGAAGATCGTATATGTAAATTACATTTGGATTTTCCGTGTTCTAATTGAGCTTCGGCAACAATTTTCATTGGCTATGTACTTAACTAATTCTTACTTCTTGAAGTTTGATCCAGTTGACAGATAGTTCGTGTAGAGGGAGATCAGGTGGGTGGACCGGTTTTCATCCCAAATAGATACAGGCTGCACAAAGAAGAATCAAGACTACAACGTTACTCGAAATGGAGACACTTATTACTACGACACTATGGTCCCAGCCAGATCGGCTTATAAGAAGACATCAAAGCAATTCAGAGGCGTTCTGCTAGATTTATTACCGAACTGTTTAATCAGTAAAACAAGGGTACAAAAGTGCTCCATCTTTCCACAAAATGCTGTTGAGCAAGTTTAGAGAACCGGCAACTGCAAAACAATGTGGAACGATTCTAGTGCTCCAAACGTTAATGTTAATAGCGCTGCGATCTCTGCAACTTAAAGAACACCTTCGAAGAATTAACGTTGATAGTGATGAAGTGGTGCAAGTAAAAATGAGGTTGTGGCTCTGTCAACAAAGTCAAACATTCTACAGCGACGGTATGAACAAACTGGACTCTCATTGGGAGTAATGTCTCCTTTGACAGGGTGACCATGTTGAGTAATAAATATGTAGACATGAAGAATAAAGATGTAGAATGTAAATAACGATTGTTTTATTTAAAATGTTTTAAGAGTATCCACGTAAAAAATTCGGAGACATTACTTCTTAGCACGCCCTCGTAGATTTATATCGATTGTGGCAAACCATGAAAGTCTTAAAGCTGAATGACCACACAGGAGCCGGCCGGTGTGGCCGAGCGGCTCTAGGCGCTTCAGTCTGTAACCGCGCTACCGCTACGGTCGCAGGTTCGAATCCTGCCTCGGGTATGGATGTGTATGACGTCCTTATGTTAGTTAGGTTTAAGTAATGTAGACACCAGGACAAATGAAAGTTTGGGTCACTCTTGAAAGTGTGCTCGGATATCCAAAGTGCTTAAGGCGACCGTTCGTGACAAGCGGGAAATCCAGGTTCGAGTGCTGGTCCGGCACTAATTTTCACTTGTTTTGAAATATTCTGCAACTGATGCGGAACCATAATCCCAGTTTGCAAATTATTTCTTGATGTGTAAACCGCTAAAAGATAAATGTCGACCGTATTATTTCCAAGATTCGAAATAAGTTCTTCCAGGATCTGTCGATGTTACAACGACTGTCGGAGGGACTTAAGAATTTTTTTTTTAAGTGTACTGAATACACACAGGATGGCACAACAAATAAGAGTTTACGTGCACTGCTGTTAGACAGTAGTACTGCATACTGTGGCTCTGCCAGCAGTGAATCATTTTATAAAGCGTGATTGTAGATCTTATATACAAACCGGAGGCAATTTGTTCACGGATAGTATATTTCATTGTAAAAGTTTTGACCAGTAATTAAACGGTGGACCTGAAATCCATCAATAAAATTTCGGTGATTGTTCAGAGATATCTTCTGAGTATTTGTATACAAATAACACGAGGACTCGGGTTGCTCGATAATGAATAATATTTTAATTATGATTTATCTGATTTGTTATTCTAATAGCTTTGTTTCAGTGCAAATACCTTCATAGCAGTGAAAAAGCCTGTAATTTGCTATCACCAAAATGTACCACCTCAAACATACCTTTGACGAAACGCGCACACTTTTATCACAGCGTGTTCAATCTGCTCTGTCAGTGTACAGCAAAGTACATAAAAACTGCACAACTACCCCTTTGTAGGTATTGTTGAAATTGTCGACAACCATGATCACGGCAGAGTGTACAGCCACACATCAACTACTGTCTTAAACTCTCGATAATCTCAGGAGTTTGGCGTAATACTTCCGCAGCTGGTCCACTGTTATCCAAACTGTACGTCAGTATGTTTGCTAACATCCAGTTTGTAGTGTGCCGGGGCCCCATCATGCTGAAACCGCGTGCGTTAACGAATTCTCAGGGTACATCTGCTAGGGACTGTGGGAGAACATCTTGAAGGAACGTTTTGCACTGGACTCCGTTCAGTTTATGGGAAGTACGTTAAGTCCACTCACTTAATCTTTGGCAATACGACAAAATAAATTCACAACGAACTTATGTTGATAGGATCGACGGGCCAGTGCGTGTGGGTTTTCGTCATTGACCAGTTCTTCCATTTATTTCTCTGAACCCGTATACAAGGTACATTACGGCCAATTCTTCATCAGTGAACCTATGCTGTGCACCACTGTTAACGTAGAACTAACACTGCGCATAAAACAAATCCAAAAAAGAAACATGTAGTAATGGATGCAAACTTGAGAATGAAGAGGAAAGTGGGCATTGTTCTTTTCAATAAGTGAATGAAACAAGTTTACTTAGGAGCATGATACATAGCGCACGCCGTAGAGATTTGCACCGTTGTGCGAATATTTTCAGTGCACTACAAAGATAAATGGAGGTGAAATTAAATGAAATTCAGTTACTCTGTGGCGATCCACCGGAAACCATGGGTCCCTTATACCAAAATACTCCAAAAATAACCCTGAACCATCTATGAAATTTTGTCGCTGGAGGTCGAGTTCAACTTGTCTGTCCTGCTGGTCGTACTGGAGTACTCGCCTAGTCACACTTTAAAGCGAAAGCGACCGACACTTTAAATTTCTCTCAACGTTTCTTTGCTGGTTTTTTTAAGTCCAGCCGTTTGAATCAAAACCTGTAAAGTTGTGCAGAGTTGGCATTTTCTTTACTGTTCCCAGGATTGGTGACTACTGCGTCGTAGCGGATTTTTACAAATCGCCGATGCGATATTTGATTTAAGCACTCTTCACTTCCTTTATACTCTCTGGAGAATGTAATCACATCCCGCTCACCACTGCACTGTATTCTTCATATCGTCCTCTTGTACCATAATATCGGGTAACCACATTCCGTGACCTTTCCGTCGAAACGCTTTTCCCTCTCTGGTCGTCCGTCGAGTAAGTTAGTATCAGACTCGGATGTGATTTTTAAGAAATCGCAATACTTATTTCGCTTTTGGAATGCACTATCAGTCTTCGTTGAATGCTGTGCAACCGATGAATCTTGTCTTGTGAAAAAAATTTACTGAACTATTACAGTATTGTCTTGTTCTTTTCTACTTCTCTTCAGTTATGTTAAGCGAGGCTTTAACGTACAATGAGGCTGCATACGCGCGTTATGGAGTCCTTGCGGTATTGGAATTGTGTCTCTAAGAGTGTTAACTTTTTACCACAGTTTCTCAATCATTTTTCCGATGTTGATTTTCAAACTTCACATGTACATTTCTGTGGATATATAAAGTACGCTTTCGTGATAACATCCAACTACACCGCAGCGCCAAAGAAACTGGTATAGCCATGCGTATTCAAATACAGAGAAATGATCGAGTAAACAGGCAGAATACGGCGTTGCGATCGGCAACGCCTATATAAGACAAAAATTGTCTGGCGCTGTTTTTAGATCGGTTACTGCTGCTACAATAGCAGGTTGCGAGGTGCCGGGGCTAGCAGTGTATTTAACACTAAATTCTAGAATCTACATATGTAAATGATGCTCTAAGCCCCCCCCTATTCTAACTCCGACTTTTGCTGTTGCACAAGGATTAAAAAATATACGCAAACTGACTGTAATCAACCCTGCAAGTGGAGTAGAGAAGAGTTTGGCACCTGCAATAATTTAATTTGATAAATAAGTTAAATAAAGGAAGATTTCATTAACGTAGTGAGAAATGATGGGTTGCTCTACCGATTAACAGAATGAAAGTTCTGTCCAAAATAACAATATGATTTATTAAGACTAAACACAAAATAATAAACAAAAACACATGAAACATTTATAATACATCAAATTTGCTCAAATTGGATACTCAAACAAACGCTGTGAAGGTGAAGTTGTCCCTAAACTAGATTGTGAGGTTTATGACGAAGTGGTATGTGGAGCCAATTCCTTGCCACTCAAATCTTAAGAGAGACACACAGCTAACCCAACATTAATTGCTGCTACTCAAGACAGAACAAAGTTAGAAAAAGAGCTCTGATTATCACCTAGGAAAATCCCTATCTGCCGGTGCTGCGGACATACATTACCAATCTGTCTTCTTAACTGCCAGAACACGATCTGGCGTACCGGAGGCGATGGCTGGTTGCTTCGACGTCCTCGACCGAAAGGCGAGAGCCGACTACCTAGAGCACCCGTACATGCTGAACACACAACATTCCCGCCCCCACGACAGTGGCCGTGGCTAAACGTTCCAATCAGCAACTCGAAAACCGGCGGAAAATTCCACTCCATTGCCGGAGCACTACCATTCCACCAATGGAGATTCTTGGCGCCAATTTCTGCGCTGATTTTGCTACGTCACGGAGCTATGCCCTGAGCAAGCCAATCACAGTTACTATTTTGCAGAAAGCACGGGAATTTTCCCGCCACAACTGCCTGGGTACACAAGTCATTCCCAGGCCTCGCTGGTAGCCCGCCAGAAAGTGTTTTCGCTAAGACTCTGCGAAGTAACGGAACCTCTAGCCCAGCCGCTACTTCAGACCCCTCCGGGCGTGTCTTTTGACAATGTCGACGTCTGCAAAGCATTCACTCGACTTCCTCACACCCGTCGGTTTAACCCTTTCCAGATCAGCAGTGCCCGCCTGTCACCAGACCACCCGGGTGACGAGAGACGCTGCGTGGGAAGTCAGCGTGTGAAGGAATAGCGACTTTTCACTGTATGCAATTAGAGAGGAAAATCGTAAGATAGAAATATGAGAGGGGGCTCATGCCACCTCTCAAGGTTATCAAGATTTAGGCGAGTTAGGACGTGGTGTTATAGTCGGCGCACGAGCGGTGGGACATATCATCTTAGAGGTTGTGATGAAGTAGGGATCTTCCCGTGCGACAATTTCACGAGTGTACCGTAAATATCGGAGGATCCAGCAAGAACGGGACCAACGACGACTGAAGAGAATCGTTCAAGTGACAGAAGTGTAACCCTTCTCCAGGTTTCAATGCTGGGTCATCAAAAAGTGTCAGCGTGCAGACCATTCAACGCAACATCGACATGTGCTTTCGGAGCCGAAGGCCCACTCGTGTACCCTTGGTAACTGCACGACACCAAGCTTTGCGGCTCGCCTGGGCACGTCAACATAGACATTGGACTGTTAATGAGTGGAAACATGTTGCCTGGTTGGACGAGTCTCGTTTCAAATTGTATCGAGCGAATAGACGTGCGCAGATACGGAGACAACCCCATGAATCCATGGCCGCTGCATGTCGGCAGGGGACTGTTCAAGTTGGTGGAGGCTCTGTAGTGGTGTGGAGCGTGTGCAGTTGGAGTTATAGGGAACCCTGATACGTCTAGATACGATTCCAACAGGTAACATGTGACAGGTGACCTGCATCCAGTCATGTCCATTGTGCATTCCGTCGGACTTGAGCAAATCCAGCAGGACAATGCGACACCCCACACTTCCAGAGTTGCTACAGAGGGGCTCCAGGAACACTCTTCTCAGTTTAATCACTTCCGCTAGGCACCAAACTCCCCAGACACGAACATTATTGGGCATATCTGGGATGCCTTGCAACGTGCTGTTCAGAAGAGATTTCCACCCTCTTGTACTCTTACGGATTAATGGGCAACCGTGCAGGATTCCTGGTGTCACTTCCCTCCAGCATGACTTCAATCATTAGTCGAGTCCCTGCCACGTCGGGTTGCGGCAGTTCTGCGTGCTCGCTGGAGTCCTACACGGTATTAGGCAGGTGTAACAGTTCCTTTGGCTCTTCAGTGTAGAAACTTCATTTTTAATTAGTTGGGGTTCCTGCAACTGGGGTTTGTACGTGAGGCCCTGGGATGTCTGTCTTTGTGTTAATGATGCTAGTAATGTTCCATTACATAACCCGGTCAGATAGTTGTACGTGTGAAAGCGTCGCTTCCTGCACGGGGCCGGCTGGATAGTTGTACGTGTCAAAGCGCTGCTTCATGTAAGTGGAGGAGCACCGGTCCTGGATGGACTCCCTCCGGTAGATTAACAAGGATGGTCGGTGTGCTGACCGGCCTGGGTATAGTGTTTAGGCAGTTTCCCACATCCCATTATGTGGGTAACGAGCTGATACCAAAGTCTTGTCTCAGTTACACGATTCGCAAAAAGTTAGAAAAGTGTCACTCCGTTTCACACAAGTAGCACAACAAGCATTAGCGCTACACATATTCCATGTCAGGGATAATGCGGCAGTGACAGGAATGGAATCCGGCCACCCCTTAAATTAACCACGCCACATCTGTTTACAACCAATCCAGATCTGTTTATAACCATGCCAATCCTGCACCGATGCGGGACAAAGGCAAAAGAAAAACAAGAAGAAGAGTGTTGTACTACATAATTTATATCTGTACGATTCCCCGGTGCGAACTGATACTGAATAGAGTCGGTTCTTTTGCCATTCGGAAACATTTCTTTCTTTTTCTTGCCATTTGGATGTCGAAATTTTGTTGTTATTGTGTAAGTCGTTACATCATGTTCTGTTGCGTTATACAGGCATTGGCGATGGCGTGTCCTCAAACCACTGTCGCAGGCAGCAGCTCTATCCGTTCCCCACGGCTCGCGTCACGCCGCTGCTCTTTGGCTGCTGCGCTAACAAAGCCACGTTTCTGGGAGGGGGATGCACGACCTATCGATCACGCAAAGGGGGCGGCGGGGTGTATTCCACCTTCCCGCACCACTGCCCACCGGCCGGCTTTGCGAGGCATGACGTCACTGGCCAGCCACAGCTGGCTCCCGTAAATCGTAAGCAATGACGTGTTGCACTGTCAAATTATTGATGTTTATGATGTTGTGAATTGTGTAACTTACTCAGCCAATAAAACGAATAGAAATGCATCATATTGTGCTGTCATTAAAGAAAATCTACAGGGTGGTCCATTGAACGTGACCGGCCCAAATATCTCACAAAATAAGCGTCAAACCAAAAAACTACAAAGCCGGAAACTTGTCTAGCTTGAAGGGGGAAACCAGATGGCGCTATGCTTGGCCCGCTAGATGGCGCTGCCATAGGTCAAACGGCTATCAACTGCGTTTTTTAAAATAGGAACCTCCATTTTTTATTACATATTCGTGTAGTACGTAAGGAAATATGAATGTTTTAGTTGGGCCACTTTCTTCGCTTTGTGATAGATGACGCTGTAATAGTCACAAAAATATGGCTCACAATTTTAGACGAACAGTTGGTAACAGGTAGGTTTTTTAAGTTAAAATACAGAACGTAGGTACGTTTCAACATTTTATTTCGGTTGTTCCAATGTGATACATGTACCTTTGTGAAGTTATCATTTCTGAGAAACCATGCTGTTACAGCGTGATTACCTGTAAATATCACATTAATGCAATAAATGCTCAAAATAATGTCCGTCAACCTCAATGCATTTGGCAATACGTGTAATGACATTCCTCTCAACGGCGAGTAGTTCGCCTTCCGTAATGTTCGCACATGCATTGACAATGCTCTAACGCATGCTGTTAGGAGTTGTCGGTGGACCACGATAGCAAATATCCTTCAACTTTCCCCACAGAAAGAAATCCCGGGACGTCAGATCCGGTGAACGTGCGGGCCATGGTATGGTGCTTCGACGACCAATCCACCTGTCATGAAATTTGCTATTCAATACCGCTTCAACCGCACGCGAGCTATGTGCCGGACATCGATCATGTTGGAAGTACATCGCCATTCTGTCATGCAGCGAAACATCTTGTAGTAACATCGGTAGAACTTTACGTAGGAAATCAATATACATTGCACCATTTAGATTGCCATCGATAAAATGGGGGCCAATTATCCTTCCTCCCATAATGCCGCACCATACGTTAACCCGCCAAGGTCGCTGATTTTCCACTTGTCGCAGCCATTGTGGATTTTTCGTTGCCCAATAGTGCTTATCATGCCGGTTTACGTTACCGCTGTTGGTGAATGACGCTTCGTCGCTAAATAGAACGCGTGCAAAAAATCTGTCATCGTCCCGTAAATTCTCTTGTGCCCAGTGGCAGAACTGTACACGACGTTCAAAATCATCGCCATACAATTCCTGGTGCATAGAAATATGGTAAGGATGCAATCGATGTTGATGTAGCATTCTCAAGACCGACGTTTTTGAGATTCCCGATTCTCGCGCAATTTTTCTGCTACTGATGTGCGGATTAGCCGCGACAGCAGGAAAACACCTACTTGGGCATCATCATTTGTTGCAGGTCGTGGATGACGTTTCACATGTGGCTCAACACTTCCTGTTTCCTTAAATAACCTAACTATCCGGCGAACAGTCCGGACACTTGGATGATGTCGTCCAGTATACCGAGCAGCATACATAGCACACGCCCGTTGGGCATTTTGATCACAATAGCCATACATCAACACGATATCGACCTTTTCCGCAATTGTTAAACGGTCCATTTTAACACGGGTAATGTATCAGGAAGCAAAAACCGCCCGCACTGGCGGAATGTTACGTGATACCACGTACTTATACGTTTGTGACTATTACAGCGCCATCTACACTCCTGGAAATTGAAATAAGAACACCGTGAATTCATTGTCCCAGGAAGGGGAAACTTTATTGACACATTCCTGGGGTCAGATACATCACATGATCACACTGACAGAACCACAGGCACATAGACACAGGCAACAGAGCATGCACAATGTCGGCACTAGTACAGTGTATATCCACCTTTCGCAGCAATGCAGGCTGCTATTCTCCCATGGAGACGATCGTAGAGATGCTGGATGTAGTCCTGTGGAACGGCTTGCCATGCCATTTCCACCTGGCGCCTCAGTTGGACCAGCGTTCGTGCTGGACGTGCAGACCGCGTGAGACGACGCTTCATCCAGTCCCAAACATGCTCAATGGGGGACAGATCCGGAGATCTTGCTGGCCAGGGTAGTTGACTTACACCTTCTAGAGCACGTTGGGTGGCACGGGATACATGCGGACGTGCATTGTTCTGTTGGAACAGCAAGTTCCCTTGCCGGTCTAGGAATGGTAGAACGATGGGTTCGATGACGGTTTGGATGTACCGTGCACTATTCAGTGTCCCCTCGACGATCACCAGTGGTGTACGGCCAGTGTAGGAGATCGCTCCCCACACCATGATGGCGGGTGTTGGCCCTGTGTGCCTCGGTCGTATGCAGTCCTGATTGTGGCGCTCACCTGCACGGCGCCAAACACGCATACGACCATCATTGGCACCAAGGCAGAAGCGACTCTCATCGCTGAAGACGACACGTCTCCATTCGTCCCTCCATTCACGCCTGTCGCGACACCACTGGAGGCGGGCTGCACGATGTTGGGGCGTGAGCGGAAGACGACCTAACGGTGTGCGGGACCGTAGCCCAGCTTCATGGAGACGGTTGCGAATGGTCCTCGCTGATACCCCAGGAGCAACAGTGTCCCTAATTTGCTGGGAAGTGGCGGTGCGGTCCCCTACGGCACTGCGTAGGATCCTACGGTCTTGGCGTGCATCCGTGCGTCGCTGCGGTCCGGTCCCAGGTCGACGGGCACGTGCACCTTCCGCCGACCACTGGCGACAACATCGATGTACTGTGGAGACCTCACGCCCCACGTGTTGAGCAATTCGGCGGTACGTCCACCCGGCCTCCCGCATGCCCACTATACGCCCTCGCTCAAAGTCCGTCAACTGCACATACGGTTCACGTCCACGCTGTCGCGGCATGCTACCAGTGTTAAAGACTGCGATGGAGCTCCGTATGCCACGGCAAACTGGCTGACACTGACGGCGGCGGTGCACAAATGCTGCGCAGCTAGCGCCATTCGACGGCCAACACCGCGGTTCCTGGTGTGTCCGCTGTGCCGTGCGTGTGATCATTGCTTGTACAGCCCTCTCGCAGTGTCCGGAGCAAGTATGGTGGGTCTGACACACCGGTGTCAATGTGTTCTGTTTTCCATTTCCAGGAGTGTATCACAAAGCGAAAAAAGTGGTCCAACTAAAACTTTCATATTTCTTTACGTACTACACGAATATGTAACAAAAAATGGGGGTTGCTATTTAAAAAACGCCGTTGACATCCGTTTGACCGATGGCAGCGCCACCTAGTGCGCCAACCATAGCGCCATCTGGTTTCCCCCTTCAAGCAAGACGAGTTTCGCTCTTTGTACTTTTTTCGCTTGATTCTTATTTCGTGAGATATTTGGCCCAACCACTATCAATGGACCACCCTGTATATTTACATGCATATACTCTTCAGACCACTCCGCCTCCATGGCGGATGGTACATCGCATCAATCTTACCGATTTTCATTACTATTCCATTCACGTACTAATCTAGAGAAAATGCTGCCTATGTGGCTCTGTACATACCCAAATCTCTCTTATCTTACTCGTGATCCCTATGCGAGACTTACGATGGTTGCGTAATGATCTCAAAGTCTTCTTCGAATACAGGTTCTAAGGTTTCGCGAGGGGCGTAGTTTACCTTCGCTTTCCAAAAGACGTGGAGTTACAACGTTAATGAGTAAACAGGGCGATAAAAGTGATGCCTATAATTTAAGGATTTGTTTCGAACATTATCATCCATCTACTGCGAACGAGTTACTGGATCTTTGGTTAAATGTAATGGCTATAAATCAGATGCTGCAGGCTCTAGCTATACAAAAGATAATGTTGTAACACAAAGATAACGCCGCCCTGTCATAAGACTAGTGCGGAAGACGGCACTCACAACGTTGGTTTCTTGTCTCTAAACTAAGCTAAGCTAACTTGCCAAATCGAATAATGTAGAACTTAGTTGTATCTTGACCGTTTTAAACATATGTCAAGAAACTAAAGAAAAAAAAATAGGCTATTGGAAAGTATACAGATGCTTCAGTGGATGAAATTATTGTTTCTACGAAAACAGTTAAAATACATTGTAACACAATTATCGATATTACCTATAGCGGTCTTATCTAGATTGTTTTCCTGTTTTCACTTAATTTGATTTCTGTATAACTATGCTCTTTGATGTAACATCAATGTAAATGTTTTATTCTTTGTTTATGATAATTTATGTAAATGTAATTAATGTATTAATATAATTTCAAAGGTATTTTGCTGTAAAAGAATGTAAAAGCAAAGAATTTTATTGTCATACTGGTTCATGCATAGGGAAAGTACGTTTGTATTCAGGTAAAACTTGGAGGGAAGTCTCTCCGCAACGGAACTGGCTAGGCGCGAATAGAAAAGGTGGATCTGGCGTTCGAACTGCAAGGCTTCTGTGTGGCAGGTGTCAGTCGATGGCTAGCAGGCAATGGGTGCGCGTCTTGTGAACTGAAAGAGGCGAGAAGGCGAGAAGAGCTGCAACATTATATAATACAGTCTCGGATGAGGAAGTGATGCGGCTTATTATTCATGGCATACTCTGGTACTATGAAAATCCGACACTAAGAAGAGAATTCTCAGAGCTTGTTGCACAGGAAGAGCCATGGATACTTTCGCCGCCTTTTCTGAATAGCACAGGAGATTGACGCTGCCATCACCTTATCAGTTGAGCGCTGTGTAACCGCATGGACCAGTTATATGGTTTCAATATTAATTTTGTGCTTTGTAAACTTTGTGCTGAGGCACCGTATTTGATCCTTAGTCATTTACCTAGACAGGGTCCTATCCCAAGTGCCACGATGAATCCGAATATCCTGTTTTACTGAATTGAGAAGCAACTACTTTCCTTAACAAAAGTCAACAGACTTTGTGGAGTGGTAATGTACATAATTATTAAGTGAGCATAAGCTCTGAAATACTCCACATAGGTTTCATGAATGGACAGCTAGAGCACTCAGTTCAAAGGTTCTTTTGATTGAAATAATAGTGTTTACAATTTCATGTGTAATTGTAGTTAATAGTGTTTCCCATTTTGTGTTGCGACTAAAGTGTTCAGCCACGTTCTGACTCTACCGATAAATTAGTTTCTGGATCCCCATACAGGTTGTTGAGCCAAATTTAAGTGTCATATCACAATATCAGCAATCAAAAATAAGCAACTGGTTACAATTATTCAAACTATACTAGACCCAGTTGCCACACATTCCATGTGAGCCAAATAATATACGGCAGTTAATGCAAATAATAATCGGTACAAAAGATACTATTAATTCGTAACTGTTTCAATAGTAGTAGTTTTCTGTAATCAAACTGACAAAAGAACCTCTTGCACATGTCAACAGTAACCATTTACCTATAGTTATCATCATCTTATGCTGTAATGTGCAAGTAGTAAGTGTTATGGAGAGCCAGTTGTTACCTAAACACATTAATACTTCTCCAGTGTAGTTCAGGTCAATTTACTGGAACATTACTTGTTAAATTGTGCTACTGCCCTGTATCTTTTCAGCGAAACAGAAGTTTAGTGTCAAGTAAAGTCAACGCACGTAGTAAACTTTCTTAATGAATCATGCTAGTTCTGAGTACAAGCCGGCCGCGGTGGCCGTGCGGTTCTAGGCGCTCCGGTCCGGAGCCGCGCTGCTGCTACGGTCGCAGGTTCGAATCCTGCCTCGGGCATGGATGTGTGTGATGTCCTTAGGTTAGTTAGGTTTAAGTAGTTCTAAGTTCTAGGGGACTGATGACCACAGCAGTTGAGTCCCATAGTGCTCAGAGCCATTTGAACAATTTTTTTCTGAGTACAACTTTATCTACTTAGGCTGGCGACCATTTCTTTCTACGTGATTACAGTTTGCTTGATTACTAATAGAACCTCGGTTCGATTCCCGTTTGTTTTGCTGTTGTTTCCCCTCAACAACAATTTTTCCAGAATCGAAAAATAGTCCGATACCTTTCCATTATACACAGTCACAAAAATCCGTTCACAGGTATAACATTTTCGGCATAGTACTAATAAAATAGCAGCAGGTTGGGTTACAACATCGCCGGCCGCGGTGGCCGAGCGGTTCTATGCGCTATAGCCTGTAACCGCGCGACCGCTACGGTCGCAGGTTCGAATCCTGCCTCGGGCATGGATGTGTGTGACGTCCTGAGGTTAGTTAGGTTTAGGTAGTTCTAATTTCTAGGGGACTGATGACCACAGAAGTTAAGTTCCATAGTGCTCAGAGCCATTTGAACCATTTTTGTTAAAACATCTGTTATCTTTCAAAACATAAGAAACTTTACGATAAAAATAAAGTATACATAAGGGCTGAAAATTACAAAGTCTCTCTGCCTCACATAAGGCCAAATTCAGCGTCTGTTCAAAACGTGTTAGGCGAAGTTCAGAGGATGTAACAAATGCTCTGCGTCTGCAAAAGCATTTGCTGATGTCAGGAGATAGATAGTTATATCTTATACATGTCGCTTAATGATGTAGAAATGGGCAAACCTTCTTGTCGGTGAGACGTTTTAAAATAAGATAGGTATTTTATTTAATTAAAGCCGGGTCAGAAATTTCTACAAAAAAATCCCGCGATTTGATGTTGTGACCTGACGGCAATGTCTTAATAGCCATGGTTTCCAGTTTATTTCCAATGTGGAAGTAGACATTCTAGTATCATAGTGTCAAGAGATTTGTTGCAGACAAATATCGTGGAAGTTGAAGAAGCAGTGGCTTATTTTGTAGCTGTAACGTGTGCCATGAGCGGCTGAGAATGTGGAAACAAGTTAGATCATCCACAACTCAGACCTATTTTTCGAACTCTGTAGGCAACAGCAGGAAAGGCTGTTTATTTTCATACATTCTAAGACAAAAGGAAAAAAAAACGCACCATGAATGAATTATCGGAATGGGACGGAAATCGGTAGATGTGCCATAAATGCACAGACAAATAAGTGATTGTAATATCAGAAAAATTGGATGATTTATTCAAGAGAAAGCGCTTCACAAACTGAGCAAGTCACAAACATATCGGTCCGCGTCTGATCCTTTTGCAAGCAGTTATTCGACTTGGCACTGATTCCCAGAATTGTTGGATATCCTTCCGATTAATATCGTGAATAATTTTGTCCAATTGGGGCGTTAGATCGTCCAAACCCCGAGCTTTTCGGAGGACCCTGCCCATAATGCTCCAAACGATGTCATTTGGAGAGAGAGCCGGCGACCTTGTTCACCAGTGTAAGGCTTGGCAAGACATGCAATAGAAACTCCCGCTATGTGCGGGTGGAAATTATCTTGCTGAAATGTAAGCCCAGGATGGTTTGCCATGAGAAGCAACGAAACGGGGTGTGAAATATCGTGGACATACCGATGTGCTGTAACGGTACTGTGAACGACAACCAAAGGGGTCCTGCTGTGAAGAGAAATGGCACCCCAGACCATCACTCCTGGTTTTCGGGCCATATGGCGGGCGACATCCAGGTTCAACTTGTAATCTCATTGACTGGAATAGAATTTTGATTTTATCCATACTGGATGAGAGGTCGTTGTGAATGTCAATGTTAAAAGTGGTTGAGCCGATATATTTTGTAACATGGAATAGAATTCTCTTCACTGATGAGTCCCGCTTCGAATTGAGCCCCCATGACCAGCGAAGGCGTCTATGGAGACGCCCCAGACAGCGATGGGATACCAAACTGAATGTCGCCCGCCAACAGCGAGGAGTGACGCTCTGGGGTACCATTTCTTATCATAGCAGGACCCCTTTTGTTGTCATCCGCGGCACCCTTACAGGACAGCGATACGTCGACGATATTCTACGCCCCGGTGTGTTGCCTTTCATGTCAAGCCAGCACAGGCTTACATTTCAGCAAGATAATGCCCGCTCGCACACGGCGAGAGTTTCTACTGCTTGTCTTCGTACTTGCCAAAATCTACATTGGCCAGCAATGGTCGCTGGGTCTCTCCGCAATTGACAACATTTGGAGCATTTTGGACACGTCTCTCCAAACAGTTCGGGATTATGACGATTTAAGGCGTCAGTTCACATAATTTTGGCCGGCTGGACTGGCCGAGCGGTTCTAGGCGCTACTGTCTGGGACCGTGCGACCGCTACGGTCGCAGGTTCGGATCCTGCCTCGGGCATGGATGTGTGTGATGTCCTTAGGTCATTTAGGTTTAAGTAGTTCTAACTTCTAGGGGACTGAGGACCTCAGCAGTTAAGTCCCATAGTGCTAAGAGCCATTTGAACCATTTGACATAATTTGGCATGATAACAAAAAATGGTTCAAATGGCTCTGAGCACTGTGGGACTTAACTGCTGAGGTCATCAGTCCCCTAGAACTTAGAACTAGTTAAACCTAACTTACCTAAGGACATCACACACATCCATGCCCGAGGCAGGATTCGAACCTGCGACCATAGCGGTCGCGCGGTTCCAGACTGTAGCGCCTAGAACCGCTCGGCCACAACGGCCGGCCGGCACGATATCCCTCAGGAGGATATTCAGCAACTCTGTCAGTTAATGCCAAGTCGAATAACTGCTTGCATAACGGCCAGAGGTGGACCAACGGGTTATTGACTTGCTCAATTTGTGAAGCTCTTCCTCTTGAATAAATCATCAAATTTCTCTGAAATTATAGTCATTTTCTTGTCTGTACATGTAAATCACATCTACCGATTTCTGTCCCATTCGGATAATTCCTTCGTGGTGCGTCTTTTTTTGCCTTAGAATGTATTTGCGTAAATTATTACGAGACAATTTCCCTGAAGACAACATCACCTTGCCCTTCCTACCGTGCTTACGAAGTCTATAACATCTACATATCCACTTCGCAGGCCTCCAGTCCGAGGCAAGGAACATTGTTGGTAAGCCTGTATGTGAGCGCGAGTCCTTATTTTACGTTCGTGGTCTTTTTGTTGGACATTCACAGGAGGAAGCAACATATTGGTTGCCTCTTCTAGGAGCGTACGGTCTCAAAAGTGTAGCAATAAACCACACCATGATGCACAACGCATCTCTTCACTGAAATTCGGTGTGAATGTCCGTGAAAATTACCCGGTTACTAAATGAACCTATAAGAAACGCGCTGGTCTTGGATCTTCTCTATTTCCTC
This sequence comes from Schistocerca americana, assembly GCF_021461395.2. Lineage (NCBI taxonomy): Eukaryota > Metazoa > Arthropoda > Insecta > Orthoptera > Acrididae > Schistocerca > Schistocerca americana. Next base: position 327,933,153 of record NC_060130.1, on the reverse strand, counting down.
CAACAGTCAGAACTGGCACCAATCCCAAACTAACGAGTGGGTACTGGTCGAACGTGGGTTTTGTATTATCTCCTTAGTGGCTCTTGTGCTCAATAGTTTTTTATGTGCAATTCACTCCTCTTTTGTCAAAAGCTGCATGGTAATACTGAACAGTAATCTGAAGAAAATACCATTGTAACTCAATGTTTCAATTACAAAAGACAGAAATAAAAACATTTTATCTGTCAAAATCCGTAACACCAGAAGATGAAACTGAATTATATATCAATATGACTGATAAATTATTCCTCTGTAATATAGGTTCTGTATTTGCATAGCAGTGCTTCGACCTGCTTCAGTAAGACTCTTGATCCTTAAAATACCTAACAGGATATATTCCATTCCCATGTAGAATCAACAGTTGTTTGGGAAATACAGCAGTAAAATGTAACTTCTTGCCATTTTCACAGCTAAGGAGAGCTCGTTATATGTAAATTGAAGCTGAAGGGGGTGAGAAAGGAAAGGAATTACTGATGCCAGCTGCATCAAGATGTTACGTAGAATCAGCAGCGAAGAGTGAAAACGTGTACCAGACCAGGGTTCCAATCCAGTGTCTCTTGGTTACCAGGGAGGTGCATTAACCAATGCACCATCCGGGTCTCAGTGTTATCGCAAATGCGGACTATCTCGGCACGCCTCACTGCCGGCCCATATTCCCACCGAGCGCCACCTGTCTGCAGCCCCCGTCCATTTCGTCCATGCCCGCTACTCTGAGATTCCCACAGGAGGTCGAACGTATTTGTGCATCCACAATGGAGAAAATGGGTCCATTGCCTATCTAGACGAATCAATTATGAGGGCTGTTCAGAAAGTAAGGTCCGATCGGTCGCGAAATGGAAACATCAGTGAAGTCAGAAAATTCGTGGCGTTGTACCAACTTTGCAAAATCCTCGTCGTAGAAGGCAGTGGCCTGTGCTTTCCGCCACTTCTCTGCGCTGGTCTTCAGTTCGTTGTCTGTGCCAAAATGTTGTCCTGCATAGCCAGTGGTTCATGTGGGCAGAGATGAACATCAGAAGGAGACAAGTCCAAGTTGTATGTGGATGATCAAACAATTCCCATCGAAACCGTTGCAGGGGTGTCTTCATTGTCCTTACAGTATGCGGCCGAGAATTCCAGCACATCTCTGCATAGCTGCTTTGGATTTTCGCTGTCGTTTTCATTCCTAGACCCATCGGACCTCACTTTCTGAACTGAATAGCCCTCGTATATGAATGCGTTGTGTCTGTTCGTTCGGATAAGTCCGAAAGAACACATACCACGCGGAACCCGCAGCTGTCATACATTATATGTAAATCGAGTGCGGGTGGGGGGGGGGGGGAGAAGGAAGTCAAAGGGAAGGATTACGTTGTTAGCTTTAGCTGCGTCGGAACGTGACGTGGAATCTGCGGCGACGCATTCATATAAAGAAAACAGGATCAACATAATTCATCCATCACTAGAGTATTTGCCAACATCAGAGCTAGAAACTTTTTCTTTGAACAAATATTTCCCATTGTATTGATGTAGTGGAAACTTTAGTAGCTGTTATACGTCTAGAACGTGCCTATTTCACTATGTAAATAGCAAAACCAAGAGTTACATTTAACTTTTATCCACAACTGGTGTATGAATAAAAGAGCTATTTGACGTAAAATGAAGCGGATTTCTACAAAAAGGAACTTCTTCATCACTACGCCGATTCCTATAACATTGGTTGAAATTTTCTCCATACATTCAGATCACACACTCTATTTGTCCGCCGAGTATAGCTGGTGCATTAGCTGTAAGCACGATTGAGGAATATTGAAAACTAGTTTTGCTTGATGACAAGGATTGTCATAATCGCTGTTACTGCTCAACCTTTTTCTTTCGATTATGTCATGTATTAGTTGTTTAAACGAATGCTGGACTCCGCCATGTTATTGCTCTGAATGAAATAAGGCTTGAGAGAGATGTAAACCTGCAGTTACCGTCAGAGCTTGACGCTAGGAAGACTGAGGCGTCTGCGTACTGGCTGCGTAGTGACGTAACAAGTCGCTAACCAATGATAGCGCACCGCCTCGGAATGGCCTGCATTTCTGCTGTGCGTACCTCGTACGCGGGACTGATGGCTGTTGTGGCATTTAAATATCTGCTCACACCGATATCTCTATGCGGAAACGAATCGTGACGCACGGCACACTACTGTCAGAAGGCTGGCATAACACTTTCCAAGGTCGTTTTTTAATCGGTACATTTGTCTTTCAACCATCTATCCAAGGACCTTTTTTGTAGGGAAATTCATCGGCCTTTCGATGTACTATACGTCGATTACGGTACACTAACCTTGTGCTTGAAGTTCAAGCGAGCAGAATGGGACAGCCGCCAACTAGTCACAGCTCTTTCTCGACCCTCACGTGCTCAGTTGTGTTGCCTGTTTTGTGGGCATATGTTGAACTTTGCTCGGCACACCAGATTGCACTGGATAAAGAGGGAAAAGCCAAATACCGACCGATTTTGTGCCATCTTTCGCGTTTCTCTAAAACGTATTGTTGTATAAATAAAGCAAAACTCCATCCTTTTCTGCAAGTAACCAACCGTCACAGCTCGAAACTTTTCTTTGAGCAAATATTTCCCAGTGCAACAGTGTAATGGAAACTTTAGCATCTCTTATACACATTTAGATATCCATATTTTCTTAGATCAACGGTAAAACCATGAGTTACATTTCGTAAGAATGGCTCTTATCCGCGTTTTTTATTCAAGTAAAAGAGCCAAATGAAATAAAATGAATCGGACTTCGACAAACGGAATTGTCTCTGCACATCTCCGCTTTCTATAACTCTGAGAGAAATTTTTCTTCGTTAGTTTGGATATCATTCTCAGTTTGTTCGCTGACTATGTCTGGTATAAAGCATTACACAAAACTGTAAAATGTTCATAAAAGTTGTGTGGTGCATAAACTGTAAGCACGATTGTGGAATGCTGACAACAAGATTTGCATGATGACAAAATTTGTCACAATTGCTATTACTGCTCAACCTTTTTCTTTCGATCATGTCATGTATTAGTTGTTCAAACGAATGTTGGACTCCACCATGTTATTGCTCTAAATGGAATACGGCTTAAGAAACTTGCAAATCTGTGGTTACTGTCAGAACTTGACGCTAGAAAGGCTGAGGCGTTGCCGTGCTTGCTGCGTAGTGACGTAACAAGCCGCTGACCAATGACAGCGCACCGCCTCGGAATGGCCTGTCTTTCTACTGTAGGTACCTCGTCCATGGGACTGAGGGCTGTTGCGAGATTTAAATGTCTGCTGACACCGATATGTAACGCACGTCACAGTACCGTCGGTAGGCTGGCATAACATTTTCCGAAGCCCTTTTTTAATCGGTGCTTTTGACTTTCGACTATCTAACTAAGGATCTGTTTTTTAGGGAAATTCTTCAGCCTATCGATATACTATACTACAAGTAAAGTAACTTGGACTAGATATACATCTTCATGGATATTGTGCAAATCACATTTAAGTGCTTGGCAGAGGGTTCATGGAGCTATCTTCACAAGTGTCTATTATTCCAATCTCGTATAGCGCGCGGACAAAACGAACACCTGTATCTTTCCGTGCGAGCTCTGATTTCCCTTATTTCCCTTATTTTCTCTCTATGTAGGTCGGTGTCAACAAAATATTTTCGCATTCGGAGGAGAAAGTTGGTGATTGAAATTTCGTGACAAGATTTTGCCGCAAGAAAGACGCCATTGTTTTAATGATGTCCACCCCAAATCATGTGTCATTTCAGTGACGCTCTCTCCATTATTTCGTGATAATACGAAACGTGCTGCCTTTCTTTGAACTTTTTCGATGTATTCCACCAATTCTATGTGGCAAGGATCCCACACCGCGCAGCAGTATTCTAAAAGAGGACGGACAAGCGTAGTGTAGGCAGTCACTTTAGTAGATCAGTTACATTTTCTATGTGTTCTTTCCAGTTGAAGTTGTTCGTAATTGTAATTCCAAGGTATTTAGTTGAATTTAAGGCCCCTAGATTTGACTGATTCATCGTCTAACCGAAGTTTAACGAATTACTTTTAGCACTCATGTTGATGACCTCACACTTTTCATTATTTAGGGTGAATTGCCAATTTTCACACCGTACAGATATCTTTTCTAAATCGTTTTGCAATTTTTTTTTGAATTTCCGATGCCTTTACTAGTCGATAAACGACAACGTCATCTGCAAACAAATTAAGGCGGCTGCTCAAATTGTTTCCCAAATCATTTATATAGATAAGGAACAGCAAAGGGGGTATAACACTACCTTGGGGAACGCCAGAAATCACTTTGCCGCGAGGAGTGGCCGCGCGGTTAGAGGCGCCATATCTCGGACTTCGCGGCCCCTCCCGCCGGAGGTTCAAGTGCTCCCTCGGGCATGGGTGTGTGTGTTGTTCTTAGCATAAGTTCGTTTAAGTAGTGTGTAAGTATAGGGACCGATGACCTCAGCAGTTTGGTCCCTTAGGAATTCACACACATCATCACTTCTGTTTTACTCGATGACTTTCCGTTAATTACTACGAACTGTGACCTCTCTGACAGGAAATCACAAATCCAGTCACATAACTGAGACGATATTCCTATAGCACGCAATTTCACTACAAGCTGCTTGTGTGGTAGAGTGTCAAATGCGTTCCCAAAATCCAGAAATACTGAATCAATTTGAAACCATTTGTCGATAGCATTCAACACTTTGTGCGAGTAAAGAGATAGTTGTGTTTCACAAGAACGATGTTTTCTAATTCCGTGTTGACTGTGTGTCAATAGACCGTTTTCTTCGAGGTAGTTCATGATGTTCGAACACAATGTATTTTCCAAAATCCTGCTGTATATCGACGTTAATGATATGGACCTGTGATTTAGTAGATTATTCCTGCTACTTTTCTTGATTATTGGTGTGACCTGTGCAACTTTCCAGTCTTTGGGTATAGATCTTTCGTCGAGCGATCGGTTGTATATGATTGTTAGGTATGGAGCTATTGTATCAGCATACTCTGAAAGGAACCGAATTGTTATACAATGTGGACCGGAAGACTTGCTTTTGTTAAGTGATTTAAGTTGCTCCACTACTCCGAGGATGTCTACTTCTACGTTACTCATGTTGACAGCTGTTCTTGATTCGAATTCTGAAATATTTACTTCGTCTTCTTTGGTGAAGGAAGGCTGTGTTTAGTAACTCTGTTTTTGCAGCCTTGTCTTCGATAGTGTCTCCATTGATATCGCGCAGTGTCCTGTCGCTAGCATACTTCACATACGACCAGAATCTCTTTGGACTTTCTGCCAGGTTTCGAGTCAAAGTTTCCTTGTGGAAACTATTATAAGCATCTGGCATTAAAGACCTCGCTAAATTTCGAGCTTCTGTAAGAGCTCGCCAATTTTGGAGATTTTGTGTCCGTTTAAATTTGGCATGTTTCTGCAACAGTGTTCTGACCTGTTTTGTGTACAAAAGAGCATCAGCTCCATCGTTAGTTAATTTATTTCGTATAGGTCTTTCAATTGCTGCCGATACTATTTCTTCGAATTCAAGCCACATCTGGTCTACACTTATATTGTTAATTTGGTAGGAGTGGAGATTGTCTCTCAGAAAGGCGTCAAATGAATTTTTATCTGCTTTTTTGAATAGGTATATTTTTCGTTTATTTTTGGAGGATTTGGGGCTTACAATATTCATTCTCGCTACCACAACCCTGTGTTCACTAATCCCTGTATCCGTTTTGATGCTCGTTATTAGCTCAGGATTATTTGTTGCTAAGATGTGAAGTGTGTTTTCGCAACATTTTATTATTCGCGTGGGCTCATGAACTAACTGCTCGAAATAATTTTCAAAGAATGCGTTTACCACAGTTTCGGATAATGTTTTATGCGTACCCTCTGGAATTAAACCTGTATATTCGCCAACATATCGTGGGTAAATTAATGTCACCACCAACCGTAATTGTATGAGTCGGGTAGGTGTTTGAAATCAAACACAAGTTTTCTTTGAACCTTTCAGCAATTGTATAATCTGAATTGGGAGGTCGGTAAAAGGATCCAATTATTATTTTATGCCGTTTTTCAAGAACGACCTCTGCCCGTACTACCTCGCAGGAATTATCTACTTCCATTCCACAGCAACAAACATGTTAACGCCAACTGTGTTTAACCTATCCATTCGGAACACCATTAGGTTCTTGGCAAAAATTTCGGCTGAACTCATCTCCGGCTTTAGCCAGCTTTCAGTACCTGTAACGATTTAATCATCAGTGCTTCCTATTAGCGCTTGGAGTTCTGGTACTTCCCCAACACAGCTACGACAATTTACTACTATTATACCGATGGTTCCTGTATCAACGTTTTTCCTGTGTTCGGCCTGCACCTTTGAGACTGAAGCCCTTTTTGTGTTTTCCCGAGACTCTCTAACCTAAAAAAAACTGCCCAGTCCACGCAGCACAGCCCATGCCTAATACCCGTGTAGGCGTCTTCTGCGTGTAGTGAACTCCTGACCTATTCAGCGGAACCCGAAGTCCAACCATCCTATGGCGGAAGTCGAGGACTCTGCAGCCTACACGGTCGCAGAACTGTATTAGCCTCTTATTCAGACCCTCCAATCGGCTCTGTACCAGGGGTCCACAATCGGTCGTGTCGACTATGCTGCAAATGGTCAACTCTGGATTCATCTCGCAAGCAAGAATGGCAGCCTTTACGACTTCGGTCAACCGCTCGAAACCAGAGAGAATCTCTTCCGATCCAAACTGACACAAATCATTGGTACCGACATGAGCCACCACCTGCAGGTGGCTGCACCCTGTGCCTTTCATGGGATCCGGAAGGACCTGTTCCACATTTGGCTGCACACTGTGCCTTTCATGGGATCCGGAAGGACCTGTTCCACATCTGGAATGACTCCACCCTGTATGCACACGGAGAGCACATTGGTTTTCTTCCCCTTATTGGCCGCCATATCAATAAGGGGCCCCATAACGCGCCTAACGTTGCAGCTCCGAACTACATTATGTGATCAAAAATATCCGGACACCTGGCTGAAAATGTCTTATAAGTTCGTGGCACCCTCCATCGGTAATGCTGGAATTCAGTAAGGTGTTGGCCCACCCTTAGCTTTGATGACAGCTTCCACTCTCGCAGGCATACGTTCAATCAGGTGCTGGAAGGTTTCATGGGGAATGGCAGCCCATTCTTCACCGAGTGCTGCACTGAGGAGAGGTATCGATGTCGGTTGGTGAGGCCTGGCACGAAGTCGGCGTTCCAAAACATCGCAAAGGTGTTCTATAGGATTCAGGTCAGGACTCAAAATGGTTCAAATTGCTCTTAGCACTATGGGACTTAACATCTGAGGTCACCAGTCCCCTGGAACTGAGAACTACTTAAACCTAACTAACCTAAGGACATCACACACATCCATGCCTGAGGCAGGATTCGAACCTGCGACCGTAGCGGTCGCGCGGTTCCAGATTGAAGCGCCTAGAACCGCTCGGCCACACCTACCGGCTCAGGTCAGGAATCTGTGCAGGCCAGTCCATTACAGGGATGTTATTGTCGTGTAACCACTCCGCCACAGGCCGTGCATTATGAACAGGTTCTCGATCGTGTTGAAGATGCATTCGCCATCGCCGAATTGCTCTTCAACAGTGGGAACCAAGAAGGTGCTTAAAACATCAATATAGGCCTGTGCTGTGATAGTGTCACGCAAAACAACAAGGGTTTCAAGCCCCCTCCATGAAACACACGACCACACCATAACACCACCGCATCCGAATTTTACTGTTGGCACTACACACGCTGACAGATGGCGCTCACCGGGCATTCGCTATACCCATACCCTGCCATCGGATCGCTATATTATGCACCGTGATTCGTCACGCCACACAAAATTTTACCACTGTTCAACCGTCCAATGTTTACGCTCCTTACACCAAGCGAGGCGTCGTTTGGCATTTACCGGCGTGATGTGTGGCTTATGAGCAGCCGCTCGACCACGAAATCCAAGTTTTCTCACCTCCCGCCTAACTGTCATAGTATATGCAGTGGATCCTTATGCAGTCTGGAATTCGTCTCTGATGGTCTGGATAGATGTCTGCCTATTACACATTACGACCCTCTTCAACTGTCGGCTGTCTCTGTCAGTCAAAAGACGAGGTCGGCCTGTACGCTTTTGTGCTGTACGTGTCCTTTCACGTTTCCACTTCACTATCACATCGGAAACAGTGGACCTAGGGATGTTTAGGAGTGTGGAAATCTCGCATACAGACGTATGACATAAGTGACACCCAATCACCTGACCTCGTTCGAAGTCCGTGAGTTTCATGGAGCGCCCCATTCTGCTCTCTCAAGATGTCTAATGACTACCGAGGTCGCTGATATGGAGTACCTGGCAGTAGCTGGCAGCACGATGCACCTAATATGAAAAACGTATGTTTTTGGGGGTGTGCGGATACTTTTGATCAATAGTGTATCAATAATCCCACCCTCTGTGATTGCCCGCATCTTTCCGGCTGAGAAATTTCCTCTGAAGCAGGAAAGGCTTGTAGTTCAAGCGAGCCGAATGGAAGGGGACAGCCGCCAACCAATCATGGATCTATCAGACCCTCACGTGCTCAGTTGCGGTGCCTATTTTCTGGACATATGTTGGACTTTGTTCGGTACGTCAGATTGCACGGGGAACAGGGGGAAAAGCCAAATACTGACCGATTTTGTGTCATCTTTCGCATCTCTATAATAAGTATTGTCACATAAATAAGCAAAACTAAATCCCTTTTTTAAATTGGTATTTTGGTAAATGTTTCCTTTCGGCATAAAAAACTCAAAAGCCCTATTTTCTGACCCTCATGTTTCCTCCTTGAAGTGGCCTCTATCAAGCGATCGGCAGTTATTACGTCAAACTGAACACTGAAAATCTCATTGCATCAGCACGTTGCCATAATCTTCATGTGTGCAATGCTGTTGCATTTGAACATAATTCTGGTGTAGTAGTCAAATCTGTCAAATGGTCGGGCCTATTTACTATGCGGTATGCGATTTTCTTACAACTTAAGGATCCGAGATTCAAAAGCAAGAGTTTAGGAAACGTCAGCATTAAGGCATCAGCCATAAGCACCGTAAAATCGGCGGACTGGGATCATAAGTCATGCCGCCACAGCTCCGGCAAAATGTAGCGACTATATCACACCCAGGGACCGCACTAGTTTTATTCAAATAGCTCTGGGCACTATGGGACTTACCATCTGAGGTCATCAGTCCCCTAGATTTAGAACTACTTAAACCTGACTAACCGAAGGACAGCACCAACATCCATGCCCGAGACAGGACTCGAACATGCGACCGTAGTAGCAGCGCGGTTCCGGACTGAAGCGCCTAGAACCGCTCGGCCACAACGGCCGGCTCTAGTTTTGTTTCCGTAACGTTTTCATTCGTCTACGTCTAACAGACAAGCTAGCTTACACAGCCCCACGTAATACTTTGTAACCGCATCTATTGTGTTTTGTCATAAAATCCTAGTATATGCATTTCATACCCTCTGCGAAGTAGCAGCTTTTATTTTTCGCTACTCGGGAATATGGTGAGAAATCTGAACTCTTTTTCCTGAAGCATTGCCTGAATCACTACTTGTACAGGAACCATCTCGTCTTCCAGTTTGTTCAAAGTCTTTGAAGGCTACCCGTTGTACTCCATGGTTCTACCTTCAACCTAAGTATTACTGACTGATATATTGTCAGCCCAGTGAGTCTCAGATATATGTTATCTTAAACAGAAAAAAAACTGTAAGAACGTTACGGCATTTTCTACATCAATATTCTTTCGGGAGTCGAGCATGTGTTGGGTGCAGAAGGGCAGACAACATAGTGCCTCCTATTGTTTTGGTCTATCCAACCGTCTTACTGTAGTTCGTGTTCTATTGGTGCGAGACAGCTGCACGTTTGTTAAGCCCAAGAACAACGTAAGAACTGACCGTGTTCTCTGTCCTTTAACCAATATTTTGCCACTTATGTGTATGATTTTCGTTCTTGCTTATATTTATGTCCAATTTGTCACCGATCATTTCAAAGTTATCATGTGAATTTTCACAGTTTACTCCTTGATCATTAAAATTACGGGAATGTAGCCAGCCGAACCTAGTAAGTTTCCTCTGTTGATGTGCGGGCTGAGATCCGTCCAGCCGTCTTATGAACCATAAGACTTACAAATTAACCTTGAGTTTTCGTGATTAAAAAAAACTGCATGTGTTGTTGTTGTGGTCCTGAAACTGGTTTGATGCAGCCCGCCATGCTATTCTATACTGTGCAAGCTTCTTCATTTCCAAGTAACTACTGCAACCTACATCCCGAATCTGCTTAGTGTATTCATCTCTTCATCTCCCTCTATGGTTTTTAGCTTCCACGCCGCCCTCCAATACTGAACTGGTGATCCCTTGATGCCTTAGAACATGTCCTAACAACCGATTCCTTCTTCTAGTCAAGTTGTGCCACAGATTCCTCTTCCCCCCAATTCTGTTCAGTACCTCCTCATTAGTTATGTGATCTACCCATCTAATCTTCAGCATTCTTCTGTAGCACCACATTCCGAAAGCTTCTAGTCTCTTCTTGTCTAAACTAGTTATCGTCCATATTTCACTTCCATACATGGCTACACTCCATACAAATACTTTCAGAAATGACTTTCTCACAGTTAAATCTGTACTCAATGTTAACAAATTTCTCTTCTTTAGAAACGCTTTCCTTGGCATTGCCAGTCTACATTTTATATCCTCTCTACTTCGACCATCATCAGTTATTTTGCTCCCCAAATAGCAAAACTCCTTTACTACTTTAAGTGTCTCATTTCCTAATCTGATTCCCTCAGTATCACCTGATTTAATTCGACTACATTCAATTATCCTCGTTTTGCTTTTGTTGATGTTCATCTGATATCCTCCTTTCAAGACACTGTCCATTCCGTTCAACTTCTCTTCCAGATCCTTTGCTGTCTCTGACAGAATTACAATGTCATCGGCAAACCTCAAAGTTTTTATTTCTTCTCCATGGATTTTAATTCCTACTCCAAATTTTTCTTTTGCTTCCTTTACTGCTTGCTCAATATACAGATTGAATAAAATCGGGGATACGATACAACCCTGTCTCACTCCCTTCCCAACCACTGCTTCCCATTCATGTCACTCGACCTAGAAATGTAGGTTTGATTTTCCTTAATGCATCTCCTAAGATAATTCATAGGGTCAGTATTGCCTCACGTGTTCCAACATTTCTACAGATCTAAACTGATCCCCCTGAGGTTTGCTTCTACCAGTTTTTCCGTTCGTCTGTAAACAATTCGCGTTAGTATTTTTCAGACGTGACTTGTTAAACTGAAAGTTCGGAAATTTTCACACCTGTCAACACCTGCTTTCTATGGGATTGGAATTATTATATTCTTCGTGAAGTCTGAGGGTATTTCGCCTGTCTCAAACATCTTGCTCACCAGATGGTAGAGTTTTGTCAGGGCTGGCTCTCCCATGGCTATCGGTAGTTCTAATGGATTGTTGTCTACTCCCGGGGATTTGTTTCGACTTATGTCTTTGAGTGCTCTGTCAAATTCTTCACGCAGTATCATATCTCCCATTTCATAGTCATCTACGTCCTCTTTCATTTCCATAGTATCGCCCTCAAGTACATCGCCCTGCATAGACCCTCTATATACTCCTTCCACCTTTCTGCTTTCCCTTCTTTGGGTAAAACTGGTTTTCCATCTGAGCTCTTGATATTCATACAAGCGGTTCTCTTTTCTCCAAAGGTCTCTTCAATTTCCCTGTAGGCAGTACCTATCTTACCCCTAGTGACATATGCCTCTACATCTTTACATTTGTCCTCTAGCCATTCCTGCTTAGCCATTCTGTACTTCCAGTCGATCTCATTTTTGAGACGTCTGTATTCCTTTTTGCCTATTTTTATATTTTCTTCTTTCATCAGTTAAGTTCAATATCCCTTCTGTTACCCAAGAATTTCTACTACCCCTCGTCTTTTTACCTACTTGATCCTCTATTGCCTTTACTATTTCATCTCTCAAAGCTACCCATTCTTCTTCTACTGTATTTATTTGCCCCGTTCTTGTCAATCGTTCCCTCATGCTCTCTCTGAATCTGTCTGCAACCATTGGTTCTTTCACTTGATCCAGATCCCATCTCCTTAAATACTCACCTTTTCGCAGTTTCTTCAGTTTTAATCTACAGTTCATAACCAATAGATTGTGGTTAGAGTCCACATCTTCCCCTGGAAATGTCTTACAATTTAAAGCCTGGTTCTTAAATCTCTGACTTACCATTATATAATAATATATCTGAAACCTTCTAGTATCTCCAGGCCTCTTCCACGTATACAACCTTCTTGAATGATTTTTAATCCAAGGGTTAGCTATGATTAAGTTATGCTCTGCGTTCACTACGCTGTTCGTAGTAGCTTACCCGCGCTCCTATTTTTATGTTCATTATTAAACCTACTCCTGCATTACCCCTATTTGATTTCGCATTTATAACCCTGTATTCACCTAACAAGAAGTCCTGTTCCTCCTGCCACCGAACTTCACTAATTCCCACCATATCTAACTTTAACCTATCCATATCCATTTTTAAATTTTCTAACCTACCTACCCGATTAAGGGATCTGGCATTCCAGACTCCGATCCGTAGAACGCCAGTTTTTTTTTCTTCTGATAACGACGCTCTCCTGAGTATTCCCCGCCCGGAGATCCGAATAAGGGACTATTTTACCTCCGGAATATTTTACCCAAGAGGACGCCATCATCATTGGACCGTACAGTAAAGCTGCATGTCCTCGGAAAAAATTGCGGCTGCCCTTACTTTCAGCCGTTCGCAGTACCAAAACAGGTCTGTCATTTGGGTTAATGTTACAAGGCCAGATCAGTCAATCATCCAGACTGTTGTCCCTGCAACTACTGAAAAGGCTGCTGCCCCTCTTCAGGAACCACACGTTTGTCTGGCTTCTCAACAGATACCCCTCCGCTGTGGTTGCACCTACTGTACGGCTATCTGTATCGCTGAGACATGCAAGCCGCCCCACCAGCGGCAAGGGCTACGGTTCATAGGGAGGGGGGGGGGGGGGGGGGCGGGCAAAATTCAGTGTCTTTAACCCGTTAGGTACGCTGGGAAACAAGGCTAATGCACCAGAAAACATAACAAACACCCAAAAAAATCGGTATGATATAACAGTCTTCAATGTGAAATGAAAGAAAGACGTAATAATGGTAATCTTTTTGTTGTTTCTAAATAACAACCCGTATAGCCTATGATACGTATCATACAGAAAAAAGAACAGATATCGTTATGTGAGGTAAACATTGTTGTATTGCTAGAGAAGGCCGAAATGCACGCGTTAAACTCAAGCAGGCTGGCGTGAGGTCTGAAACAGAATACGTAATTAATGCTATAAAGAAAAGTACGTAGCTTCTGGAATACTTAACTTTAATCCACATTTGTAGAACATCGCTCTTGATGATACATGCTTCACACTATTAATTATTAAAGCTATGGCGCCTTGCTAGGTCGTAGCAAATGTAGCTGAAGGCTATGCTAACTATCGTCTCGGCAAATGAGAGCGTATTTGTCAGTGTGGCGTCGCTAGCAAAGTCGGCTGTACAACTGGGGCGAGTGCCAGTACGTCTCTCTAGACCTGCCGTGTGGTGGCGCTCGGTCTGCAATTACTGACAGTGGCGACACGCGGGTCCGGCGTATACTAATGGACCGCGGCCGATTTAAAGGCTACCACCTAGCAAGTGTGGTGTCTGGCGGTGACACCACAAACATAACTGAATAATCTGATTTTCCGAATTAGTATTGAAGGCCAAATTTTTTACAGAGAATTAACATACACTGAAGCGCCAAAGAAACTGGCGTAGGTATGCGTATTCAGATACAAAGCTACACACATCAAAAAAAGTATTGCTTCACGTCGGTCCCGAGGGTTCCAGAACCTGTACAGAAAATTGGAATAGAGATCAAGATAAACATCATTTCCGTCCTTTTTACTGCTCATGAAAGCCACACATTGCACCTTGTACCACCATACAGCGAGACCTTCAGACATGGTGGTCCAGATTGCTGCACATACCGGTACCTCTACTAGCCAGTAGCACGTCTTCTCGCATTGATGCATGCCTGTATTCGTCGTGTCATGCAATCCACAAGTTCATTAAGGCACTGTTGGTCCAGATTGTGCCACTCCCCAACGGCCATTCGTCGGAGATCCCTCAGAGTGGTTGGTGGGTCACGTCGTCCATATGCAGCCCTTTTCAATCTGTCCAAGGCATGTTCGATAGGGTTCATGTCTGGAGAACATGCTGGTCACTCTAGTTGAGCGATGTCGTTATCCTCAAGGAAGTCATTCAAAAGATGTGCACTATTCATTGTCTTCCAATGACGTCGAATACCTCGCCAATATGCTGCCGATATGGGTGCACTATCGGCCAGGTGATGGCATTCACGTATCGTACAGACGTTACGGCGCCTCCTATGTCCACCAGCGGCATATGTCGGCCCCACATAATGCCACCCCAAAACAGCACGGAACCCCACCTTGCTGCACTCGCTGGACAGTGTGTTTAAGGCGTTCAGCCGGACCGGGTTGCCTCCAAACACGTCTCCGACGATTATCTGGTTGAAGGCATATGCGACACTCATCGGTGAAGAGAACGTGATACCAATCCTGAGCGATCCATTCGGCGTGTTGTTGGGCCCATCTGTACCGCGCTGCATGGTGTCATAGTTGCAAAGATGGACCTCGCCATGGACGTCGGGAGTGAAGTTGCGCATTATGTAGCCTATTACGCACAGTTTGAGTCGTAACACGACGTCCTGTGGCCGCACGAAAAGCATTATGCAACCTGGTGGTGCTGCTGTCAGGATTCCTCCGAGCCATAATCCGTAGGTAGCGGTCATCCACTGCAGTAGTAGCCCTTGGGTGGCGTGAGCGAGACATGTCATCGACAGTTCCTGTCTCTCTGTATCTCCTCCATGTCCTAACAACATCGCTTTATTTCACTCCGAGACGCCTGGACACTTCCCTTGTTGAGAGCCCTTCCTGGCTCAAAGTAACAACGCGGACGCGATCGAACGGCGGTATTGACCGTCTAGGCATGGTTGAACTACAGAAAACACGAGCCGTTTATGGCTGGAACTGATCGGCTCTCGGACCATCTCCGTCTAATGGGCGCTGCTCATGCATGGTTGTTTACATTTTTTGGTCGGGTTTAGTGACACCTCTGAACGGTCCAAGGGACTGTGTCGGTGATACAATATCCACAGTCAACGTCTATCTTCAGGAGTTCGGGGAACTGGGGTGATGCAAAACTTTT
Source organism: Schistocerca americana (assembly GCF_021461395.2). NCBI lineage: Eukaryota > Metazoa > Arthropoda > Insecta > Orthoptera > Acrididae > Schistocerca > Schistocerca americana. The sequence goes on along the minus strand of NC_060130.1, from coordinate 327,917,771 downwards.
CTGGATGTGTGTATGTAAACAGACACAACGCCTATAAGCGACAAGTGTCTGGCGCAGTTGTTAGATCGGTTACTGCTGCTACAATGGCAGGTTATCAAGATTGCAGTGAGTAGCTAGCAAAGGCGGTTGGCGATTGGACTGCTGGCTGCAGCCATCTTCTCGCACTTCAAAACGAGTGCGCCCGTTTTAAATATACCTGCGGGTTTCTTGGTGGTAAGCGGTGCTATTTTTCGCTTTATGTAACCTGAAATGTAGCTGTAAGTTATTTATTAGCGTTTTTAATGTTTTTGCTGTTCTAGTTCGTCTCATAGTAAGTACAGCGCAGCAAGGGTTCAAGATCAACACTTTAAGTAATGTGGGGCGAATAAAAGCGTTTATACGGATTGGGGTGTTCGGTGAGGAATATAGCGAAGGAAAAGGGTGAACACATATTCCGCATTGCTCTAATTGTGAAAAGAACTGCAAAAATTTTGAAAATAAGCAGAAAGACTATTGTAACTTTAAGGAAAGAACAATACGTACGTAGTGATGAGACTTGCGTAGGAAAGCTGCAGATAGCGGGAAGAAAACGTCATCATGTATGTAACTGTTATGACAGAAAGGAACATCCATCACTTCAGAAACTGCTAGTATCGCTTTAGAGAGAGCACCTTTTTAAAGGCAGTTAATGTCTGGGAAATATTATAATGATCTTAAACTTGATGTGGGCGAGAGGTTCGCTGGTGAAGCTGGAGAGTAAGTGCAGAAGATGAAGGCAATCAGTGGTGACAAATAATTTATTGTCTTCTAAGTTGGACCCGCATATATACAGCGCACACAAGAGTCGGGCGGCTGGACGCGGTCGTAAACCGGCTGTGGTGACACACCCAGCTTTTATACACATATAAGGCAAGCCTCGTTGTGGCCAGGTCATGCATGCGACCTGCCAAGTGCCAGCGAAACGTTGGTTACTGCCGCAGCATGAGGGTCGAGTTTGGAGAGCCGCTGGTAGGGCGGAAGTACTGAGCTAGCGGGTGTCAGCAAGCACGTGGATTTCGGCATTGGGTCCCGGCGTGTGCCTGCGCTGCTGCACGCCTCCCCTCTTAGATTAATTCGACCCACCGAATTTCTGATTGGCTGAAGCGTGGCTGAAACAGAGGTGCTTTTACAGTTTACACTTTTGAAACTCCCTGTCAAAAGCGAAGTCCGGAGTACAAATTCGAGGGTAGCTGCTTTGTGGCTATACTCTTCGTTCCTCTCTTCATATTTACACTATTTACACCACTGCGCATTTAAGGGGCTCAGTCACTGTCTTCTATTGTTGATTTCTGCACTGCTTCACTTCAATTCCCCAAAGCTCCATGATTTCCTCACTCGTGCCGACGCTGTTATTGTGGATCGTCGCGTCAAAGGATGTTAAAGGTGAGATCTGGGCAAGTCTACGCTTGAGGTGACAATAAACAATGCTTATCACCAAGATGGTGAATGCGACCGACGTTACTGTAAGGAGCCGGTACTGATATTCGGTATAGCACGTCTTCACATATCGAAGCAGATGTCCAAACGATACGCGGCCCTTCTGGCAGTCATCATCGGTCCAGGGAGGCTGGAAGGGTCGGGTCTAAGGTGACACTCAGATGGGCTAGGTTCTAATTAAGCAAAATTTCGAAGGGAAGCCTAGTAAGTACAGTAGCGAACAGATGGTGTTCAGTGTTGCGGTTTCAGAGACGGTGGCGGGTAACCAGCAGGTAGGTCGAGAAATATCGCAACTGAACACATTAATCAGAAATCCTTGTATCTCTGGTAGCAGCATTTACAGGTGATAACTACAGGATCTGTTACTCGAAAAGAGCCAATGTGAACCAACTTTTCGGAAGAACTCATTTTTACCTGCAGTTACGTCCCTAGAATACTCGAACGCTGGTTTTTCAGCATGGAACAGGCTGAGCTCGCATGATCCACAAACCGGATATATTAATTTTGTGCGGCCTGCCACTACAGCAATTCCGAGGTGGAGAGTAGTGCGTGGAACTTCCTCACTGGTGCTACCAGAAGCAACCCGTGCGAATTTCCTCAGGTCTCCACATCATCTGAAATGAACAAATCGAGTCAGAAAACAACGCACTTAAGAAAAGAATCTTTGGACGTGAAGCTAAATATCCAGTACTAACACACATACATGCACACACACACATATATATACACACTCGCACTCAGTTTCAACCTACTTCCTATTACAAGTTCACACTCTATAGAAAACTACTTCTGCACAAACCACACGCTTCACAAAGTTATCAACACAACACATTACATAAAATCGATGTTTCCTCAACAAACTAAATTAATTCAGCTTAGTTTCCACTACACACATTCCCACTAGCTAATAAGAAATAAAACATATAAAATTCACATATCTGTTGCGACTTAGAAGAAAAAGAAATCCATAATTAGCTCACAAGACCACCTTATGACCTCAGGGCGTATGGATATGTCTCAGTAACCGCCGGGGTGTCTTGTTCCCCTCCCCTCACCTCACCATTTTCCCTTACCTCTACGAATCACCCTTTCGAAAGAGCCGCCGGCAACTGAGGCAGTGCTTCAGGGATGCCCTTAAACGGACATACTCGCCCTACATGGACAACCATGGCGCAAGTCTGGAATTGCAGTTTCACGTTACCTGCTCATGTCATTTGAATTACTTGATACGGTCCTTCGTACTGCGTAACGAACTTCTTTGTTTTCCTTTTTGGCAGCTAGGGGTTATTCGACACAATTCATAGTCCGGTGTGATTCTTAGGTAACTTGGCTTTCCCTTTCTGTGCGCGCACCTGGTGCTCCAATGCTTTCGTATTAATTTTCTGAACAAAGCGGCGTATACCCTTAAGGCTCTTAGCAAAATACCGAACAGAGAAACATATTCCTCAGAGGATGGTTTACACTGGACAAAAGGAAACGGCAACCTCTGTCCATAAACAACCCTGTGTGGTGATAACCGTGTACTCTCGTGTACCTCTGAATTATATTCCTCTACTATGTACGATAGTAGAGCGTCCCAGTCAATATGTGACTATTTATATAACAACTTACATTTTCCATAGGCTCCACTTTCAACGTACAACAGATGTCTACAGTTTTAATAATAATAAAATATATCAAATCGTTTAATATAATGGTAATAAATTGTTTAATTACTGAAAAATGTACGCGTTACTACATTAATAATAATCATTTGTTTGCTTCAGTACTTGAAATGCCTAGATAACGCCCATGAAATTTAGCATTTGGAAAGCAAACGCCAAACAGTTTGTGAAGTATGTGTATCACAAAATTAATTTAGGTACTATTATAGCATTAACTTCTCATAAACTTCACAACACCATAATTTACACAATATAAAATCGAAGTACGTACACACCATTGTCAGTACTTTACTTAGCGCTAGGATTGTGAACACAGGTCTGCAGACTATACCTGTTCGAGCATACAAGTGGAAGGAATGCAGTTTCTTTCAGTCACTTTCCCCTCCTTTTGGGCAATCAATCTTTCTATTATATATTTATTTATTTAGTGGAGGATCTTTCCATTTTCGTCTTGCGTTACTCAACTTCCTGCTGTTTGATGGTTCTACGAGATCATGCTGAAAAGTAATGCGTCCGAATTTTTTGTGTGAAAACTCTTAAATTTTTAAAAATAAAACGAACATTTTTAACATTCTACATCTTTATTTTTCATGTCTACATATTTATTACTCAAGGTAGTCACCCTGGCCTCGAACACAGTTTCTCCGAGAGACCAGTTTATTGATACCATCGCTGTAGAATGTTTGACTTTGTTGACGGAGCCACAACCTCACCCCTGCTTGCACCGCTTCATCATTTTCAAAATGAAGTCCTCGAAAGTGTACTTTAAGTTTCGGAAACAGATGAAAACGGAATGACGGTAAGGCGGGACTGTTTGCAGGATGATTGGTGACTGATGTCGCAGCGCTCGTGTGTGGTCTGCATTGTCATGCTGAAGGAAATGGGGAAACGGTACATTCGACCGAGTAATATGCATGGCATGTAATATCTCAGTCGATATTTTGAGCAGAATAAAAAATGTGGAGGCATTACTTTTCAGCACACCCTCGTGCCTGAGGACTCATGAACCCTGCTGTATCTGTTGTTAACAGGAGGTATGATAGCCCTGTGAATGTGCATATAAAATTAGGGGTGAGGCTGCTAGTTGCAGCTATGAGATTTGAAACTGATACATGTAAAAATTTAAAGGCTATTACTAATTTTTTTCTGTGTAGGTGAGGGTGCGCATGCGACGCAAGAGGGGCAGAAGAGGGCGCTGTTCCCGCAGAGGTAGGAAAAGGCCGGCCGGAGCACAGGTGCCAGCGTCAGCGCTCCCGCACTGCACCTCAGCTTTCAGCACCACCTCTTGTTTCCAGGCGCCACTATCTACAGGCAACGAAATGTCAGTCCGTCGAACTGATTTCATTTCCTGGCATGGTACAGACTTTGGAATTCCTTTTACAGTAATGTGACTTATACTGATGCTTTTTGTTTAAGTTACTAGTAATTTATGCATTCCTACCGGCAACATAATGGTAATAAGGCCCTCACATCTGACCACCCATTCCTCATGTTGTATGAAATTTATGTTGGAAAACACGCCGACAACTGCCGAGTCCCTCCATTGTCCATCCATTCGTTGGTATGTCGGATATGATAGTTACTGCTGAAATTTAGAAGAGGATTTGACCAATCGTGTTTTAAATTTGAAACAGAATGATCATCGTTGAAATCATGATATACAGTGTGCATCACAACTAACACTATGAGGGCGGCTCCCGAGTTAACTCGTGTTTCGCACGCTTTCTGTTGAATACGGATCTCGAGACAACTCGTGTTTACTATACGATGCTTCTATTTCGTCTAATTAGGTGTTCACAACCGTAGGCAATGTAGCAAAAGTGACTGCTTTCCTGTACATTTTGCTTATTTGGCATCGTGAATGTATTTTTATATGTGAAATAGTCCAGGAAACGGAAGGAAGTGATTAATTTCGGAGAGGTTTTTTCCGACGTGTATTCAGACGTTTCCAGTGACTCTGAAGATCGGAATTACTGTGTGAAAAATGTATTTATGGTTCTAAGGATGAATTCAGTGACAATGATACTTTTAGGCCTATAAAGAAGCGTAAGGCGGCAGTGTTATGAAACAATGTCGTCAATAACGATGGTTATTCTGTTCGCATGAATGGTCCGTACTGCCATAATGATGACAACGATTTGTGTGAAATTGACATTAAACCACACTTGAAAGCGGTTGAAAGTCATCCTAGTGTCACTGCATTTCCAACGCAATGTGCCTCTGTAGCTTCTGTGATTAGCCTGATGTTTGGTGACGATTTGTTTGAACTGTTTTGCAAGCAGTAGTGCGCCTATCATGATCTAATCTCAGTGAAACGTAAAACGTCGTCGAGAGCTCTCAAGTGATCTCCTGTTACACAAAGAGAGATGAAGAAGTTTCTTGCTTTAATTCTTCTAATGGGCGAACAAGAAAATATAGATAGAAAGATTGTTGGTCACCAGACTCTCTAATAGACACTCCAGTATTTTCACAGACTATGAGTCGCGATACATTTAAACAGTTTTGGATATTATAGCACTTTAATGACAACGCGAAATTGTATAATAACTGTGGAACACTTATTAGAGCTCAATCTGTGCTGCATTATTTCTTCAATAAATTCAGGTCACTTTACAAATCAAAGCAACAGTCAACTTTGGACGAGGGGTTCTTACCATGAACGCCTGAGTTCTCGAAGGAACAACCCTTCGAAGAATACGAAGTATCGGTTACTTGTTAGTGTGGTGTGCGAGAATGGCACAGGCTATATCTGCAACATGGAGATTTACACTGGCGAAGGGGAGAATCTATTCCGATTCATCTACGCCCTTACTTGTTATGTGGCACCATGTGTACCATTATAATAACAGTACCTTCAGTGCAAAGGTACTACTGAAAAGCAAAACTAGATTCTGTGGTACCATTAGGGTTAGCAGAGGTTTACCGCAAATACTGAAAGCCAAAGCATCAAGACTGAAGAGAGATGACATAATTTTCTATAGAAAAGGTGACATTATTGTCCTTGTTTTGAAAGACAAGTGGGATGTCAGAACGATATCAACAATTCATGTCGCTCCTGTCTCAAATACGGGAAAGAAAAATTGAAAGTCGGGAGAGCAAGTATTGAAGACTGTGTGTGTGTGTGTGTGTGTGTGTGTGTGTGTGTAAATAAATCAATACTGTACGCACATGGAAAGTTATTCAAGAAGAACGTACAGAAGTGACTTTCAAACGGACCTCCACCCAACGCCCATCCCTCACCAGTCAGGATATCTACTGTGTTGTTCTTGAGACTCCCTTCTACAACTATACAAAAATTTCTGACTACGCAAACTATCCCCAATATTCAACCTTATGTGATCTCTGCTGACTGGGTTATTACTACACCAGCACAGTTGGCTTAAACGTACCCGTGAGGGTAATGAACGAGAAACGACTGCTGTAAACGTTACGTTAAAACTAATTACGTTGACAGTTCCATCCAAATTTAAAACCTTACAAGCACAGAAGTTTCGTAGTCAGAAAGCCTGAGGAATACAAGCAAGTTTACTTTATGCTGTTAAAATTCACAAAATCGTTACGTAAAATTTACACAAATGTCAGTGTTATAATTTTTAAGAGCTCGACTAAGCCGGTGGCATAACGAAGCCAGTCAGTGAAGACCAAAAGAAGTCGAATGTGGGAAATAATACGTGCGGTCGCAAATATTTGTACAGTGGTAGCAGAGAGTGACATTAACAACATAGTAGCAGTCCTGACCGGTGGGGGCTGTGTGTGGCAGAGAGGGTACATTTGAAGATCACTTTTGTGCGTTTTCCCTTGCATAACTCGAAAACTACAAAACTTAACTACATTTAATTTCATACAAAAAGATCCTGTTCTTTTTTCTATAGGACTAATAGTTCTCGAGTAACGAGTGAGAGAATATGAAAATGTAGCGCGTGGTGTACGAATGCCAGCTATAACATTGGGGGTTGCATAAAAGGACAGCGGTAGGGGCAGCTGAATCACCATGATATACACTGAGATGACAAAACTCATTGGATGCCTGCTTATATCATGCCGAAACTCCTTTTGCCCGGCATAGTCCAGCAGCTCGACGTCGCATGGACTCGATAAGTCGTTTGAAGTCTCTTGCAGTATTGTTGAGCCATGCTGCCTCTATATCGTCCATAATTGAGAAAATGTTGCTGGTGCACTGTTTTGTTCACGAACTGACTTCTCGATTATGTGCCTAAATGTTCGATTGGATTCATATCAGCGGATCTAGGTGTTCAAATCATTCACTCTAATTTTCCAAAATGTTCTTCAAACCAATCGCAAACAATTGCGGCCCGGTGACACGGCACATTGTCATCCGTGCAGATTCCATCGTTGTTTGGGAATGAATGGCCGCAAACGGTCTCCAAGTAGCAAAAAATAACCGTCTCCAGTCAATGATCGGTTCAGTTGGACCAAAGGACCCAGTCCATTCCATGTAAACACAGCCTACACCAGGTTACCTTCCATTCGGAAAGTGGATGCACTCAGGGACTGTATGTGACTTGTAAATTATAGAGTGCAGCAATCAGTCGTCCTTTTTAGATTTTATTATGCAAATCCAGATTTCAGCTAGTAGTTAGCTATTCTCAATGCGCTAATTTTTATCATCAATGCATGTAAGTCCCAGTTGTTCGGGCGTCGGTCATTGAGAATGGCTAACTACTAGCCGAAATCTGGATTTACATAATAAAATCTAAAAAGGATGACTGATTACTGCACTCTATAATTTATAAAACAGCCTAACCGTTATGGAGCCGCCACCAGTTGGCACAGAGTCTTGCTCACAGCTTGGGTCCATGGCTTCGTGGGATCTCGAACCCTACCTCCGCTCTTACCAACTGAAATCGAGATTCATCTGACCAGGGCACGGTCTTCCAGTCTAGGAAACAACCGATGTGGCCATGAGCGAAGGAGAGGCGCTGCGGGCGAGGGTCGTGCTGTTAGCAAAGGAATCGCCTCTGTCGTCTGTTGCCAAAGCCCATTAACGCGAAATTTTGCCGTACTGTCCTAGCGGATACGTTCATCGTACGTCCCACATTGATTTCTGCAGTTATTTCACATAGTGTTGCTTGTGTGTTAGCACTGACAAATCTACCCAAATGCCGCTCTTCTCGGTCATAACTGAAGGCCGTCGGCCACTGCGTTGTCCGTGGTGAGAGGTAATGCCTCAAATTTGGGATTCTCGGCACAGTCTTGACACTGTGGATCTCGGAGTATTGAATTCCCGAAGATTTCCCAACTGGAACGTTCCATGCGACTACCTCAAACGACTATTCCGCGTTCAAAGCCTGTTAATTCCTGAAAATGACAGCTCCGCCAATGCACTGCCCTTTTGTGTCAAGTGCACGCGATACTACCGCCATCGGTCTATGTACATATCGGTACCCCATGACTTTTGTCACCTCATTGTAGCGTCAAAGGTAAATACAGTACATGAAATAATAGTAACTGTAAATGATAAGGTATCCTCGATAAATAAAGCCAAAGGGCTTAGAGACAATATTTTCAAATTGAGATTTTCACTCTGCAGCGGAGTGTGCGCTGATATGAAACTTCCTGGCAGATTAAAACTGCGTGCCGGGCCGAGACTCGAACCCGGGACCTTAGCCTTTCGCATGCAAGTGCTCTACCATCTGAGCTACCCAAGCACGACTACCGCTACCTCCTCACAGCTTCACTTCTGCCAGTACCTCGTCTCCTACCTTCCAAACTTTACAGAAGCTCTCCTGCGAACCTTGTAGAACTAGCACTCCTGAAAGAAAGGATACTGCGGAGACATGGCTTAGCCACAGCCTGGGGGATGTTTCCAGAATGAGATTTTCACTCTGCAGCGGAGTGTGTGCTAATATGAAACTTCCTGGCAGATTAAAACTGTGTGCCAGGCCGGGCCGTGAGTAGTGCTTGGGTAGCTGAGATGGTGGAACACTTGCCCGCGAAAGTCGAAGGTCCCGAGCTCGAGTCTCGGCCCGGCACACAGTTTTAATCTGCCAGGAAGTTTCAATATTTTCAAATTACCTATGTTTCTCAATGCAGTGCTAAGTGTCTTGTAACGACAATAAGTTTTGTAAAAATGGAGCAGATTAACAAGTGGACACTGAATGGTTCAAATGGCTCTGAGCACTATGGGACTTAACATCTATGGTCATCAGTCCCCTAGAACTTAGAACTACTTAAACCTAACTAACCTAAGGACAGCACACAACACCCAGCCATGACGAGGCAGAGAAAATCCCTGACCCCGCCGAGTGGACACTGAAGAAGTAGGTGTTTTTTGTTTGTATGATATAATGGATTCATTATTGCCCTCACTAATATTGTGAATTACATTGATTATTTTTATACGTAATTTACTGTTATAATTACATGACAATTATAGCTCATAAAAAGTGGTACTTTTATAGACGCTTATAAAATTATTGTTTCATAATGTGGAGAAACATTTTATATTCAGACACTGAAAGTGTAAAATAAAAACTATGTAGAGTTGACGAGGTGTAAATTTGTTTATGGTTACATGCAAAAACAAAACCGTTAGCGGAAAAAAATACCGTTTTGTGCAGTCAAACGACTGTACCGAAGGAAGATTAGAGGACCTTCAAGACAGTTACGTTGTGCTTGATGCCTGCAAATCAGGCAACACGCTATACCCGGTAAGTTGGAACAAACATATCCGGTCCTTAACGTGTTAATAGTGAATCTGCAAACAGTGAAAGAATACGACAATAGAAGCAAAGCTAACCCAGTAAACTCGGGTCCGCAGACGAGGCGATTGCGAAATAATTGTGAACGTGCTGTTACGGTCCGTCACTCTGTTCAGTACCAAATACTGCCTTAGCTAGCACAAATGTATTTGGAATGTAAACTTCTCTATAATTTCCCCTTCTGGGTGGGCTTAAATTTAACGTAAACCTATATGCTACTCATGAATCGCCAGATTAATAACAATTGTCATTCATTGTGCGTTTGAGTACTAGGTGAACATCTCACTGGATCAGACATTCTTCCAAGAAAACTTGATGGACGATCGCCGCTTCCGTATATACGACGGGACCTTTCAAAACTGGTTCAGGATGTCACCTTGCGTACCATCGCGGAAGGTGGTACAGGCATAGTGGAGCACAGGTACAGTTTGCTTGCTGATGTAAGATGACATGGAATGTCCCATTATAGTCCGAGATGGATGGCGGAGCAGGGCCTGTACTTTTGACACATGTTTACTGGAAGATGTTCACATCCACGTTTTCTGACAAAAAAAGTGAAGCATCCGGAAGACACGGTCGGATCTCAGTATACCTCCGTACACGTACACGCCATCGGCGGGTATGTAAATGATTAAGAGTAGCAGTTCTCCGAGTCAGGTTGAACAGCCCCCATTTTGCATTAGTGTTGTTATCAGGACTTGCAGGCAATATAAGAGGCGTAAATAGCGTCAGTGCGAGGGCAGGCACGCTGGTTGTCAACGTTTTGATCGACCACGTCCGACTATCGTAACGCACCCGCATCTGTGTCTGCCAACTGACTATAAGCAAATCTCCCTGCAACACTCTGTATCATTTCGCACGTTGGCCGGAGACTTGCAGCAGCCGGTCTAGGGAATTTCCGTCCCGTGCATAGACAACGCCACAACACAAACGGCTGCGTGCGTTTGGAGTCGTGCCGTGACGTGGAAGCATTGACAGCTGATGAACGGCGTCTGACTGCGTTCAACGATGAATCGGAGTTCTGCATTACCCCGGCGAATACGGAGGTGACCTGGGAGACGTGACATTCTTCCAACGTTTTGGTAAGGCACAGCGGTGATACTCCTGGCGCCTTTGTGTGGGGAGCCATAGGACAGATTTCATGTCACGGCTAGTATTGATTGAGGGAATTCTGACAGGGCACCGGACGTGACGGACATCCTGCATCCTTGTGTGTTACCTCTCATGTTACAGTATTGTGGTGACATTTTTTAACAGGAAAATGCTTATCCACACATGGCTAGTGTCAGTGTGAAATGTCTGCGCGATGCTGAGATACTCCCATGTCCAGTTCCCAAGATCTGTCCCCAATAGAGCTTGTGTGGGACCAGCTCGGACGTCTACCCCGTCCAATGCGGTATCAAGGATATCAAGGACCAGTTCAACGTTGTGGGCCATCTTGCTTCAGAAGAGAATACAACGGCTTTATTACACCCTTCCCAACCGAATCAGTGTTTGGATACAGATCAGAAATGGTGCAACGTCACATTGATGAGTAGCCTAATACTGCCAAGTTCATTCACTTCGACTTGTTTTTGGAGTCACTGTAATAACATCACATAACCTTTCAACACGTGAAGTTTCATTTGGTTTCCTCTTCCCCTTCTGGGTGCATCAATTTTTTTGTTATATAATCTATTATGGTATACTTTCACCAGTATCAGATTGTAGCATTAAGTACGATACACCCTGTATACATGTTTTGTGGCGGCGCGGGGTAGCCGCGCGGTTTGAAGCGCCTTGCCACGGCCCGCGCGCCGGAGGTTCGAGTCCTCCCTCGGGCATGGGTGTGTGTTGTCCTTGGCGTAAGTTAGCTTAAGTTAGATTAAGTAGTGTGTAAACCTAGGGACCGATGACCCCAGTAGTTTGGTCCCATAGGAATTTACCACCACCAGGTTTTGTGGCCTGATGACGATTTTCTAGATAGTTAGAAGCTTTCGTTTTCACACATATTATAAAAGGTCGTATATTTAGTATGCAGCCAACACTACCACACGAAATAAGTACTGACAAACAGTAATACATTAGCAAAAAAACATTTTCTGTTTGTTAGTAGAAAATAGAATACTGAAGACAAAAATATACCATTAATGTTGTTTTAGTGGAGCTGTTCAGAGCCTTGTGACACTCACAGATCGAGAAAATACAGAAAGAAGGAATAAGATTGATCAGGAATCCAAAAAACTGTCATCTTACAGTGCTCATAATGGGCTTACTATAACAGCGGTGCCAGACAGCTCACATATGCCAACGCTTCTTGCTGCAGTATATGCAGTCTATGTTTTTATCAAGTCATAATTGTAGTTTTAGTTTTCCGACAGAGATATTCGATCCTACTTGTGTTGCAGATGACACACCGTATTAACTATAGACATGTGGCTGAAATGGGCCGACAGCATGACTGTCGAAACGTAATATTAACGTAAGATATCATTAGACATACACGCAATGTCTACAGCCGCAATAATCCAGTGTTCACAATTTCAAATAGATACAGTTCTACCAGAGAAAGTAAATTAACGCCCACTGAGGATACCACAACTGTGGAAAATCGTGTTTGGCCAAACACTATCATTGACTGGAGCCATTCAAATCATACTAATGGCCGGAGCTAACTGTGTGAAGATACGAAATGTAGACATTACAGACACTCAGTTGCAACTGAAATAAATGGCAGGCTTCAGCTTGTTTTAAGGATACTGGAAAAGTGTGGTTTCTTTACGAAAAAGACTGCTTACAGAGCAATTGTACAGCTTACATTGGAATAATGTATTAAGTGTGTGAGATTCATGTCAAGTGCAACTTATGGCAAATATAGAATGTGTACAAAGAACGGAAGGCGGGTGACCACAGACCTGGTGCGTCGAGAAAAGTTCTTAACTGGCACACACTAGGAGAAAGATACCAAGCGGTCTAAGGCGCTGCAGTCATGGACTGTGCGGCTGGCCCGGCGGAGGTTCGAGTCCTCCCTCGGGCATGGGTGTGTGTGTGTTTGTCCTTAGGATAATTTAGGTTAAGTAGTGTGTAAGCTTAGGGACTGATGACCTTAGCAGTTAAGTCCCATAAGATTTCACACACATTTGAACAAAGATACAAAGTAGTTTTCGAAATCGTACTTAAAAAATTCGAAGAGTTTATTTTCAAGTAGAATCTGTGAATATTCTTCATTATTATATGCACTGCTACGGTAGAATCAGAAATTAAAATTAAGATCATGGCTAACAGCGCAAGAAGGATTATCTGGAGCGCATTTTACAAGGCAACATCCTGTCTGATTGAAACTTTGTGCCGGACCGGAACTAGAAACCGGAACTTTTGCGTTCCAGAACAGTCAAGTCAATGTGTTTGACGATATCTTGGCTCACAGTCAAAAAGAATGCTTTAAAACATAGTCAGGGAATAAGAGGTAAAAAGCTCTTTTTTCGAGACGAGGTCTAGTGTAGGGTGGCGTTTATTTAATAAATGTCGAAGACGGTCTTGGTCACTCTGTGGAATGATGCCTGTAAAACTGAAGCGACACGAAGGAGAAGGAATTGGAAGATCCAGGTGGAGACTCCTTAATCTGTTGAGAAAAAGTAAAGGATAATAAAGGAACGGAATTTTTGATGGCTACCTCTTTACCTACTAACACAATGAGATGCCAGAAGAGGAATATACAGCACAAATAATGTTACATAACTTTAGATGCCAATTTTTTGTTCATTATGCACTGTATATTAGAAGACAGATTATTGATTTCTTTGTTTGTTATTTTGGTTAGGGTTAGTGTTGTACTTAACAGAGAGTCTGAAAGGGGAAGTGGTGATAAGTTCCTAGGGGACCAAACTGCTGACGTCATCGGTCCCTAGGTTGACACACTACTTAATGCAACTTTAACTTACGCTAAGGACAACACACACACACACACACACACACACACACACACACACACACACACACACACGCCCGAGGAAGGACTCAAACCTCCGACGGGGAAATGGGAAGTGTTACACCCTGGACAACTTCACCGAACGGACCAAACTGATACTCCAATATTTACATGCCTGTGAAAGATACTCGTATTAAGTTAAATTTCATACTTATACTAGCTAATTTTCACTGCACAAAAAGTCATTCCCACCGAAGAACTGGGAGAGTGCATGAGGACTACTGGGTGTGTCTAACGTTACTACAACAGTTCAGGTGGAGATCGCAACACAGAATGCCCATAGAATGTGCACGTCCAGCTTATCGTTATTTTTCGGACTTTGAGATGGGTCAAATCACTGGCATGAGCGACATGCGAGACTGATACCGACGGATCGTAGAAATTGTTGGCTGCATTAGAGTGACTGCAGAACAAGGTGGTGATGAGGCCGACTCAGGGTAACAGTGTGGCTAGACGAGTGGTAATAGATCCTTTGAGAAGAACGTATCACGATAAAATCGTAGGATCATTTGACTGACTCTGGCCGTACACAGATGACGTCAGCATCAACTGAAGTCCAGGCAGAGGTTACACCGTCCACGGACCATCGGGAACAGGTTACTAGCAGTTGGATTGATATCTCTAGTTGCAATGCATTGTTTACTGCTAACAATATACGAGGATTATTCGGCAAGTAAGGTCCGATTGACCGGGAAATGGAAACCACAGTGAAAACCAAAAACGTTTTATTTGCAACAGTTAGCTACACCTTCCAGCTATTTCTCTACGTAGCTGCCTCTCCGATTTAGACATGTGTCGTAGCGTTGTGCCAACTTTCAATGTCCTCGTCATAGAATGCAGCCGCCTGTGCTTTCTGTCAATACTCTACGTTGTTCTGCAGCTCGTTGTCAGTGTCACAATATTGTTTTCATAGCCAGCGGATTATGTGAGCACAGATGAAAATTAAAGGGAGCCAAGTCCATGCTGTATGGTGGCTGATGAAACACTTCTCATCGAAAACGCTGCATGAGCGTCCTCATTGTCCCTGAAGTGAACAACCGATAATTGTCATGCAGAAGGAAATGCATGACAGTTACGTTATGTGGGGTTGAATGAACTCCGGTGAAATCTCTCGGCAGGCACCCATAGTTGACGGGAGCACTACTTCCTAGGCATCTTTACGCGCTCATCGTGCTTTGAGCACTGAAAAGAGCGGCGCGACTGTATCTACGGGCATACTAGAGACAATGCCGAACATATCTGTGCAAAACTTCATTGGATTTTCATTGTGGTTTCCATTTCGACACCGATCGGATCTTATTTTCCGAATAACCTTCGCACCATAGGCAACAGAGGCTTTCAGAGTCACTTGAGGCACTGACTGACATTCTCTGGTGTTTCGAGACGAGTCTCACTTCCGTTTGTGATGGTCAGATGGACACCAATGTTTGCAGATGACTTGGTGAATGGTCAACGAGGCAGTAATTCTCAAGAGGTATACCACTCCAACTCAAGGAATCATTGTATGGGGAGCAAATAGATGTAACAAAAGGACTGGTTTTGGTAAATATGGATGGAAGACTGCATGTTTACCTGTACGTGTCAAGGAATGATAAGTCCTGTTATCGTACCCTTCCTGACGAGAGTCCCAAATAGCGTATTCCACCAGAATGGTGCAAAACCCCTCATTGCAGATCACATCACATACGCTTTGAGAAATCTACGGATCCCTGACTGGTCTGCCAACTTCCCTGACTTTTCATCCATAAAACATGTCTGGGGTGCAATGGGAAGACGTATACTTTCATACCAGCCTCCAGCCTACAGTCTCCATCAACTAAGACAACATGTGTTTCAGGCAAGGCAAGAAACTTCTCAAGATATCTTTCGGAGACCGTTTGCTTCCATACCACAATGAACACAAGAGTGTATTCGTGTCTGTGGGCTCACACCTCATAACGATGGACATCAGTTCCAAATGGAATGAAATTTCAACCATTTAATGGCTTTTATGTGATAGACATCTCCACGAAGTTTGGTAAATATTGGACTGTTGCATCATGGTGTATCACTTTCGATTTCCGTCAGTGTTTTTTGGCGGTCGTGTAGTTACTGATAAATCGTTCACTTCTCCGTGGCAGGGGCGGGAACTTTTATTTCTGTATGCCAGTTGCCGGATAAAATTGTAAAGATGTAAATTATAAATTTTCGTAAGTCATGTCAAATACGCTGTATAGTTAAGAATTGTAGTCATTTTTCAGTACAGTAGCCCAGCCCTTTATTGTAAACTAAAGTTGAATAGCCTACATGTACATTTCATTGACAAGAAGTTCCCGGTGATGGTAAGATCGCTGACACGTCAAAGCGGCACTTCAGAACATAGCCACGAATGGCAAACCATCTTTTTCATCACCCATGGAAAATGTCTCAGCGGTGGAAGATATTCTTAGTGACATTTTCGCTGAGTTGAAGAGTAAAAAAGTAGCATCCAGCATGTCACCAATTGTCAGAAATAAAATTTGGAGCGTAGGCTTTAGCGGCAGCTATCTTAGAGGGGCAAAATGAAATTTTAACATTCTTCTAGAACAACAAGAAATTGTACTTACGGCTTCATTTTCGCAATAAAACGTAAAATCTGAAGAAGTACTTCGCCAATATTGTCCAGAGAGTAAAATTGACATTCGGAAAGAGCATAATACCGGATTAAGTGAAAAATAGTTAACTTACAGGCAAATAATGTTCCGAAATTAAATTAGAAAGCGAGCTGAAAAAGCAGGAAGAGGAAAATGTCAAGCTACGATTGAAAGGAAACCCAATTCCGGCTATACCATGTGCGTCTGTGGCAGCAGCAGTCAGTGACAACAGACTGAAAACGCGTACTAAAACTGAAGTCGGCAGCCGAAAGTAAAGCAGGGAACCATTTCGTTCATTGAGTCCACTACACAAAAAGATTCCAAACCAGTGAGGGAAATCTTGATCAAGAACATCAGTCCCAGGAAAAACAAGCTCAAAATAAAGCAGTAATAACAACAAAAAATTTGATTATAGTTGAAACAGAGACTCAAGACTGCTTTAGAATCAAGCAGGAAATATAAAGAATTTGTGACTTAATTTGCGAGGAACCCAAGAAAAGACCCGGTATTGGAAATCCATCACGTCCCTACAACAAGAACATCTCAATATTTCTTGGGAAAACCGTATGATCTCAAGCTCTGTGACCAGTTCACCCTTCAGAATTAGAATCAAAGGTGAAACTCCGCTTCAGAACGGGACAAAACGGTCCATCAACGGTCAACATCGTGAAGAAGTCAACCCACGCGTAAGAAGACACCTACTTCAAAAAGACTGCGTCTTCCTTAGCAATCTGCCGGCCGGGGTGGCCAAGCGGTTCTAGGCGCTACAGTCTGGAACCGCGTGACCGCTACGGTCGCAGGTTCGAATCCTGCCTCTGGTATGGATGTGTGTGATGTCCTTAGGTTAGTTAGGTTTAAGTAGTTCTAAGTTCTAGGGGACTGATGACCTTAGAAGTTAAGTCCCATAGTGCTCAGAGCCATTTGAACCTTAGCAATCTGTCATTAAAGTTTAATGCCTATCCTTAGCAATCTGTCATTAAAGTTTAATGCCTATCTTGCTGTAACCAAGTGTTATAAGTGCTGCAACCTTCAATCCGCCAGTGCCTGCAACGAGACCGACACAGAGTGGGGAAAGTGTGCAGGTCACGGACACGAAGAAAGAGACTGCAAAAAGAAGGAAGACAGTGCAGTGTGCATCACCTGCAAGAAGAGAACTTGGATAGACTGCTGGAAAGGATTGAATTCGACTAAATTAAGAAATGGACAGAAGTAACAATAACACGAAAGGTAGACTATCACTACACCACTCCACATACAACACTGAAATGGGACACACGGAGGGCACAAGAAACAATAGATACTTACAGCAGCACAAGTACAAACCACCCTCAGTGAGGGAACGTGTCCCGCGCAGAACTGTCTCAAGGCGGGGGCAAGTGGTTTTACTTAATGAGAACCAACGTAATACAAACATTCTCAATCCACTGACATATACACAAGTGGTTCAGATGAGCTACGTAGACACTAGAGAATACATCGAAGATTTGACGATGGCAAGTTCAATTAACCATGAGGTGGTAAGGCAAATGAAAGGGAACTCTTCCATTGGGCCACCTTTCAGGCAAGTCTGCTACTACGGATTGAAGGGCTAGAAGAAGAGATACTAAACAGTTCAGCCGAAGTGCGTCATAGCAAACGCTTAAACAGAAACAAATATACACTACAAATAAACTCTGAGGACTTCAACTGATAACCTAACACACGGAACTACACAACAAATACAGATCCACATCAAGCTGAAAATACTCATGCGTGGAAACTGCATTAATCAAAAACAAAAAATGAACCATCAGTTGGACGGAAGATTCCATATGACCGGAATTATGGGCAACTGCAAGATGACGACTTATGAAATAATGACACAAAATGATTACGCAGACAGAAAGTGTGAAATGCAAGGACCAGCTGTAGCTGGATATACGGTGGTAAATAAAAGTCAGACGCTATACGACAATGTAAAAAAAAAAAAAAAAAAAAAAAAAAAAAAAAAAAAAAAAAAAAAAAAAAAAAAAAAAAAAAAAAAAAAAAGCGGCCGGCTCGGAGCCATTAGTCAAGAATAACTGCTAGAAGAGAAACAGCTCCTCGATACTGGATGTCGTTGTGTCAGCCTCTGCACCATCAGACATCAGATGGTGCGGAGAGGCTGCCTCCACCAGTGAGGTGCTACGAAAACGCTGAAGGCACAAACAACGCGGCGAAATCAACCCCATCATCACAGTCGACCAACAAAAAAAACACCATCTACCTGGCACCATCTTAATTATGAGACCATACTACTCTTGAAAACAAAGATCTGTTTCAAACAGCGCAGCGACTAATTACACGACTAATACACCCCTAGAGAACTGTATCTGTTACCCAACTACGCAACAGACTGATCGTATGATGTTATGATTAGAAAACATACCGACGGACCCTAGAGAAGTATGTGACATTCTAACAAAAGTTTGCACAAACATTGAACATTTAGCAGATATAAAAGGACTTAGTAAGAGCAAATGGCAGGACAGACTTTGATCATACTATGACTACACCGCAGCGTTACATATTTACTAGGGGGCCCATAATTAAAATATTACAGCTTAATGCAATGAGGAACATCGCTGCGCGGAGTGACCGCATGGCTGCGTGTGTTGTTCTTAGCATAACTTAGTTTAAGTAGTGTGTAAGTCTAGGGACCCTCAGCAGCTTGGTCCCTTAGGAATTCGCGAACATCTGAACATTTTTTTGAGGAGCATCCTTGTAAGCAGCGAAATAGGCAGAGCGGTGGAAGGGCTTGGTGTGAACATGGTGTGCCTCCAAGAAGCTTACACACGGAATGGGAGACTGATATCTTTCCCTTCTCGGCTCAGAGTGATCTCTGGAGGTCATCAAGCCGTGGCAGCTGTAGCGTTGGTAAATAAATGCGACAACAATTAGACAATTGACCACTAGCCATGTTGTGACAGTAGAAATTAAGTCAAGAACCGAGACATGGATGGTAGCAACATTTTATGCCCAATACAGTCATCAAATAGACCCTTACGCTCACCAAATACAAGACGTAGCATGCTACGCAGCAAACAGACCGTTAGTCACCTGCGCTCCACACAACAGACAAAAGGTGACAAATAATGACTATCGTTTTAAACGAATCAAATCTGTACATACTAAACAAAAAGGGTCAGCCGCCCACGGGCTGGCCGTCCAAGCAACATGGATATCACAGTGGTGAATGACAAGGTCTTCCGATCAATAGTCAATTGGACAGCAGAGAAAGGACTTACGCAGAGTGACCATCGTACCACACTCATAGAGACCGTAATTAACAGACACACAAGCTTCGACAAGAAGCACAGACTTCTTCTGAATAAGGCTGACTGGCCACAACGCATGAGAAAAATAGACGACACTTTGTTACAGACAAGACAAGGAAGCATCGAGTTTAAAATTCACCTGTTATCGGAGCTAATGCGGAAAGCGCAAACTGACGCGGTACCGACTTCTGATAGCACACGGGTGAAACTTCTGTGGAACCCTGAGTTACCAAAGCTGCAAAAACTGTTCAAGAAAGAAGGCAAAAATATTATGGGACAGAGAAGCAAGACTTGTTGTGTCTAGACAAGACAGCCTAGACACAGTGAGAGGAAGCCGAAAGGCACGCGCTTAAACTCACGCAGGCTGGCGTGAGGTCTGAAACAGGATACGTGATGAATGCTATAAAGAAAAGTACGTAGCTTCTGGAATACTTAACTTTAATCCACATTTGTAGAACATCGCTCTTGATGATACATTAATAGAATCTCAATATCAATTGAATACGGCGCCTTGCTAGGTCGTAGCAAATGTAGCTGAAGGCTATGCTAACTATCGTCTCGGCAAATGAGAGCGTATTTGTCAGTGAACCGTTCCTTGCAAAGGCGGTTGTACAACTGGGCGAGTGCCAGGACGTCTCTCTAGACCTGCCGTGTGGTGGCGCTTGGTCTGCAATTACTGACAGTGGCGACACGCGGGTCCGGCGTATACTAATGGACCGCGGCCGATTTAAAGGCTACCACCTAGCAAATGTGGTGTCTGGCGGTGACACCACAATACTCAACATGTATAGGAAACTAAATTCAGGTAAAAACACTACTCTTGGGTCAGTTATTTACAAGCACAGCTCCAAGGCAACATCTAGGGAGTATCGTATACTGTTGACAGAGAGACTGAAGATCCCATTAGTTTAGTCCACGCTGAGGCAATCAGACGTTGTCATGACTCAAGGACGGAGAAGCACAGCGCAATAACTGCTGTAAAAACGTCTCCCCGACAACGACCCGCAAACAGACAGCCACACAAAAGCATAAATGAGAAGAGAAATGGGACAGGAATACACGTCAGACACCTTCTTTTGCCCTTTCGCGCGAGAGGAGGTCGCTCTGATGATAGCTAAGCTGAAAGGGAAGAAAGCCCCAGGTCCTGATGGCATCCATGCAGAAGTTGTACAACAATTTGAGCCACAGATTATCCCATATCTTACAAAAGTATTAAAGGAAGCCCAACGGCTAGGGAAGACACTTACAATGTGCAAAACTACGATTATACTCATAATTAAGAAATTACCAGATTCAGACCCCAAAACCATATAGACCAATATGTATACTAAATGTACTAGCTGATGTCCAGAAGCGGCTCCTGTGCTATAGTCTGTGGGCACGCAGGGAACTCCGGGGCCTTAGTCAACATCAGTTTGGCTTCAGAAAAAAACAAATCAATAGATGATGGAGCCAACCGTACTCTTCACGTAGTTCGAAATTCAGAACATAAATATGTTGCGTTAATCGTAATTGACATCGCATGTCCATTTGACAATCTATGTTTGCCTCCGATGTTTGCCCGTCTTAGAGAATTGCAGGTACCTTCGGCGCTGTATAATGGTCTCCCTGGCTATTGTAAAAACAGAATGGTAGAGTGGCAAGCGGGGCATCCCAAGGCTGTGAAGAAAATCACTAAGTGATGCCCACAAGGCTCTGTCTGTAGACATGATTTCTGAGATACTGCCTTTGAATCACAGCTGCAGCTCGCAGAGAAAAGTGAACACACCAGTGTAGTCGTTGCTTATGCAGAAGACTTACTGGCGATAGAATTGGCCGACTCAAGAGTACATCTAGAAAATAAACCAAACAACGTACTAAAACATATATACATAGCAGTCAACAAAACAGTCTACATAATGTCACAAAGAAAATGCGTGATCAAACTAGATAACATTTCCATAACACCTAAAACAACATCACGATACCTTGTCGTACACATTGACGAACGACTAAACTTTCATAACCACATACACACAGTTTCCAACAAGGCGAACAACTATTACATCCACTAGCCAGGTTAAACTCTGAACAGTTTAGATTACCACTTGTCATACTTCCTGCATATCACTGTGCGATCTTTGAGTCAGTTGTATGCTTTGCATTCAGCACACGGACACATCGCATGAGCTTTGTTACTAGTAGAACAGCTGATGGGCGTAGGCAAACATAGTGTGCTGCTCAGGCTATCGGGGGCTCAGTATGTGGCCTTGGAAATCTATTCGATAGACTACACCATAACATATCGGGCCGTAGCGTATTGGCTCAACATTGAAAGACTTGACAAGATAACTACCATAACAGGGCAAGAAATAAGAGACAAACTCCACTTAAAGAGGTGACGGTCAGATAGCTGGCAACGGGAATGGGGTAGCCGTGATAAAGGGCGGAGAGTTCATACCTTATTCCCCAACATCAGGGAACGGTTAGGAATGAGACACATTGACCCAGGCAGTGGCATCGTACACTCCTGACTGGACATAGCCCTTACCCAGTGCATTTACACAGCATACATCTCAATGAAAGGGAAGAATGTACTTGTGGGAAGAGAGGTTCCCCAGAGTAAGTTGTAATACACTGTACACTTTTCACACAGACCAGACGACTAGAGCACACATACGAGGACTTGTACAACGCGAGTAGAGACGAAACTGCGTGGAAAAAAATCAACAGCACGGCAGGCTCGATCCCAAAGGCCCTGCACCTTCAATACGTAAACGAATGGCAAAATAAACCTGATATTAGACCCAGGACACAGCAAACAATCAACACGACACACACCTCAGAGGAAGATGGCGAAATTGACCCAAGAAACAATACAGACGATGATGACAACAAGTTCCTTGACCAAAGCACCTTGTGACAGATTTTTTTGTACCTAGAGGCACGTAACATCTGTACGGTAGATATTTGCACTTAAGCTAGTAACAACAAGAACCAACAGTGGGCGCATGGCTTGATGGCTTTCCGTCTGAGGCCTCCTCCTTCCCCTCTACCTCCCCCCCCCTCCCCCACCCACCATGGTTGACTTCGTTGGTGGGAATCTACAACTCATCTCTAATATTTCCTATCATCTCTAAAATTCCTTCGATTTCAAAAAATTACTAACCGTCTTATCTAGTACTCTCCGTTTTCGTTAATTAATTTAAATTTTTCTATGTAATTCACCATTATTACTTCCACTTTTATTGCTGGATTCAATATTCTTGGAATAAGGAACAATGCATGTTGTCATACAAAAAAACTATAAAATGTACGATCTGTTTTGAAATAGTAGGCAACAGGTTTCTAAAAACGCGATAAATTAAACGAAAAAAAAGAACTTCAAAACTGATGAAACCCATTTATGATATGGTATCCACGTGTCGACGAATTGGCGGATGGTAAGGCTGTTCTATTAACATTTCGTTATTTACATTTATTACTGATACTTTTTAAAGTTTCCCAAAAAATGTTCAGGTGTGTGTGAATTCCTAAGTGACTAAACTGCTGAGTTCATCGGTTCCTAGACTTACCCACTACTTAAACTAACTTATATGAAGAACAATAGACAAACACCCATGCCCGAGGGAGGATTCGAACCTCCGACAGGAGGGGCCGCGCAATCCGCGAATTGCGCCTCAAAGTGCGCGGCCACTCCGCGCGGCGAAGTTTCTCATATCATCGCTTGCAGATGAGGATCAGAATACTGGGCACGCCTCTGTGCCAGCACCTAGCGTCCCGTAGCGACATTGTGTTATGTACGCTGTTCGCTAGGCCGCGTATTACGCCGGTATATTAGGAAAGACAGTTTCGGAGGCAGACGCGCACGTGACCCGTCCGGAAGAACTGGCGATGAGTAATAACCTGCCGCGAGCAGCACCGACCGAACTCCTACGGCTCGGCCTCTCCTAAGCAGCTGGTCGAGCGGAAGCAAGCCTTATATGGGCGGACGCGCCCAACTTGCAGCAGCACGCCCCCTTGAGTCACGCCTTCCCTTGTTTCTAGCAAGTCGCTCTCGCGCTCTATCGAGCTGACACGATGGAATGTCTTCTTCTTGCCGCTTCACGTTGCTCTAGCGGCGCTGATTGCGCGGCATTTTCTGTGAAGAATCACGCCCAGGGACTGATGGACGAAGAATAGACTGTGAAATAGCTGTCAGTACCTAATAAGGCTATCGTCACCTAATGTGACAATATTCTAATTCACAACTATAAAAAAAGGCAGCAGGACTAATCCACAGAACGATCGTTGCATGTCACACTCATCTATTTGTAGCATAAAGCTAGAATAAATTCTAAGTTCAATTTTTGTGACCTGCCTGGAACAAAATAACCTTTTAATGGAAACAGCAATTGGTTCTGAAAATATGGACCAAATGAAACTCAGTTCGCTTGTTAATTCGCCGTGTAGCCGAAAAAAAACGCCTCATGGCAAATTTCTTGGCGTCATGTGGCGTTTTTGAAAACAGAGCAAAGTACACAGGGGTAGGAATAACTCCTCTTATTCCATGATCAGTTTTAGTGCCTTTTCTCTAATCTTGATACTGTATTTGGTGACTGTGATGTTGTTCTCAGACGTATTATTTTTCTCTTTGTATTGTTTACTTTATGTATTTCTTTGTCTTCTGATTTTTCAACGGTTAGTAAAAACGTAAGATCTATACATAAGGATTGGAAAATTCTGAAATAGATGGGGGAGCAATTGAGTTTCCCGTTCTGTGGAATGTCAACGGGCGTTAATACATCCTAATACATTTGCAAGTACTTAGCAAAACTAGATCACTATTGACTTCTTTCGTAGACTGAATGAGTTTTCTGTCCTTAAGGAAATATGTACTTAGCACGGGAATTACTGACTCTGGCAAAATTATTTTCGAATAATTATTATTATTATTATTATTACTATCCTTCTTTGCGTCTACTGCAAATTGAGAAAATTTTTAACCTTGATGCCCTTTTCGGTTTCCTTTATAGTTCACATGATAGGAAGCAGAACAATAATTGTTATAACGGCTGCTTCCTGTCTATCGGCTACAGCGCTGTACCATCTAAATTCCACACCACTGATCAAAAATCATAAGATGGTATTATTTTTACATAACACAAAGCATTAAGGTAATATTGTTTAAATGTGTACTTCAAGTCCTCTTTACCTGAGAAGACAGAAAATACTCAATTTCATGATTCCTCGTTAAAAACTGCCATTTCTGCGCTATGTTGTTAAAAGGCGTCATTTTTTCGTCATTTGTCACGTTGTCATTTAGACGAAATTTAAATGTCCCATAGATTACAGCAAAACATAGTGGAAAGCTCATTTCCGTATGACTCGACTCAATTAATCTGCCCACTACAGGTTTCTGAGCGTTACACCTCCATCACATGAAGTATTTATTTCTGTTAATGAAACAGTCGATTTGTGCTCACAGTTTCGAGGGCAACCTGTGGTACTGTATCTCAGTGGTCACAGGCTGTTTTTTCGAATAGCATTTACATAACACATTTCAGTTCTTTACACTTATTTGCTTTTGGTTCAGTACACAATCTGTACTCATTTTAGTTTATGAAAAATGACCCTTGTAATGCAAATGTGAGACGGAAAAGCAGTCTGCGACCACTGAAAGGCAATGCCGGAGGTTATCCAGGAATTCGTATTTAGTAATTCGTTTGTATAGTTAAAATAAATACATCCACTCAATGATGGAAGCAAAATCCTCCAAAGCGCATAGAGGAAATATTTACTTTAATAACTGGTTGCAGTTATTTGTGTATATAAACTGATACCCTTGACAGTCATGGATAGACCTAATCTAACAAGTTCTCACACAAAACCACTTCGATGTGTTAAAGCTCTTACGAAATTTTAAAAGTGTCCGTTTTACGTTGATTTCTCACACAAAACCACTTCGATATGTTAAAGCTCTTACGAAATTTCAGAAGAGTCCGTTTTACGTCGAACCGCTGTATAAGATGCTTTGCAGCGTTATATGTAAACTGTGCTGACGGTGATACTACACTACGTGTCATTAGTTACACTACGTGCCATTAGTGTTTTTATCACACAGTTTATTATGTTGTACATTTTCATCAGTACCTATCTTGGCTGAAGGATATACGAGGATTATTTTCTTCAACCTCCCATCGGTCGCGAAATTAAAATCACAATGAAAATCCGGTGAAGCTTTGTGCAGATGTGTTGTGC
The DNA here is from genome assembly GCF_021461395.2 of Schistocerca americana. Classification (NCBI taxonomy): domain Eukaryota; kingdom Metazoa; phylum Arthropoda; class Insecta; order Orthoptera; family Acrididae; genus Schistocerca; species Schistocerca americana. The sequence continues at coordinate 327,891,836 of NC_060130.1, read as the reverse complement.
AGTGTCTCTAGAATAACGGTCTATCTCGTGATATAGCGCTTTTCAGTTCTGGGTGCAGCGTGAGAACGTAAAGATGTCTGAAAACCGAGTCTCCCGCCAAGTGTGAAGACCTGCTGAGAGGTTTCGCCTGTTTCCATGTAGCTCATGCACTGAAGAGCCAAAGAGACTGGTACACCTGCCAAACATCGCGTAGGAACCCCGTGAGCACGCAGAAGTGCTGCAACACGACGTGACATGGACGTGACTAATGTCTGAAGCAGTGCTGGAGGGAACTGACACCATGAATCCTGCAGGACTGTCCATAAATCCGTAAGAATACGAGGGGCAGGAGATCTCTTCTGAACAGCATGTTGCAAGGCATCCCAGATATTCCCAATAATGTTCGTGTCTGGGGAGTTTGGTGCCCAGCGGAAGTGTTTGAACTCAGAAGTGTGTTCCTGGCGCCACTCTGTACCAACTCTGGGCGTGTGGGGTGTCGCATTGTCCTGCTGGATTTGCCCAAGTCCTACGGAATGCACAATGGACATGAATGGATGCAGGTGATCATACAGGATGCTTACATACATGTCACCTGTCCGAGTCGTAACTAGATGTATCAGGGTTCCCCTAATCAGAAGTGGCCAAGTCACTGTCATCGATCATCCTCCACACAGTCGTGTGGAGGATGATCGATGACAGCGAATCCAAGGCGTCGGATTGTTACAGATGTCGCAGTGCTCGTGTGGGGTCCGACATTGTCATGGTGAAGGAGCAGGTGCTCCACGTGCGGCCGAACTCTTCGAGTTTGTGCTTTCAGTTTTCTGAGGGTCTCGCAGTGCGTTGCAGAATTTGTGGTCTTACCTTTAGGCATGAATATCCCAAAACACATTGATCAATAATTTGCCTGCTGATGGCATGGTTTGAACTTTTCTGGCGTCGGTGCTCCTTTGTGGCGGAACTCCATTGATGTCCTCTTGTTTTTGGGGTCGAAATGGTATACCCAACTTGCATCAAAACCCGACGTCGCACTTTACTGAAGTCGATACAGTCACCATAGTACATAGCTTTCATTCTTCTGTGGGTTTCAATTGGAGGCGAGTTTTCTGCGGTCAGAAACTGAATTGCAGCAAGCTGTTACTCACACACCGTCATCTTAAACGCTACAATTTGGGGCCCTCTAACGTCAGAGGGATGCAACTTGCGCCAGTGAAGCAAACAAGCGGACCAAGTAATATGTGTGATATGCAACACCTCAACCCATATTGAGAACACAATAAAAAAATTCGGAGGCATTACTTCTGGGCACGACGTCGTATAACTGCAAAATTCAAAAGTATAGTCATTAGCGAAGCACTATTACTTACGATTACCAGAATTCATATTTTTTTTAACTCAGAGCTCCTGTAGAACTTCCCGGATAGTCACGCGCGTTAGCACGTCGCTTCCGGGATTCGGGGAGACGTGCCGGCCCCGGATCGAATTCGACCGGCAGATTTACGACGAGGGCCGATATATGCCGGCCATACTGAATGTAGTTTTTAGGCGGTTTCCCGCATCCGCCTAGATGAATACCGGGCTGGTACCCACGTGACGCCTCAGTGACGTCACTATTCACAAACATTTCGAGAACACGTTAGTTGAAACTTCCTGACAGTTTAAAACTATGTGCCGGGCCGAGACTCAAACACGGGAGTGCTATTCCTACAAGTTTGGCAAGTAGGAGATGAGGTACTGGCGGAAGTAAAGCTGTGAGAATGGGCTGTGAGTCACTGTGGCACTTACCTGCGATAGGCAAAGGTCACGAGTTCGAGTGTCAGTCCGGCACACAGTTTGAACCTGCCAGTAAGTTTCGTATCAGCGCACACTCCGCTGCAGAATGAAAATTCATTCTGAAAACAAATTACTTGTTGGCAATTTTTCCTCCGTTCTGGTGAAAGTTCCAAGAGGTAATTGTGCCGCCGAAATTCCTGAGTCCTTGTGTTGCAGTGTTGACTGCTTGTGTTCACAAAATAGTAAAAACATATAACGCACATTTTTATTTATAAAAATGCACATAGTGTAGAGCACCGTACGCTCACCAAATAGTTTCTGCCACGCGTAAGACTGTATTTATGTATTTTTCATCATTCTGTGAACACAAGTGGTCAATGGTGCAACATACACTGAGGTGACAAAAGTCATGGGACGGCGATATGCTCATATACGGATGGCGGTAGTATCGCGTACACGAGGTATAAAAGGGCAGTGCATCGGCGGAGCTGTCATTTGTACTTTAGGTGATTGATGTTAAAACGTTTCCGACGTGACCTTGGCATCACGACGGGCATTAACAGACTTTGAACGCGGAATGGTAGTTGGAGCTAGACGCATGGGACATCATTCCATTTCAGATATCGTTAGGGAATTCAATATTCCCGGACCTATCTGTCAAGAGCGCACCGATAATACCAAATTTCAGGCGTTGCCTCTCACTACGGACAACGCAGTGGCCGACGGCTTCAGTTAACGACCGAGAAAAGCGGCGTTTGCGTAGAGTTGTCAGTGCTAACAGACAAGCAACACTGCGTGAAACAACCGCGAAATCAATGTGGGACGTCCGACGAACGTATCCGTTAGGGCAGTGAGGCAAAATGTTGTGTTAATGGGCTATCATAGCAGACGACCGAGGCGAATGACTTTGCTGACAGCATGACATCGCCTGCAGGGCCTCTCCTGGGCTCGCGAACATATCGGTTGGAACCTAGACGACTGGGAAACTGTGGCCTGGTCAGATGGATCCCGATTTCACTTGGTAAGAGCAGATGGTAGGGTTCGAGTGTGGCGCAAAGCCGCGCGAAGCCATGGACCCAGATTGACGAAAAGGCACTGCGCAAGCTGATGGACGGCTGTAGAGGCAGCATGGCTCAATATTTCTTCAGGGGACTTCCAGCGACTTGCTGAGTCCATGCCACGTCGAGTTGTTGCACTACGCTTACCTGCAGCAGCAGGTCCGTCTCGATATTAGGAAGTATCCCATGACTTTTGTCACTTCAGTGCAATGACACGGGAATTCCGACGGCACCATTTCCCGAAGGAACTTCAGCCACAAACGGGGTAAAACAGCCAACAACTAATGTAAACAACGACAAATGTGATATAAACTTGAACAGCAGTCTGAGGACGTATCTGTTGATTCGAAACCGGTAACGAGCTTGTGTAAAGAAGTGACATTGTTGACAGTGACTGTTTTCTTCTTTTCAGTAATCAACTTGTACCTTGTACACAGCCAAAGTCTCAAAATGAGAGTTTTCAACAAAATAGCATTTCACACTTTCACATGTAGAACACAAGATGCAGATAGGGTACACCAGAATGAGACTTTCACTCTGCAGCGGAGTGTGCGCTGATATGAAACTTCCTGTCAGATTAAAACTCTGTGCCGGACTGAGACTCGAACTCGGGACCTTTGCCTTTCGCGGGCAAGTGCTCTACCATCTGAGCTACCCAAGCACGGCTCACGACCCGTCCTGCAGCTTCACTTCTGCCAGTACTTCGTCTCCTACCTTCTAAACTTCACAGAAGCTCTTCTGCGAACCTTGCAGAACTAGCACTCCTGGAAGAAAGGATATTGCGGAGACATGGCGTAGCAACAGCCTGGGGGATGTTTCCAGAATGAGATTGTCACTCTACAGCGGAGTGTGCGCTGATATGAAACTTCCTGGCAGATTAAGAGCACTTGCCCTCGAAAGGCAAAGGTCCCGAGTTCGAGTCTCGGTCCGGCACACAGATTTAATCTGCCGGGAAGTTTCAGATAGGGTATACATTTTCCGATCTGGTTAAGAGGGGTCGGGGGAGGAAACTGGTGGCGACAGGGCATTCGGCCCCATATACTGCTATCATTGCGAAATCCAAAAGGTTCAAATGGCTCTGAGCACTATGGGACTTAACATCTATGGTCATCAGTCCCCTAGAACTTAGAACTACTTAAACCTAACTAACCTAAGGACATCACACAACACCCAGTCATCACTAGGCAGAGAAAGTCCCTGACTCCGCCGGGAATCGAACCCGGGAACCCGGTCGCTGGAATGCGAAATCCAGATTAATATGCCAACACCGTGAAGATACGGGATAAAAAGCAGGAATAAGATGGAAGCCGCACAGCTGTTACTATGCAAAAAACAGAAGCTAAAAAGAAAACAAAGAAAGTGTTCAAAACAATTATTGTGAAGCGTCGGTAGACAGTCTACCCATGACAGTTAACTTTGTAGCTCAGTGCGTCTTTATTGCATGCGTTGGGAACTTTCATAACGCTCCACGCTTAAGATAAGGCGCACTTCTTTGTTGGCATGTTTCCAGAATTCCGTTGGACGCTTCTGCGTCGGTCACGTTGCCGCTGCGACGGCAGAAAATTCCAGCAGAAACGCAGCCAGCGAGTGAGTTCTTTATCTTCCTAGCGGAGATAGTTGGCTACAACGAAACTGATGATAGTTTCCGTGAAGGGTGTCCAGGTCCCCGCATTCAGCTGACGCCTCCCCCTGCTGCTTGCGCGACTTCCAGACGCGCGGCCCACTGCTTTTCTTATCTGGGCTCGGTGCCGTGAGGCTCGTGAGGCGCGGACTTCGCAGAAAGGAAGGGTTCTGTTTATCACGCAGGGGCCACTCTCGTGCCATACCTGCATTCCGTAGCCTTTTGATCATCTCAGTTCAGAATGAAAGGATTACGAGCGTTGCTTTGTCGATTCATTGATGAAAAGAGAAAAAAAATTTACTTTCACAATACACGTACTATTAATTAATGTATAATGAGGTTGCAATATGAAGACCAACAAAACCTAAACAAGGACAATGGAATGTAGTGTAAGCCAATAGGTGATACCAAAGAAATTATATTAGGAAAGGAGACACTAGAAGCAGGCGATAAGTTTTGCTAACTGAGAAGCAAAATGGCAGATAATGGCCAAAATAAAGAGGATATAAAATACTCACTGTCTATAACACGAAAATAATGTCTGAAAAAGAGGAATTCGTTAACATCTAACATAAATTTAAGTGTTAGAAACTCTTTTATGAAGGTATGTATCTGGTGTGTAGACTCGTACGAGAATGGGCTGGTTCAAATGGCTCTGAGCACTATGGGACTTAACATCTGAGGTCATCAGTCCCCTAGAACTTAGAACTACTTAAACCTAACTAACCTAAGGACATCGCACACATCCATGCCCGAGGCAGGATTCGAACCTGCGACCGTAGCGGTCGCGCGGTTCCAGACTGTAGCGCCTAGAACCGCTCGGCCACTCCGACCGGCTCCTACGAGAATGAAACGTGGACAGTGAGCATATGAGACATGAGGCTTTAGAAACGTGCTGCTACAGAGGACTGCTGAAAATTTCACTGGAAGATCGAGTAACAAATGAATAGGTACTAATTCGAATTGAGGAGAAAGGAAATTATGGCACGACCTGACTAAAAGAAGGACTCGGCTCATCCTGAGACATCAAGGAATAGTCAGTTTGCTAATCGAGGGAAGACTAAGGCGGTAAAAATAGCTGAGGTAGACGTAGGGAAGAAGGCAGTGGGCATGTTCAAATGGATGTATGTTGCAGTGGTTAATCGGTAATGAAACGTCTCGCACAGTATAGAAAAACGTGGAGTCTTCGGGATGAAGATGCAACAACAAAAATGGTTCAAATGGCTCTGAGCACTATGAGACTTAACTTCTGAGGTCATCAGTCCCCTAGAACTTAGAACTACTTAAACCTAACTAACCTAAGGACATCACACACATCCATGCCCGAGGCAGGATTCGATGCAACAACAACAACATCCTTGAAACTTCCTGGCAGATTAAAACTGTGTGCCCGACCGAGACTCGAACTGCAAGGTTCGCAGGAGAGCTTCTGTAAAGTTTGGAAGGTAGGAGACGAGGTACTGGCAGAAGTAAAGCTGTGAGTACCGGGCGTGAGTCGTGCTTCGGTAGCTCAGTTGGTAGAGCACTTGCCCGCGAAAGGCAAAGGTCCCGAGTTCGAGTCTCGGTCGGGCACACAGTTTTAATCTGCCAGGAAGTTTCATATCAGCGCACACTCCGCTGCAGAGTGAAAATCTCATTCTGGGAACAACATCCTAAGATTACTATATTTCCACATGAATTTAAAACGTACAGACTGAAAATCTTAGGAACAATTTTTTGTACGGTTTCAGTGATTCTCTCTCATTAATTGTATATTAAATCATATATTAGATAATGCAGAAAACTGTAGCTATCAAGCAGGCGCTGGGACGATGCGGAGGGGGAGGTTGCTTCAGGCTGGTCATGAAACCTGCCCCCCACCCCCAAGAAAAGCAAATGCACTGTACTTATCACTGATGTAAGCAAATTATTATCTTACATCATTTCGTGTGTATATATATTTTCTTCTCGAATGGGTCAACTAGGGATGACGTGCACATTCAAGTCCTTATTCGTTGTTAACTTATTTTCTTCCAGTACGCTTTCATCTGTTCACTAGGTTTTTCTCTCGTGTTTTCTGACCACTTCAGACCAGTTTCTTACTCTCCTACTTTGAAATACTTCCGTATTCAATACTCCTTCCCGAAACACTTTCTGTGTCAGTTGTTTCTTCAATTTTATATAACGTTTTTAAAAAAATCAATTTTAGCGCGTGGGTCTAGTTTGTAGTTGATTTCTTATCCCAGAAATATTTGAAGATCTTTTTGGTTAATATTCTGTCTTGCGTCCCATATAATTTCCCAAAAAGTACAAGTTTTCTTTTTCTGATTACTTCTGCTATGTCTTCTAGGTTTCGAGAAATTTCATCATTACTACGGAATTTCCAACCTGCCATAGTTTTTCGTGGGTCTAATATTTTCCAAATGTTTTGCCTTTCGTATATTTATAATTTATCCAAATTATAATTTACATCCGACTACCTCCATTGCTCAGTCGTCACCGTGTTTGGCTGCTGCTATGCAGAGGGCACGGGTTCCATTCCCGACACTGGCAGCGACTTCACGTTGGTGGGAGGACTGGGACGGGGAGTACTCGGCCGCGTAATGCCAGTTGACGAGCTTCTTGACTGACAAGTACGGAGTCCAAGGTCTAGAAAGCCGACAACGACCGGGAGAGCGTTATGCTGACCTCATGCCACTCTACATCACATGCAGATGACACCACTGAGAGGAGATGACGTGGCGGCCGACCGGTCCCGATGGGCCCATAAGGGCTAGAACGCGGAGCATAACTTAATGCGAGATATTCACTTAAATATAGACATTCTGGCTTCACTGCTGTATCGTAATGGTTTATTCTCGCATTTTTAGAGAGGAATCTTTGGTTGTAAAAGTCTTCAGTTATACCACGTGCTCTTCTTATTTTATGTATCCTTTCCTCTATAGCAGCTGTTTCCCAACCATTTTCTCTGATTATCTCCCGAAGATATTTAGGTTTTCTAACCTTTTCAATTTCGCGTGTATCTGTATCTGTATTCAGAAATTTCGAAGCATTTTTAATTTTTCTTTTTTTCTGGCAGAAATTCTAGAGCCGATCCTACAGGCTATTTCTTCTAAATGATAAATCTGTGCTACTCCAGATGTGTCATTCTCAAAAAATATAGTGAAGTCATCTGCAAATGCAGTTTATTCCAATAATTTTGTTTTCTCTTACCATCATTATTGGTGAAATCTTACATTCATTCAGTATTTCATTCGAAATTCTCACTGTTTTCTCTAGAACACAATTAAAAATAATTGGGGATAGGCCATTACCTTACGTTCACCTGTATTTATTTCAAAGGGCTTAGATATTTCTCCCGTAAGTTTCAATGTAGATACTGTGCCTGTAAGTGTTTCACGAATTAGATTTGCTAATTTAATCTTTACACCAGATTCTCGGATGATTTTATTAGTATTAAAATCCAAGGCATCCGTTGCAGGGTAAATATGGGGCTGACTGCAAACTGTTTTTTGGAGGGGGAGGGGTACGATAAAGAAAAACCGTATTACCCACCCAGAACCGAACACTGGATCCACGCTTGCTACGAAAATTCGCAGATCCACACTTCTGTTAAATTCACTCAAATAGTACGGATGGAACAGTGGCGGTTGTCCGGAACTTAAAGAAATGCGATGATATTAAATGATATCACTGAACTACTCGCAGAAATGCTGAACAATGTAATGAGTACGTAATGAGAAATTAAAATATTGTGTCCGACTGGGACGTGTGCACGAGTCTTCTGCTTTTCGCGAGCAGTCATTAGGGCAATCTGAGCTTGCCTCCAAGACTGACTCAAATTTTCACTGTCAGTGCGGGATAGGTAGCAATTCGTCACTACACTTTGCAGGCTCTTTAGTTATGTACTATATTCACTGCTATTTCCTGTCATTGCATATTCATTGATTTCATCCATATTAACTTTGTTCTCTTAATTTCAGTGAATTTAATTGATATACGCCTACGACAGTGTAAGCCATGTTCCTCCTCAAATCCGTCCTCCCAGCGGTAGCTATTTAGACATGCTGCATGTGAGAACTATGATTGTAGCGGTCGGAAGTAGTAGGAGGAAACTTTAGCCGACAGCAAAAGTTTGAGTCAGGTCGTGACGAATGCTCAGTCGGTATAACAGATCGTGCGACAGGTGATGACTAGCTGGATATCCAGTTTTGAGTCCCACTTCACCATAAATTTTCATTCGCCCGATGTTACATTTTCATTCGCCTGATGTATTCATTAAATTTGAAATTAACGAAAAATAGTGGTAATTTAATAATTTTCTGAAACGAAAATAATATGCTGTGATTGTACCAGCACCCTCAAATATGAACTTTTAGGTTCCGAATTGAATTTTACATTGACATAAAGAGAGAGAGAAAGAGAGAGAGAGAGAGAGAGAGAGAGAGAGAGAAAAGACAGAGAGAGAGAGAGAGAGAGAGAGAAAAGTGAGACCCGTCCGAACAACCGCCACTGTTGAAACGCCGCTCCATGATTAAATTAACGACGGGACTCGGTGTGCTGGCCAACCTGAATGTAGTTTTTAGGTGGTTACCACATCTGACTAGGTGAATACCGGCCTGTTACCTATGCTCCGCCTCAGTAACACAACACACAAACAATTAGAAAACGTTTTCACAATTTCACATGGAATCATGCTAGCCGCAGATAGTTAAGGTACTGAAATGCCGCGCGGGAGGGAAAGGGGTGGCAATAGGAAGGGCATCCGCCCTTCCTACACCACTAACATAGTCATGTCCGAAAATTAATATGCCGATCCCTTAACGATATGGGATAAGGGTCAGGAAAAAGAAGAAGAAGAAGAAGAAGAAAAGAGAAATGTGACCGAAACCTGCTTTTGTTCGCAGTTTCGTAGTCTTTCATTCAGTGAAACAAAGGGAATTTATGCAAATGACGTATCAGAAATTCAGCAGCGCATTTTGTGTTTCAGATTTTTAGCATTCGTCATGATAGTACAGAAATACAGCGTGAGCCAGAACTTACGCAACCCTGAATTCAAGAAATTCAAATCTTTATTTATGTACTTCTAATGTATTCGCTCACAATATATATTTTTTCATAAAAGATGCTGGAAATGTCCTCCATGAGCTGCAACAAACACCTCGACACGTTTCTTTAAGTTGGATACTACTTTTTACATGGTTGCTACACTTAAGCTGGATATTTCGCCTTCGATGTTGCGCTGCAGTTGGTCGATTATGCACCGATTGTTTTTGTAGATGTTATCCTTCAGATGTCTGCAGAGAAAAAATTCGGGGTGAGATAAAACCGGAGATCTAGGCGGCAACGGGTCGCTTGAAATGACGTGCCCCCAAAGAACTGGCGCAACATTATCACGGTGCCACTTGCTGTGTGTACTATTGCACCATCTTGCTGCAGCCAGCAGTGTCGTTCATCAGCCTCTAACAATGGTACTATTTGCATAATAATGTCGTGTTGCCATTCAGCTTTTATCGTTCCAGAGAAAAAAATTGGGCCTACGAATCTTTTGCGCGAAGTTGTACACCAAACTCCAGCTTTCTGTGAATGTAATGGGGTCTCATGGAAACTGAGGGGTTTATGAACTCCTATATCTATCATTGTGGCTGTTTACATAGCTACTTGCATGCAATCATGCTTCATCGTAATAGAAAGCATAATCCAACGCCCAAACACTATTACGAATAAAACGCAAAAACCACTGACAATCATGTGGCCTTTTCCCCCATCAGGTTCTGAAAGCTCACGCAAAACGTGAATGCGATACGGACGGAGTTTCATCTCTGCGAAAACTCCCGCAAGACATTCCAGTTTGCAGACAGTTTTCATGTCGTCTTCCTTGGTGAACGTAGGAAGAGTGCGCGGATATTATCCAATGAGACATCACTTAACACTGAAGGTCGGCCGAAACGTTCGTTCATCCACAGTACCAGTTTTTCTGAAACGAGCGACTATTCGTGAAATCTTTGATTTGTTGGGCACCTATGTTTCCGGAAAAGCTGCCTTAAAGGCTTCCAGAAATTTTAAGAAAGATAGCGATTTGATGTAATTTTCAAGAATGAACACACGTTCAACCTAGAAAAAGACGCATGTTTGTTCGCACACATCTAACTCGACACTAGCGTCAAAAGAGCGTGAAAGTACTTGGATATCACGTGCTATGCGTCTCCCACAAGGTCATCCAATGCCAAGACAAACATTCCCGCCTTTAAGAAACTCACTTTCCCTCCACACTTTTTTTTCAATTTATAGTTGCTTAACTTCCGGCTCGCCCTGCATATAAAAATTGGCGATAACAGTTAACGCCTTTACACTACTAAAACGAAAAATGAGAACAAGTGATGTATCATATTACACAAACGTTTCTGGCCTACCGGCACGCTTCATTCTTTGTTACAATAATCTGAAAGTGGTAATTTTTTTAGCAATACTGCTAATATTTATGTTCAAATGTGTGTGAATTCCTATGGGACCAAACTGCTGAGGTCTACGGTCCCTAGACTTACACACTACTTCAACTAACTTATTCTAAGAACAACAGACACACACCCATGCCCGAGGGAGGACTCGAACCTCCGGCGGGAGGAGCCGCGCAATCCGTGACATGGCGCCTCGAAGTGCGCGTCCACTCCCCGCGACTAATATTTATAAACGCTTGTGCGATAAAAAACAATTTCCATGACAACTGCGTTGACGTTCCAGACAGTGACAGATATCCGCGTTATAAGAAAAGCGTGTGTCGGTTTGAGCGATTTTCTATGCTACTCGGCATTGGTAGAACAGTTTATGACCACCTGCACTGGCGGTGACGCAGAGACCGGTGGTACAAACGGGACATCCCAGTGTTCGACAACGGCGGAGCCAGCCAAAATCGAAGTCCAGAGCTTAGCGAAAGTCGTCGTAAGCGTGCGCAGTCCAGACAGCTTTCCGAATATAAAAACGTAAACGTGAGCAACGTCATTCGCTCTACTGTGAAAGGCGCAGATGGAAGGCTTCAGAGAATCGCGAGCACTGCCCGACAAGCGTGGGAACGCGGTATTTGCAGACACTGCCGTGACAGGGGCGGCCCATGTGAGATGCCCGCGGCGGCACCTTCCACGGGAGCAAGCAGCAGCCCACGAGAAAGGCAGGCGGTGGCGCGTACAGCACACCGCACGTGACACTGCAGGTCTCCAGAGCGCCAGCAGCCGTCTCCGGCGGGGAACGAAGAAGTATCCAAGACGAATTTAATAATTACGGAGAGCGACTTTAAATGCATGCTAGCTCTCGATACCACACGACAAAGTTAAGTCCTTTTGTGAGTACCTTGTCAATTGTGTATTGATTGCCCGTTGGTCCCACACGAAGCCGAGCGTTCGCGAAGTTTAGCGGACAAGCCGACTAGTGTGACCTCGCAAGTTCGTCGTAGGGCCTGTATTTATCGAGGATCGCGAATCTGAATATCTCTGGCCTATCTTCCATATCGACGTTCAGGCTGGGCAGGGAATATGAATCACTGTAGCAAAATAAAAGCGATATTTTCGATTATGACTCATTTTTTGTTATGGAACACAACGCGTTGTTGTGTATTTCCGCCCAAAATCTGTTTATTTCTCCTGCAACGGTTCATTCTATTTAAGAAAAATATTTCTTTCACATACGGCGATAAGGTACTCGTTCTGTCACGTCTAAAGTACCACTTATGACAATGCCATTCATCACACCAACTAGAAATTTTGTCAAAGTGATCTTGTATCTTCATACAGTCAACCAACAGCGACATCTTCCCATACACCGCACCATCATCAGCAAACAACTGCAGACTGCTGCTTTACCCTGTCCGCCAGAAAATAACAGCGATCCTATCACACCTCCTTGGGGCACTCCTGACGATGCCCTTGCCTCTGATACTGGAAAACTAGTACATAGATTTGCTTATCGAATTACGAAGAGTAACCTACCACAGTTTGAAAGTGATAAGTAACCTGTGAAAAAATATTCCTCGTGCGATAGTATGTGTTCTAGAATTATCCTGCAACATCATCATGAAACTCTTTGACAAAACAATTGAAAAAATATTCCGGTTCAAGCCAATAAAATTATGACAACATGTGCAAAATTTCGTCCAATTGTCTCTCAAACAGTAAAAGATACATAAGCTTATATGCACCTGTGTATTTTTTCATACGCTCCCTTCCCCCCTTAAGGGAGTAAGGTAAAATACTAACAAAGTTGTCTAAGAGTTAATATGACGTTATTCGCTGTTTACAATATATTTTCGTCACTCGTGACTGCACAACAGCGGTCTCCCCCGATTCTTACTCCAACACTTTTCGTTTCGTTCTTCAAAGGAGTAAAGCCACTAAATCTTGTACGGAATAATTCATTTTGGCATATATCTTTCGTTCGGTTTGACACTTTTGATTAAATTTAAAAAAATGTAGTAACATTGTCGCTTTAGGGCGAACATTCAGGATTGGAGGGCATTGGAGGAGGGAGTGGGCGTCGGCCGACTCCAGGAAGCGATGTCGCCTATTTGTCGTCGGCTGCAGCGCTCTGGTGGGGGCTGCGCCCAACAAACGACAATCGCTCCCGCGTTTATATAAGGCCGCAGCTTGGGGCGCGAACTTCACAGTGGCAGTGTCGTGCAGCAGGTGGTTCTTCCCGCAGTCGTCTCAGAGGTAAGTCAGTCTCAGCTGCTTCCTAGACAAGGTCACTCATTTTATTTCCATCCACATTATTTTTCATTTTATACATTTATTTTAATTTTTTGCCGTTTTCGTTTAAGTTTTAGCAGTTTATAAATGTTTTACAGCTTTACTATGTGGTGCACCAAGTTTTCCCATCCATAAAATTTTTATGGGTGTGGTTGAAGTGTTGAACTGGCACTGTGTTACTGGAGAAAATTGAATCTTGAACTCTTCCTGTGCTTTTAATTTTATATCAGCCACGTAATTATAGCATATTATTGCGTTTTTTTCTTCGTGAATCGGTGATGGACCAGAAAACTGTGCCTACAGAATGTACACAATTTTCGCCAAATGAAAATTCCATTATTAGTCCGGTAGCTGCTTCAGCGTAACTTTTTCACAAGTGTTACTCTATGATAAGAGTTTATTTTCTTTACAGATTTTCTTTTACCTGTAGTCTTTAAGTGTTTGGTTTTCAAGCGACTTAAGTTAAACGTGTGAAGCAAACATATAAAGGATTCTATTTCTGTTCGCAGTTTTCCTCGTGTATCTTTGGTGGATCCAGAAGCTAAACATAGAGACTGTGCACAACTTTTGGATTTAACACTTCTGTCGCGCCTACCGAAACATCTTGGAGTTTAGTAAGTAGAGAAATTCCAGTTCTGAAATTTCGCTCTGCGTATTTCATTAATTAACCTGATTTTCGCTGTTCAATGTGGCATTTTTTATTCGTGTGTCTTTGGTGGACCCAGAAACTGGATACGGAGACTATGTGTTGTTCCACCCACAACAAACTTCTAAATTTAGGTTATTGGGGAATTTTGATTTCTAAACTTTTTATTTTTATAATTCAATTGCAGCACGATTGCTGCCTTCGGGTATGCACTTTGCTTTCGTGTATCTTGGTGGTGCCAGAAACTGTACAGACAGATTGTGCACAGGTTTTCCATTTAACATTTCTGTCACATCTGCAGGAACTTCATGAAGCTTAGTTACTGCAGCAATGTTATTTGTGATCTTTTTCTTTCGAAGTTTATTATTAGTTTGATTTTCACTCACAAGTGAGGCACTTTTCGTTAATTTTTATGTAGTGCACCCAAAAAGAGGATACATTGACGTGATCTTTAATTTTCACAAGTACAGGAGGAATTATCATATCTATGTCAGCTGATATGTTTTACAGTTCTTTAATTTGACAATGTAAACTGCGTATTTTATTTACAGATATTAAAGTCACATTGTGATTTTCGATACCTTTTTAGCTCAAAATGCGCTGTTACTTCGTGAGTAACTGCGATCTAGATTAAAAACAGCAATCCGACTTGTTGTAACATAATTAAACATTTACAGTGTTATACATCGTCCAGTATTTCTGTTCAACTGCAGTGTAATGTTGGTTTATAATTTTTGTTTCAGATTCAATACTTAACAGTTACGAGTTTATATTCGTGTGTTTTCGCTACGTTAGTGATGGTATCCGCAGTTGCGCCGTGCTGAATTACAGTCTTCGAGGGGTTCACAAAAACTTTTATCAGAATGAAGTGCCCTGTTAATAACTTCTCATTATTGATTTTGTTAATTATTTGCAAAGATTAACAATAATTTTCATTTCTTTTAAATGCATGTCAGAATACAATCACATTTTTCTCTCTTACAGAAGATGCATTACGTGACTCATAGTTTATTTATCATTTTTATATGTCACTAATGAAGTACTTTCGTGTTTGACACCTATGAAACCCAGTAATTTGATAACGTTACGTAGTTATTATCCATTACTGACGATATTATTTTGTTGACCCACAAAGCCACAAACCGTATCTGTCAAAAAGTGTCAAGTCCCTCAGTACTCTCAATCGTATCACACAAAACATTTTTCATTTCCCTATTCAGAGTTAACATCGCAATGTATTAAGAGCTATGTCTGTCTGTAATGAGAGCATTATAGACGGGATTGTAAACCCTAATCTTCCTTGAGAGCGATGTAATTGTTTTCCGCTTCATGCTGGAATCCGATTCAAACGTTTTACATAGCCGCGAAGCTAAACCATTGCTAATTACCCCGTAGACACATTTTTCAAAGTGGAGGTATACGAAATAGGGAGAGTGGTGAGAAGACACCGGCCGTCAGGCGAGCGCTTCAGCTGACGCCTGCAGTTATAGGCTTCCCCTCGCTGCATGCCCAGGCCTAGCAGTGCCAACAATACCGGCCGGCTTCGCGGCGCTGTTTTTCCCTCAGTACTGGAAACAATTTTACACGCGATGTTAGTTGCAGAGGAAACGTACTTTACCGGCGTTCAGCATGTCTGTGATCTATCCACCTATTTTTCGCGAGGAATGTGTGGAGATTTGATGGCTTCAAATTAACGACTCTTAATGGATGGGTCATTACTCAGCACTGTCTTATAGTCTAAAAAAACCAACCGAGAGAATTTAAACCAAAGGTATTCAAAATATTTGGCAATACTCAGGGATCGGATTTCTCAAGCAAAAATAACAGCAAAAAGTTAGATCAATTTTAATCTGTAAGTGCTTAGTATCAGAGTTATAAGACTTCACGTGTAGTACAAGAGTTGAAGCGATTTTAATTACATTCGCCATTTACGGTATTTTTTGCGAATAACTCACGGAGGTCAACACTAAGTGTTCGAAGTAGTCACCTTCCGCCTGAATATACGTGTCGGATCGCCAGTGAGTTCCAAACACGCTCGAATTCTTCTGGCGTAGAGCGTAATGTCTCAAATCCTTCCACAAGTCGATTGTAAGCCGATTGTGAAGAAATTCGGTGTTAACCTTCCGGTTGACACATCAAATAAGATCTGAAAATACAAGTTTTCCATAGACGAATGTTTGATTACCATCCGTTGCTCTTGCCGTGCTATTACTAGTACGGCAGCATTTCTGATATGCTCCCGTCGAAAACACTGCGATCAGAATTGTTCTTCTGTACTATTTTTTTGTGTTACAGCACTCTCTACCAATGGAGCGGGAGCACCATTACGGTGCCGGATCGCCTGATGACCGGGAGAGGGCTGCGTTACAGGCCGCTATTGATGCTGAAATATATTCTCGCAGCATGCAAACATTTCAGTGAGTACAGCCAAAGACAAAATTTCTTTTACGTCTCAGTTCCAGTCATTGCACATTATCAGTAAATATTGTATAGCAGTCTCCACGTTCATGAGGTAGGGACGCTTCCTGAGAAAGTGGACTTCGCAGGTCCGAATCTAGACTAGAGCTTAGTTATGACTTTCATGTTAATCTGTGTACACACTTCTTACCAAACATGACAGCAGTGAATACATAATGTGTTTCATAGGACTTATACATCAGTCTGACAGTTCCCATTTCATTATAATATATTGTATCCAGTCAACACTGTCGATTAGCACCCACGATCAGTGTACGATCACTCTTTCCAACAAACCCACTCAGACATCACGTGGTACAGCTTGGATCACCAGAAGCTGGTGACCCTGCACCCTAACTGGGTTCAAATACAACAGCTTCTTGACCATAACTTATGAGGTTGCCACAGCTCCATGCTGACCTGCCGGTGTTTGGCTCTTCAGTCACATCACGTGCAAAGGCGAATTGTGCTCCAACATTATGTTTATGTTGAACTGCACGCATTCCCTATTTTGTCTAATACAAATTGCAATCTTTTATATATCTATTGCCCACAATTTTTGCTTCTGAGTTTGGATTTTTGCTATCTCTCTTCTTCTGTGGACATTAATTTACTATTTACTATACCCTAATATTTTTCTACCCACCATCATATATCTTGATACACTACCACTTACCAGAATTTGCAACTAATGGATTTTAGTTAAATCACAATCAATAGGCAGAATAATATACTTCCAAATATACCATGCAAATGTGGTATTATACTGTCAGTGTAAGGACAGATGCACCATCTGACTCCAGTGCATGTTTAAATTGAAAATATTTGTGATTAATTTGCCAACCTGATTCAAATTCATTTGCTGAATATGGATGAGAAGGGCGAAGTGAAAAACAGTTTACATTCTTGGAGGAACCAGCCTAATGTTCACTTGAATGGCAATAGATTTGTTTTCCAATATAGGTGTCACACAGTGCACTAACATTTCTTTTGCAAAGTCTCACACATTGGTGATATGCAGTAGCAAAATATTTCTGCACAGTAGATAGTCAGACATTGTTCTTATCCTGTACAGAGATTGTCACAACTGTCAAATCTTGAATATTGCAGGATGGTTACAAAACATGCTAAATATCTCACTCAAAACTTAGTTTGTTCAAAATTTAAAGTTGTATTGTGCTCACTGGCCTCCATGAAGTATTGCTATCTTTTAGAAGATTGCCTCACCACTAAATTGCCTTGCTCAGCAAGTGAGGCTAGTTCAGACATAACAGCCTGACAGCACAGAAAACAGACCTGATGAAGAAAAGTTCTACGGAAACATATTGTGCTCTCTGAACATATCAGGCTTTAAGTACGTATCATCTTTCTTTGCAGTAACTCTTACTTTAACTCTTTTTGTGTTAGCCTAGTCGTGTAAAATTTATTACTCACTGTATTAATGATTCCTTTTGAATGATGCTGAAAACTTCAAAACGTTTTCTTCACAGAACGGTTCCAGTTTATGGTCCTCCTGTCCATGGCATGGGACCTGTACCGTATCATGGAGCTGGATATGTCGCACCCCAGAACTTTGCTTACAATGCAGGTTTTGGGCACAATATAATGGCTGGAGGAAGATTCCTGCAACCCACAAATCCATTTCCTAAGTATGCACAATCTTTTCCAGGATGTAAACTTTCAATTTAACCTGCACTTACCACATGCCAGACTTTAAATTTTAACTTGCCTCAGTAGCACATAACAGTAATATTTATCTGCACAGCTATCTGGTAGTAGCACCATCACCACCACCACCACCACCACCAGTATTGCCACCACCAGATTCTCAACTTGCACAATGGCAGATGATGCATAGAGCTCTGCAGGAACTGGGACAAACACAAGCCAGACCTGAGAGTGGAGCTTATGGCCCAGTTACGGCAGGACAATCATTTTTTGGAGCAAGACACGCACCTTCTTCAAGCATCCAAACAACTGGGTAAGCAATTTTCTCTGACACTGAAATACCATTTTGTGCTACACTATTATTTATTACAAGTCATGAGTGAATATATAATTATTTTGTAAGTGTAATCAGATATACCAGATTATATTCCATCCTTGAATTACTTATATTCAGTCTTGTATTTATCTCTCACAGTGTCTGTTTTGGTCATTTGTGGACAAGTAAGCTATTTTTTCTCATGCAGTGTGTAACTTTGTCACTGTAATGAAATTTTAAACATTCCTAGGTGGTTGTATAATAACCTAAAAGTTTTCCAGAGCTCGGTCATATTCCCGTTATTGTTTCTCTTTTGAGGCCGAACTTACCTCATCAGTGCAGACTCTTGGTGCAGTAAGCACACAGTTTCTTATCAGGTATGGAAAGGGGAAATTAGTGTTTAACCTGCTACTTACATTGATATGAACTGGGGTTTCCCACTGATTCATTTTAGAGCTATGGTCTTATCAAAGATTCTATGCTGATATTTGCCTCAAATGATGTACTGGAAGAACAATAAATTAATCATGAAAGCTGAAACAGGATATGAACTCAATTTTTCCTTAATAATTACACACACACACACACACACACACACACACACACACACACACACTTACACACTTACACCTTTGATCCAACTGTTTCATGTTCCGTCTAATGTAAAAACAATTCAGAAGTTACTCTTCACGTTTTTGCTTCATCTTTCCATATAATTTTTGTAGGCATGTTCCAGCAACATCATTCTGTTATACCATAGACAAGCCTGTTCTTGATATGGTATTCAACTCTCATAAGATTTTCTAGGATCTCAAATGTACAATTTGGCCTAAAGTTCCCTGTAGTCATTTCAGTTATACTTAGATTTTAATGTGTAGTGTCATCTGTGTACATAGTCTGCTCTCAAACTTTTTCCCTCTCATAGCCCCCCACGACACGCTTTTATATTTCAACGCAGGACGATGGGAGAAGACTTGCACAGCCAAGGTGAATCCATAGCTCAAACAATGACCAGATCAGAGCCTTCAAGACCTCATGGAGCTACTGGATTATCTGCTTTCCCTCCAAACAATGGATTCATGATTGAGTGAGTGCTCTTACTTGATTCACATATATTATTGTTCAAATCTCAGGTTTCTCAACTACCAGAATACAAAAATCAAAGGGTTGTTGCTGTCATCAATTACTAATGTTGGAAACTTTACAGAAGCCATTTCTTATATGCAGACTGTAGTTTTTACAATAGTCTTATGTCATATTTCTCTCTCCCAGGATGGTATGTGATAATTCACATAATGTTGATCTCATGCATGGCTTGCACAAAGATATGGAAACAAAATGAGAAATGCATGCTTGAACATAAATACAAATTCTAGCCAATCCTACGGGTTTCACTGTTGTATTTTACCACATATGGCACCTGGGCAATGTAGGTTAGTGTCGGTCATGGCCAGAAAAGTGTTCTGTGTGATATATATATGTTTGGTGTTTCAAAAGCCACCATATTGAAGATTAATACTGGAAAAGTGGAAAACATCATCCACTGAGTCACAATGTGGATGAAAGTGTGTGTTAAGTGACAGCAACATACATACATATCAATACACATGATGAAAGTTTAGTATCAACATCGGCCACATGTGGACACTGAAATAATTCAACAGCAACGAGTGAAAATTTGTGCCAGACTGTGACTCAAACACAGATTTCCCACTATATGTGAGCGGTCACCTTCATTGCTTCAGCTATCCAAGCCATCCCAAATTCTCAACTTGTCACACACTAATTCTGGAATGACCCCTGTCCACCATCCTCACTGCTCATAGCATTTAGCATGATTCCTGCAAGAGGTTGGACCTAGGTTTTATCCATACCGAAAATATCATGAAATGCAATCAACACATATATATTTCTGTTGACATGTCTGAGAGAACAGACACTTCACATTCATGATTCCACAACCATACATATACAAGATGAAAGAGAAATACCTATGTCAGCCACTTGAAGGCATTGAAATAATTCAATTGTGACAAATCAAAATTGTGCTAGTTTGGGATTCGAACCCAAATTTCTCACTTTTCACGAGCAATCACGTTAAGCGCTTCAGCTGTCCAAGCATGCTTCCTAGCCAACTCAATTCCCAGCTTATCACGCACTACTTCTGTAGTGCCCCCCTATCCATCTTCTTCATTGCTCACAACATTTAGCACGATTCCCACAAGAAGTTGGACCTAGGGAGCACTGACACTGAAGATGCTTCCAAGGCATATACATTACCATTATACAGGGTGTTTCAAAAATGACCGGTATATTTGAAACGGCAATAAAAACTAAACGAGCAGCGATAGAAATACACCGTTTGTTGCAATATGCTTGGGACAACAGTACATTTTCAGGCGGACAAACTTTCGAAATTACAGTAGTTACAATTTTCAACAACAGATGGCGCTGCAACTGATGTGAAAGATATAGAAGACAACGCAGTCTGTGGGTGCGCCATTCTGTACATCGTCTTTCTGCTGTAAGCGTGTGCTGTTCACAACGTGCAAGTGTGCTGTAGACAACATGGTTTATTCCTTAGAACAGAGGATTTTTCTGGTGTTGGAATTCCACCGCCTAGAACACAGTGTTGTTGCAACAAGACGAAGTTTTCAACGGAGGTTTAATGTAACCAAAGGACCGAAAAGCAATACAATAAAGGATCTGTTTGATAAATTTCAACGGACTGGGAACGTGACGGATGAACGTGCTGGAAAGGTAGGGTGACCGCGTATGGCAACCACAGAGGGCAACGCGCAGCTAGTGCAGCAGGTGATCCAACAGCAGCCTCGGGTTTCCGTTCGCCGTGTTGCAGCTGCGGTCCAAATGACGCCAACGTCCACGTATCGTCTCATGCACCAGAGTTTAAACCTCTATCCATACAAAATTCAAACGCGGCAATCCCTCAGCGCCGCTACCATTGCTGCACGAGAGACATTCGCTAACGATATAGTGCACAGGATTGATGACAGCGATATGCATGTGGGCAGAATTTGGTTTACTGACGAAGCTTATTTTTACCTGGACGGCTTCGTCAATAAACAGAACTGGCACATATGGGGAACCAAGAAGCCCCATGTTGCAGTCCCATCGTCCCTGCATCCTCAAAAAGTACTGGTCTGGGCCGCCATTTCTTCCAAAGGAATCATTGGCCCATTTTTCAGATCCGAAACGATTACTGCATCACGCTATCTGGACATTCTTCATGAATTTGTGGCGGTACAAACTGCCTTAGACGACACTGCGAACACCTCGTGGTTTATGCAAGATGGTGCCCGGCCACATCGCACGGCTGACGTCTTTAATTTCCTGAATGAATATTTCGATGATCGTGTGATTGCTTTGGGCTATCCGAAACATACAGGAGGCGGCGTGGATTGGCCTCTCTATTCGCCAGACATGAACCCCTGTGACTTCTTTCTGTGGGGACACTTGAAAGACCAGGTGTACCGCCAGAATCCAGAAACAATTGAACAGCTGAAGCAGTACATCTCATCTGCATGTGAAGCCATTCCGCCAGACACGTTGTCAAAGGTTTCGGGTAATGTCATTCAGAGACTACGCCATATTATTGCTACGCATGGTGGATATGTGGAAAATATCGTACTATAGAGTTTCCCAGACCGCAGCGCCATCTGTTGTTGAAAATTGTAACTACTGTAATTTCGAAAGTTTGTCTGCCTGAAAATGTACTGTTGTCCCAAGCATATTGCAACAAACGGTGTATTTCTATCGCTGCTCGTTTAGTTTTTATTGCTGTTTCAAATATACCGGTCATTTTTGAAACACCCTGTATGTGTGGGGTCTGTTGCTTTGTACATGTTCAAACATGTATGTTGTCTGTTCTTTTGGACATGTCCAAAAGAACAAACACCACATATATAATAGCTATTTGATTAAATTTAGCTGGGTTAAACATGAGCAGCATTAAGCAGTGTTTCAATAATGTGTTGTTAATACCATACATAGATTAGATCTCTTTGGTTAATCTGACTTTTGTTAATGTATCAGTAGATGTGTTTCACATTCCTGGAGGTTCTCCATCTCAGTGGCACCTACAGAATGTTGTGAATAAATTAATTTATAGAAACATACTTGCATAAAGTTTTTGTGAAAATATAATTTACTACCTCTAGCCAATGTTGAGCGTGAGATTCACATTTGGCACCAACTTACATAATTTGATTTTTTAGTGGTTTCTTCATATCAACATGAGTGAGATCTGCAATGGCTTCTGAAGGTAGACCATTATTAAGGATCATTTTATTTTCAGTCCTCAGATGAGACAAGATAAAAGTATGCAGTTGAATTATTTATCTTGGTATTAATTAATTTTCATTCATGTTTTACATACAAATTAAGGTATCTCAGAACCGTTTCTCTGAGATAATGCAACAGCTTTTATAAACCAGATGTGGCCATTACTAGGAGGTATTTTGTCTTTACCATCTTGTACTCTTGGATAAGCCATAAATTAATGAAATGACCTACTGTGTTTGACTCATACGTCATAACATATCCTTAAAAATATGTGGTATATTATATATATGGGAATATGACAGTGGAATTGTATCTTAATAGGGTTTGAATGTCAGTCACATTTCTGCAACTGCTGTTGATCATCCATGCAGTGCAGTTTCACAGTCACTTTTTAGAACGTAATAAAATATGAGTGTAAAAGGTATTTCTGGTACTACAGAGATTTGTAGGCCTAGCGAATGGAGAAACACCACCTGTTAGGTCCAGGAGAGAGACCATGCACAGCCTCTATAGACATCTAGTGTCCTTTTTTGCTGAAAGTAGTTTAACAAATTTTAAAGATATTGATGAGAGTGACCAAGTTGATAATCACAATTAATGAGCTGAATAAATCCCAAATCAGCATATTTAAAAATTGATTTTAAAAAGAGGAAAAATGCCACGAAACAATTCACTTTTATTCCCACTGTTTGATACAATGTTTTAAAAGTGCATCTACGTTGTAAAAGGTCTGTGTCAAACATCTTTTATGACAGAATTTCATAAAATCTTTGATTGTTTATTGTTGTACTTTCATGATCTCTTGTATGAAAATTATAGCATAGTCCTATATTTTATAGACGATTTGCCCAAGAACTTCGACAGAACCTTAGGGAAAGACTTCCACAGTTCTCTGAGTACTCAGCATTCACTAAAATTTAAACCTCAGACAGCTTAAGAGATTGATTCATATTACATTTATGAACTTCTCAATGTTTACAACACTGTCTAAAGTAACTGCCTTTTCTTTTTCAGTCAACTGGATTACAGTGGTTTGCAGCCACACACACAGTATTTTCATCAGCCAGTATTTGACAATGAGGAGAACCCAATGATGGGTTACAATCCACCACCGACACCTCCCAGGCCAATTTTTGGTGACCCTCATGCAGCAGTCACTTTTTATCCACCATATCAAGGGACAATGACCTATGATAATCAGCATCATACTAATGCTGAAGATTTTTGGCAAGAGCAGAACACAACACAAGCCACTTCATCACGTAACAATGAGCCAGCTGGCTATGGCATGCCGCAAGTGTTGCAGCCTCCAGATAGTGCTTACAACCCATTCCCCTCATGCAGCCAGCAGCACGACATTTCCCCTCCAGAGTCTGGTGTTTTTGCTGTCACCCGTCAGGAACCAACTGTAACTGAACTGAAAATTGAACTACCAAGATCCTTCACCTCTCCTTGGCCACTTATGGGAGAGGAAATTTACATTCCACGTAAGCCCTATTCATATCAGCCAAAAACAATTGACATGGATGACAATATTGAATTAGACAAAAACATGCAAGAACTTTCAGAGCGTTTGATGAAACTTACAAGTTTTGATGATGACACTGTAGAGGAATCTGATGATACTGCTGCAGAGCACACTATACCATACACAGAAAAAAATCGCCAATGGTTTCGATCCACAGGTAGAGGCAGAAGACGTACCCCAGCACGTCGAACAAGGAAATCAGCTTGTGCTAAGAGATTCCGTTATTTTAGAAGGCGAACTGATTCTAAAGAAACTAAGCAGACTGCTCATGGTAAGAAGGGTCCAAAGGAAACATGGACCAAAGAAACTGCACAGGTTGATGCTGCAAAGGAAACCAGCACCAAAGAAATTGCATGCACTGGCAGTACTGTAGAGGAAACTGAAATCACAGAAACAGAGGAAGCTGCTCAAGATACTGAGCAAACCAGCAACAGGGCACGAACAACTAGACAGAAGAAGCAGAAAAGAAATTTGGACAAAAAATATGACTGAAGCTGTAAGACCAACTTTTATCAGTAAACGTATTCATACATAATGGTCTCATCTATTGAAAGAAAACATGGGATAGTTTTCTTCATTAGAAATTATACTGTCTCTTCCTTTACAAAATTAGTACTACTCTCGAGGTCTTGAAATTGTAGTAGAATGAAATTCATATTTATATAATTTTCATTTCCTAGAAAATTTGTTGTGAAGTGAAGCGTTCACATTCTGTTCCATAATCAGTACTTCATACTCAAGCTTATGCAGAGAACTCTAACTGAGAAATGGTCTATGGGGTTAAACATTAACATTAGAAAAGTATGCTTTTTCCCTTTCATAGAACATGCTTTCCTTCGAGCAGAATTAAGGTTATTTCACAAAAGTACCTATTTCTTGGCTTTGTCAAGTGACAGATGTGTTAGTATGATAAGTATTATGAAACAGGTAAATGATTAGCATGTCATATCATAATATATGATGCCAACTGTGGAATGAGTATTTCAATGTGGAAGACATCAGTGGGAAGGCAGTGTTACTAATACTACTGTAAAAATGTATCACATTGATAGGAGAGTACACAACTTACTTGTGTCCCTATTTATGCCAGTGCAGATCGGCAAACGTCTGCAAAACATGTTACACTATGTGGTTTTCTAGCTTCTTCCAGTGTACTTCATGACAAAATAGCTCTCAGGTGCATGACCAGATGTCGCTGTCCAATGGTCACAATATTTCAGCCAACAACCACACTGACGTCATCAGTGTATCGCAGCATGAAAAGACTGGACAAGCTGTACCACTGGAAGTCACCTGATGATGGCTGCATGATTGCTTACTGAATATTGTGCCTGTTGGACACTGGCATCAGGCTGTTCATGCATTAACCATTTCATCAGATTACTCTGTGTCAGTTACGTAAACATATTGCTGAAATACAGTTGCTTTATTAGTAGAAACACTTATAAATCACTGTTACATTGATTACAGCTGCTACTTATTATTTTCCACTCTTCTGTAATGACTGCAAGAGGTGACAGTTTACGCATCTGACTGAGCACTTTATAATTTTGACCCCTGTTCCATCACAGCTAAATAGAACTGGCATGTAGCAGAAATGTGTTGCAGTTGTACAGATGTATTTACTAGGTAACTTAACCTTCAGAGGTATTCTGTCTGGTGCGAATAGACCATTAAGAAAGAGGTCTATTGATAATTGATGGTACCATGTTTCAAGATAAGGTGCATGATGTTCTTATCTTGTTGGTCACTTCACTGTCATGGTTTCTTTTTGTTCACTCATACAGGCTATGTTTTGTGTTCCAATGATGCTCTTGAATGAAGGAATGTCCTCCAAGTGTATGTAATATGAATAGTTATCATTGTTGTTCTATTACTATTTAGTTCATTTTTAATAACTCCAATATGATTCATTTGCAGTTTCTTGAAGCAGGGTCAGAAAAAGCTGGAACAAAATATGAATTTCATTCTCCAATTCTGCATCTTATATATAAAGAATAAGTTCAAAAATATTGTATAACTTGAATGCAGTAGAAATGACTTAAGTGAAATGTATTCAGAATGTATGTTGGAAGAGACAATAGCCCACCCACTCTCAATAACTAAAATATTTATCTCTTACAACATTTGAGTTGGTGGCTGAATAACCAACACACTAAAATGTGTTGGTGTACAAAACATACACCAACTTACACCATATGATGTCCCTTTTACAAACATAACTATCTCCTCTCTGAAGATTTGACCACTATGAGTGCTGGTGTTTCTGCATTTGATTCAGTAACTGTGGTTACAAACTTCACTTAATCTGCCTTATTCAGTGTTACTTAAACCATACTTACTTCTGTGAGGTAATAGCTCAGTTATCAAAGTTAACTGCATGATACATCATAATTACTTAGATATATGAAAGAAAAGATGCTTTATGGACTCAATGATATATACAAAGTGCTTTTATTCATATTTGTTACTTTTAAATAACAGCTCTTTTACTGAACAAGAGCTCATAGCTTTTAAGGTATGCAATTTAGATTGGATATACTCGACCTTTTTTTCCTTATTTTGATCCATACTATGACCTCTCTAAATGTGGAATAATTTTTAATACCATGAATACGTTTTATTCCTAGTTAGAGAAAAAATTATGAACTCAGCTGTATTGTTGGGTATAGATATAAATGTAGCTATAGATGTAGATTTAGAAGTAGATGTAGATCTATGGACACAGGTGACTTTAACAATTGTTTCTGCAATGCTGTAGTTTGTATGAAGATCTATACAAAACAGTTTTACATAAGTGAGTTGGCTGTTGAGAAGGGTATGGTGGTATTAGCTACATACAAATAGTTATCTCAAACCTCAATTCTGGGAGAAACAAACTGAAGGAAGTGGTAACACAAACTGAATTTTCCAGAATTAGAACGTTTCAAAAGACAGCAGCAACAAATTTACACATAATACCATCTTCTTAATATTGTGAATACAGGAAGTATGTGTACATGTGGTTCTTGTTTTCAGAGTGAGAAATAATGATGTTATTTTTTTAAACAACCAACATAATGTTACTTATGGTAGTATATGTGTCTTAATTATCATGTTAGGTATTGGAAAATACTTTTAGCAATTTTTTGTGGACTATGAGAAGTGGTTTACTTGGAAGAACCTTTTATTTTTGTAAGTTTCATCTCCACTGACTTGCAATTCATGATTGTCAAAATGTGGAAAACAGTGAGATCTATGTAAAAGTCCGTGAATGCACTTTGTGAAACATTTGTGGTGGGATATTAAGCGTTTCTTCTATCTTAAAGTGATACACAACTGCTTTGCATAGGTTCTCCCATTTCATATTTAGTGGTGAAGTATTTTTGATGTATTATGTATTAACCTTTTATTGTAATCATCAAAGGTGTCATAGGTAGAAAAATGATGTTCTTTTGTTTTTAAAATCTGATGAATAAGATCAAATGTCTTTTTAAATACATATGTGCATTTTAAGTGTAGAAATGGCTGTGATAATTGATGAGTACATCAAAGACTTACAGACAGACTTTTGAAACAAATATTTATTGTGTTAACAATTATCTTGTATTTTATGATTGTTCAATAAAATTTCAATAAAAATTTGATTCAGTGGCAATTTTTTGTGCCCTTTCAGTTAGAATTAAAGGTAATAGTCAAATTATTCATGTACAATGTTACTTTAAAATCAGTGTATGAGAGGAACAGGTCATGTGATCATTGATTCTGGTACTTATCAAGAGTTTTGATGCAGTGATCTGAAATTTTCTCATCTAGATCCAGAGTAGAAACACAGATCTAACAATATATTTACTTGGCAATGTGATATAAGTTACTGTGTAACATAAAGAAAGTTACCAGATACATAAAATTTTAAGGCTTAGTCACCAATAATGAATGCTCTCTGCAAAAGAAGATACAATAACTCATTTTATCACAGAGAAACATTGCTTACCATAATTAAATGCCAATGAACTCTTTGAAACTGTTTATGTACTGCATTACCTCATATGGTAGCACAAAAGTCAGGAAAATGTATGGTGCTATAGCAGAGATTTTATACAGCTTAAACAGTTTCATTCCTCTGGAATAACACAAATGATAGTGCTTTTCAACTACTTTAGCTCAGATTTGTTTGTATTAGTACAATTAAAGGTGAGTGAATATGGCATGTACTACACATATGTGATGTATTGAGTCACTGTTAGTGGGCATGCCTGTCAATCTGTTTGTTCACTACTCTGCACCATTTGCTGGATAATTTACTATAGAAGTATCTCTTATTTTGAATTTATGCTAGTGAACATAATTTCCAGAAAATAGTTCACAAAATAAAAAGAAATATTCCGAAAGCCAGAAAAAGGCAAAAGTGAGGTGTTTTAAAGTAAGATGGAACACATTGCAACAATTCATAATGGAATGGAAAGGTGCCAGGAAAACACTACACCATATTTTCTTAACATTACTTTCAGAACAGCCATAATGCAATACATTCACTGGACAAATGTACATCTTTTTGTAGAAATGTCAGATGATTTGAAAGATCATGTTCCAGTGGATCTCAGGGAATAAGCTAATTTCAAAATATTCAGAAAATGCATGAATATCTAGGATGTTATTGTAGAAACAAATATAAAGCCAATGAATTGCATATTAACATAAAAACCATTTTATTCATTGAATTTAGACACACAATTTTCTTGTTTACAATAGTCTGAATTCCACTTTATACTTTACCTCAGACTGCCTTAGAAAAGTACTTGCTACCCAAGTACAATATGCCCACCCGGCTAGCCGTGCGGTCTAACTTGCATCTTCCTGAGTGGGAAGGCATGCTGGCCCTGGGTATGAATCCACACAGTGGAATGGTGTTGAGGTCTGGTGTGCCGACGAGCCTGTGGATGGTTTTTAAGGTGGTTTTCCATGATGTACCTCAGCAAATGTGGGCTGGTTTTCCTTATTCCATCTCAGTTACACTATGTCAGTGATTGCTGTGTAGACACTGTCTCCACATACATGTACACCATAATTACTGTACCATACAAACATTTGGGGTTACACTCTGCTGGTATGGGACATTCCTGGCTGTGGGTGGGGAGGGTTCCACTAGGGGCTGAACCGCACAGTAACCCTGGGTTCGGTGTGGTGCAGTGGTGGTGGAGGTGGATTACTGTGGCATGTTGTGGGGTTGTGAACCACTGAGGGCTACAGTGGGATGAAGCCTCTCCATCGTTTCTAGGTCCTCAGTTTAATACACAACACACACCCCAAAGTACAATACTAGTTGAAACTGTGGGAGGAAATACTTTCAAAAGGAATAATTTATGAAAAACTTTGCAGTAGAAAACAAATTAGAATTGTTTTGTTATGCAAAATGAGGTTTAAAAAAGCCCTTTCCCCAAAAAAAGTTGCTTTGGGAAAAAGTTTAGGTTTTAGCTACATCTGTGTATGTTATTTTATATGAAGTTATTTGTCCTTATATTTGGAGATATTAAAAAAGAATGAGAGTTCTGTTGGTGGATGTTGAACAAATGTTTCAGTTATGAAGAATACAAAAAAATTATCAACATATTCTGACGTTTCTAAATGCACATGGAGTGTTAGGATGCTCTCTGTGTTGATCCGTGGCTTATTTTTGCAGAATAAAAGAGTTTTCTTTCCTTTAGAAGAAGAACATTTAAAAATATTGTTAGGATAACAAAGAATGAAAACATTTGTACATATGCATTATTGCAGTGATAGAAGTTTTTAAGTGCCAAGCAAATTATATCAAACAGTTTCTGGAGCAGCCTATGGAAACTGGCTTTCACTTCGATCGATTAAATGAGACCATTCAATTTCTACAGATGAGGCAGACTGCAAAGCAGTGCAAGCACAGGACTGCACTGGTAACTTAATGAACTTGTGTAGATCTTGCATCTAGTGTATTTCTTGGATTGTCTTTGTTGTAACACAACTAACCAAAACAATCATTGAAGTGCAGAATAACGTTTGTTACATGGGGTATAATTTTGCTTCTGGCGTTTTTTCCCCAACATTTAAGGCTTTAATGAAACAAATTGGTTACACATGTATCATCGAAAGTATTTTCCATTGCTGGCCACTACTTTAATCCATCTTTTGGGCAGTGTATGAATTCTGCATCAAGAAAATTGTTCATCTTTTGAAGCAATCCATGAATCGATCCAATTTGTGACTTCTTCGTGAGATGGGAAGTGTTGGTCAGCCAGGACATGCGCCATTGATCTGAACAGTTGATAGAGAATACGGAGTGTCTGGAGAATACGGCAGGTGGGGTAGGACTTCCCATTTTAACATTTACAACTACGTTTTGACCTCTTTTGCAATATGGGGTCGAGCGTTGTTGTGCTGCAAAATCACTTTATTGTGCCTCTTGCTGTATTGCAGCCATTTGTCTTGTAATGCTCTGCTCAAACGCATTAATTGTGTTCAATAACGAGCACCTGTGATTGTTTCACTAGGTTTTAACACCTCACAGTGTAGGGAAGCAGCCTTCTCACGCCATATAGAATTCATATGTGTCATTGTGTGCCAGCCTACTCCGCTGTAACTAACTATGACGTCACGAATGTTACACAATACCTTAAAAGTAAAGTAAATAACCTGAAAAGTTAATAGCATGTCAGGAGTGATGCTAAAACAATAATGTGTTAAGTTTCAGTTCAGTAACTTTAACAGTTTTCGAAATGTGGACGTGTTACGTAAAAATCATCGGCGCAACAGGAAGGAGCTAGAAACTTCAAAATTTATATTCGGATTCCTGTTCCGTTGTAATTTAATGGAAACAGCATGCTGGAACTCACAAAGTAATATTTTGGTTGAAATTCATGATTTTCTGTTTTTGTGTCCTAAAAGTATGGAAGTACGGTGGATTAAGTAAGTGATTAGACAAAGATAGGATGTTTACATTTAGGTAAAATGGAGATACGCTATAATAACAAAGATGTGAGAAGTTTCCAAAAGGTAGCTATAAAACTATAGCTGTAGCGTCTCTCCAAAGGGCAATTTCAGAGCTCATCTATTGCGTGCAGTGCAACTAAAATAATTCTCTCGCCATAAGTATTTACCCTAGCTACATCAGAATTTTATTACAGTTACTTACCTGTGTGCTGATAGCACAATTAAATTGAGAGCTTCATTGGCCTTCAGCGAATGAAGCAATTAATTATTTAATAACTTGATGTGGTTCTCTGTTAGCCCCAGTGGCTAGTCAGGAAGGCAAATTTTGTCGGCTGCACATTCGGCAGTTCGCACCGCGGCTATATAAGTAAGAGCGCTGCAAGCTAGAGTCAAACCCCAGTTCTCTTCTAGATTCGTATCAGCGCGCACTCCTTGTGGGAAGCCGCGTCGCGTCTGTGCAGTTGCAAGGAACAGCCTTGGATGCCGTATTATGTAACCCGGTATACACGTAACAATAAGGTCTCATTGTGGTAAAGTGTTAATTGCGGGACGACTTCAGTGATTTATTCTCATTTTGCTTATGTCGTATTTTCACGTGTCGCCTCAGGACAGACCTTCTATCATTACTAGCATGGCGTTTGATGAGTATTAACATCAAATTTTGGCGAGCATTCATTTTGAACATTTACATCGATAACGATTATTGAACAGTTTCGTTATCTAGGGATAATAGGATCCGTGCAATAGACTCTGAACAGCTCTGATAATAAAATAGCTGATTGTAGCATTGCTTGGATAATCATTTGTCTGCAATTTTACGCTTTATCGTTTTCAGAATATAGTGAAAATTGTTACAGTAAGATGCATTTTCTATGGATCCCAGACATTCTAAATCCTCAGAGTAATGAACTTCAATGATCAATAACTTTATTTCTCTGAGTGGGCACAGTGAACTTTAATTACAGGCATCACGTTTTTGCTAATCACTTTCTGGTTGCCAACATCGCAGTTAGAGAGCCTGTGTTGAGAACGGCAACAATATGATAAAAATAAAAAATTTTCTACCCGCCGCCCCACAATAGTACATGATGCCGAGCTGGTCCCACCAAATGCAGAGCATGCTCTTGCAGCCGTGAATATTCGGTTTGGCCGTCGACGTGGAAGCATGGCCAGGACATCCCCATGATTTTTTGCGTCTAGGGTTATTGTAATGAACCCATATTTGTCCCTGGTCACAATGTGAGGCAGAAATTCCTTCCTTTTTTCCCTCTGAAGCAACTGTTCACAAACACACAAATGTCATTCAACGTCTCTTGGTTTCAGCTCATATGGGACCCAAGTTCCTTCTTTCTGAATCAAGCCCATAGCCTTGAGACGTTTTGAAATGGCTTATTATGTCACTCTCACTAATTGTGCAAATTCTTCTTGAGTTTGACGAGAGTCTTCACTCCGCAACGTCTCCAATTATGCATCTTTGTAAACATTCTCTCTTCCACCACTATGCCGGTCTACGACATGAAAATCATAGTTCTTGAAGCGTTGAAACGACTCACTACACATTCTTTCACTAACAGCGTCCTTACCATATGTACTTGAGAGCATTCGATGAGTCTCAGCCGCTGTTTTTTTCATACTGAAACAAAACAGTAACACCTCCCGCAAATGACGAGAATTAGGTTCGTAAACTGACGTTTTCAATCAAGAACAACTTTATGATGCAGACACAAATCGACAAATGTTTGGATGAGGTTATGTTGATCGAGGTCCAAGCTAACTGCCTGACGTCTGTGATCTGTTTCTTTCGACCACTGCTTACCGTTGTGGCCACCTATCGGCAAACGGCGGAAGCAAAGTTGTACACCTTGTATGTTCTTTCTGCCTTCCTGGCTGTTTGGTGTCTGGCATGCTGCTTATATACTGCTTTCTCTTGTGTTTCATGTACCAGCAAGTGAGTTGTAATAAACTGCATTGTATTAAAAGGACAACATTTCCTAATGTTCTGCAAAATTATATTTGTTTGGTCTCTAACCAGTTTTGGCTTCTCAGGCCATTTTTTCACTTAAAGATGGCCTGACAAGCCAAAGACCCATTATTGATGAAATAAATATAATTTTATGGAACATTAGGAAGTGTTTTCCTTTTTAATATTACTATCATATTCTGCCAAGCACCAACAGAAAAGTGCATGTTCAATGACTTGCAATACATGATTGCCAAAATGTGAAACACAGTGAGCTTTATGTGAAATCAGTGCATGTACTTTGTAAAACATTTGTTATGAGGTGTTAAGTTTTTCTTCTGTCTTAAGGTGATACAGAGGTGCTTTGCATTATTTCTCCCTTTTCACGTTTAGTGGTGAAACACTTTTGATTCATTATGTATTAACCATTTAGTGTAATCATTGGAGGTGTTGTAGGTAGAAAAAATAAGGTACCCTTGGGTTTGAAAACTGATGGAACACATCTGATCAGATGTCTTTGTAAATACATTTGTGCATTCAATTGAAGAAATAGCTGTGACAATTGATAATTACATCTAAGACTTACAGAGTTTTGAAACAAATAATTAGTCACTGTGTTAACAATTATCTTGTATTTTGTGGTTATTCAATAAAATTTGTTTCAGTGACAATTTATTGTGCCTCTTCAATTAAAATAACAGATGACACTCACTATTAGCAAATACTTACTGTATTCACTGTGGATCAACATTTCCCACAGCTTGTTTGAAGTAAAGAGATAGTGAAACTCTGTCTTTAGATATACGCATTACCTAACATTTGCCACATGCACTTTTTCTTCTCAGTGGGGGGCGTTGGCAGTTACGCCAGTGGTGGCTGGTCACTGGAGGCAAAGAAGGCCGAGCCTCCTCACTTTTCTGTGATAGAAGTGGTAGCGGTGGTAGTGGTAGTAGTAGTGGTAGTAGTAGTAGTAGAAATAATTATTTTACAGTAATTTACAATAAACGTTTATGCACTTTTGCCAGTAACAATGAAAGATGTGTTATTTCTTCCAAACTGCTAGTACAACAAAGCAGGTCAAAGTGCAGAAGCTGAACCCTAACCTAGAGCCACCCATTCATTGCCTGACCAATACGTCAACTTGCTTGGCGATCCGTTAAACTGTGTATGGGCAGTGGAGACTGATTGGTGGACCCCACCTAC
Source organism: Schistocerca americana (assembly GCF_021461395.2). Classification (NCBI taxonomy): domain Eukaryota; kingdom Metazoa; phylum Arthropoda; class Insecta; order Orthoptera; family Acrididae; genus Schistocerca; species Schistocerca americana. The sequence continues at coordinate 327,857,675 of NC_060130.1, read as the reverse complement.
TTGCACTGATAGAGTGTGGGCTGGCAGTCAGAAGTCTGGCGCAGTGGCCAGGTATGTGCCAGACTATATGTAAACACTCAGTTGCCTTTGTAAAGATGACATCACTACTAGGAACAAAGGAGGGGCACAGGCTATGTTGCCATGCACTTTGGTGGCAAAGGAGGCTAGTAGCAGTGGTGCTGCCACTGTAAGTTTCTCCTACGTAAGTTGTCTTGAGTGCAGTAGTTGTCTCATGTGCCGTGAGTATGGATAAAGCATTACATCAGTACTTCTAGAATGAAGTACTGATGTAATGTTTTCGATTCAGGACATCATTACTTACCTGCAGGAACTGTCATTTTCAAGGAGATGTGAAACTGAACAACATTAAATTTTGAGAAAAAGATGCCCAACAATGGCACAATATCTACTTCAGAAAGATAAGTTCAAAATACTTGCATTCCAAACTTTATGGTATCAGCAGCACAAGTGGTTATGTTTTAGCCATACAAAAGGAAAAATTATTTAATATATGAATGTGAGGTGTCTGTTCTTTTGGACATTTCCGAAAGAACTGACACCATGCAGGATATGCGATTGTGGTACATATTATGTAAATTGAAGGTGGAGGGAGTAGAAAGGAAATGAAAATAAAGGAACGATTGATGTCAGCTACATCGTGACTTTAAGTGGAATCAGCGATGATGAGTGAAAATATATGTCGGACCGGGATTTGAACCTGCTTACTAGGCAGTTGCATTAACTACTGTGACCCTCTGATCCCATGCTTATCACAACTGCATGGATTCCCCAGGGGGCTCGCCACTCTTTGGCAGGTCCATGCTTGGCTACCACGGGGCCCCATCCTTTGCAGCGTTATTTCCCTTCCATGCTGCATGTCTATCCTCTTGCTATTCCTTTTCCCCTCCCTCGGGGAACTTGTCTAGGATGTTATTGGGAACGTTCAGCATTGTCTGTTGCTGACGTAAGAACAGTCTCACCTTTGCTTTTCGCTTCCTTTTCCTTTCTTTATTTCTCTTCTCCTCTCGTTCCTCCACTTCGGCGTTTGAGGTTCCTCTTTTTCTTCTTTCTTCCTGTCTGCTCTTGAAGGCCGGCCCACACATCTCACGCATAACAGGTGACTGGGTAACACATTATTCCCAACTCCGGGCCGACAGGTAGGTTCCTCTTGTGAAGGGGGCCCCCCATTGGAAGGAGCCCGCCATTTGAGATGCTGGCAATCATGGGGGATTTTCTCGCCATGAGTCAGCCATCTTCCCAATCAGTGTTTACGAAATGTAAATGTAATGAGGCTAATGATTCAAAGACCATTCCTGCTGGCCCACGGTTCCTCATGGTCTCACGTACTGAACAGGCCTTCGCCACAGAAAATCCGTTCATTATTCAGAAAGGTGTTGATGCAGTTGCCAGCCCTATGGAATCCTGCTCTATAGGATAGCACTTTGGTTTTAGAGACTGCTTTCGATTCTCAAGCACAACAACTGCTTGCTGCCTCACTTCTCCACGGCTACCCTGTTCGTGTCAAGGCCCATAGAACTTCGAATTCTTCCTATGGTATAATTAACACTGGACAGCTTGACGGTCTAACTGGGGCCGAAATTCAATCTTACCTCTCTGATAAGGGTGTTATTGCCGTCCATCATGTAATGAAAAAGGTAGATTCCTCCTTAGTGCCCACCCACACTCTTTTACTCACCTTTGATAGTGTGGTGCTGCCGTCCAAGATCAAAGCAGTCTGGCCGTACATTCTGAATTCGATGCACTGCTACCAGTGTCATCGTCTCAATCACACTAGAACGTCTTGTCGACACTCAGCCAAATCTGTAACCTGTGGTAGGGATGCACACGAGGGCGATTGTCCAACTCCTTCTCCCCACTGTATCAACTGCAATGGCGGCCATGTCGCCTCCTCAGGGAATTGTCCCATGTATCTTGATAAGCGGGCTGTCCAAGAGGTCTGGGTAAATGAAAAAGTGCCTTATCCAGTAGATCGCAAGTTACTGGCTAGTCGCAAACCCTGTGTTCTCTCTTCTGGCACCCGTAGTTCTGTTCTTGGAAAGGACACGAGTACTCCCGTGTAGTGTTCCTCTGTCCCTCCAGCCAAACAACACCCAAGTCTTCCTCTAACCGGAAAGGTTCGACGAAGTCCACTAAAGGCAAATGGTCTTTTCCTTCGCCAACGCGAAGATTCTATTTGATGAAGTCGCCCTGTGGTACCTTACCCCAGCTGGCCTCCATATTGCCAGTACGTAGCACCAATTGTTTTCAACATTGGAGTCCACAGACTGAATGCACAAGCAAGCTGATGCTTCTGTCAACCCCATGGACCAGGATCCTCCTGGTTCTGTGCCATGTAGTAGCGACCCTACATTGGCTGTCACTCAGCAGCCGGCGAGTGGACACCCCCACAGCTCGTTCTCATCATGACTGTCCTCCAATGGAATGTTTGCAGCCTTCGGTCCCACAAAGAGAATTTACAGCTGCTTTTAGCATCACAGCATCCCCTTGTACTCTGCCTTCAGGAAACGAAATTATGCCCTCATGACCGCTTTGAACTTTCACATTACTTACCGATTCGTTTTGACCTTCCCCCTGAGGTCGGCATTCCGTCTCATGGGGATGTCATGCTGCTCATACAGAATGACATTCTTAGTCAACCCATCTCCCTGACTACCCATCTTCAAGCTGCTGCAGTTTACCTTTCCCTTGCCTGCCTGACCTCTCCCCTCATTACCATTTTTGTTCCTCCATCACCAGGGCAGAAATCTTTCAACTTACTGGGCAGATACCTCCCCCATTTTTGCTACTCGGTGACTTTAATGTGCATTGTCATCTTTGGGGTTCTCACAGGACCTGTCAGAGAGGTGTCCCCTTCGCTGACGTTCTTAACTAACTTAACCTCTTCTGCCTTGTCACTGGTGCACCCACTTTCCCTTCTGACTCCTCGCACAACTATTCCCATTTTAACCTATCCTTTTGCACTGCCCAGCTTGCCCATCATCTTGAGTGGTCCATTCTTTCTGAGACCTACTCGAGTGACCATTTCCCGTGTGTTGTCTGTTTGCTGACTCCTACCCCATCTGCATGCATACCCAAATGACAACTTAATAAGTTTCACTCCTCCCTGGCGACCTTTGACGAACAAGATTTCCCCAGTTGTGATGACCAGGTGGAATATCTCACAAAGGTTATCCTTACTGGTGCAGAAAGTTCCATTCCCTGCACTTCCTGTTTACCACATTGTGTCCCAGTCCCTTGGTGGACTGAGGCATACCGTGACGCAATTCGCTCACGAAGATATACTCTCTGCGTTTTTAACCATAATCCTACGATGGCAAACTGCATTCATTATAAACAGATGCGTGCAAAGTGTCATCGCATTCTTCAAGGACAGCATAAGAGCTAGTTGGATTTCATTCACTAGTTCTTTTAACAGTTCTACCCCTTCCTCTGTCATGTGGGCTAATCTCCGACAGCTCTCTGGGACCATGATCCATTTCCCCATTTGTGGCCTCACAGGAGCAGTCGATGCTATTGTCCACCCTATTGCTACCTCCAACACCTTGGGCTACCATGTTTGCGGAAGTTTCGAGTTCTAAACAAATTTGTGGTAAGATGTTATGGGACCAAACTGCTGAGGTCATTGGTACCTCAGTTTACACAGTACTTAATCTAACTAAACTAACTTACGCTAAGGACGACACACATACCCATGCCCAAGAGAGGACTCGAACCTCCGGCGGGGGAGCTGCGCAGGCCGTGACAAGACGCCTTAGACAGCGCGGCTACCACGTGTGGCTTCGAGTTCTTCCCACAATCACCCTGCCTTCCTCCATCGGAAACGAGTGGAAGAGGCTCAGGCGAAACCTTTCTCTTCTCTGAATCGTGAGTACTACAATGCCGCCTTTACTGTGAGGGAGCTAGATCATGCTCTCAGTTCATCCCGATCCTGCACCCCAAGGCCAGATATCATCCACATTCACATCTTGCAGCGTCTTTCTCTTGCAGGCAAGCACTTTCTGCTTAACACGTACAACTGCATCTGGGCAGTGGACACATTTCCCTGACGCTGGCGTGAAGCCATCGTCATACCCATACCCAAGCCTGGTAAGGACAAAATCCTTCCTTCTAGCTACCGCCCCATCTCTCTTACCAGCTGCATTTGCAGGGTGATAGAACATATGATTCATGCCTGGCTGGTACAGTGACTCGAGTCTCGCAGTTTACTGATGAATTCACAGTATGGATTTCGACAGCGGCGTTCTGCAGTTGACCATCTCGTTACTTTGTCCACCTATGTCATGAATGGTTTTCTGCGGAAATACTAGACTGTGGCAACGGTTTCCGATTTGGAGAAGCCCTACAACACCTGCTGGAGAACTGGTATCCTCTGTACTCTTTACACGTGGGGCTTCCGTGGTTGCCTCACCTGTTTCCTTCAGGAATTTTTAAAAGATCGAGTTTTCAAGCTGCGTGTGGGTTCTGCCTTGTCAGACACTCTTTAGTAGGACAATTTTGTAGGTTCTGGTGCACTAACGCAATGTTAATAGAAATACTGTATTTTATATATAAAACAACAGATTTTTAAAAATGTTTAAAAAATTCAGTATACTTAATTAACTAAACCGATCTTATAACGTTAACTAAATACCCATTTTTACATAATACAACTAATTATAATAACTAAGTGATTTATCTAAAATACAACACGATTTGTAGCACAATAACAGGTATTAGTTAACAAAAGTAAGTTGTTGTTGTTGTGGTCTTCAGTTGTGAGACTGGTTTGATGCAGCTCTGCATGCTATCCTATACCGTGCAAGTTTCTTCATCTCCCAGTACCTACTGCAACCTACATCCTTCTGAATCTGCTTAGTGTACTAATCTCTTGGACTCCCTCTATGATTTTTACCCTCCATGCTACCCTCCAATACTAAATTTGTGATCCCTTGATGCCTCAGAACATGTCCTACCAACCGGTCCCTTCTTCTCATCAAGTTGTGCCACAAACTCCTCTTCTCCCCAATTCCATTCAATACGTCCTCATTAGTTTTGTGATCTACCCATCTAATCATCAGCATTCTTCTGTACCACCACACTTCAAAAGCTTCTATTCTCTCTCTGTCCAAACTATTTATCGTCCATGTTTCACTTCCATTAATGGCTACACTCCATACGAATGCTTTCAGAAACGACTTCCTGACACTTAAATCTATACTCGATGTTAACAAATTTCTCTTCTTCAGAAACACTTTACTTCCCATTGCCAGTCTACATTTTATATCTTCTCTACTTCGACCATCATCAGTTATTTTGCTCCCCAAATAGCAAAAGTCCTTTACTACTTTGTGTGTCTCATTTCCTAATCTAATTCCCTCAGCATCGCCCAACTTAATTCGACTACATTCCATTATGCTCGTTTTCCTTTTGTTGATGTTCATCTTATATCCTCCTTTCAAGACACTGTCCATTCCGTTCAACTGCTCATCCAAGTCCTTTGCTGTCTCTGACAGAATTACAATGTCATCGGCGAACCTCAAAGTTTTTATTTCTTCTCCATGGATTTTAATACCTACTCCGAATTTTTCTTTTGTTTCCTTTACTGCTTGCTCAATATACAGATTGAATAACATCAGGGACAGGCTACACCCCTGTCTCACTCCCTTCCCATCCACTGCTTCCCTTTCATGCCCCTCGACTCTTATAACTGCCATCTGGTTTCTGTACAAATTGTAAGTAGGCTTTCACTCCCTGTATTTTACCCTTGCCACCTTTAGAAATTGAAAGAGAGTATTCCAATCAACATTGTCAAAAGTTTTCTTTAAGTCTACAAATGCTAGAAAGGTAGGCTTGCCTTTCCTTAATCTTTCTTCTAAGATAAGTTGTAAGGTCAGTAGTGCCTCACATGTTCCAATATTTCTACGGAATCCAAACTGATCTTCCCCAAGGTCGGCTTCTACCAGTTTTTCCATTCATCTGTAAAGCAAGTTATTTTTAAAAATTTTAAACTGTGAACATAAGTAAAAAAATAAAAATATATTAGTTAAGAAAGTACATTATTTTAAAAAATCACATTGTGAACATAAGTAAATAAATAAAATGTATTATTTAAGAAAGGCAAGTTATTTTTAAAAATTAGCAGCCATAAAATTATTGTGATTTGTTGTTTGCAAATGTATTTTGAGATTTTTTTGTTTATAGTTCTACCACATTTACAACTAATTTCAATTTTCTGACGTTTTTTGCAGTATTCTTTACATACATACTTATGTCAACCTGTTCGATATTTATCTTTATAAATTCTTCAATATTTTTTTCAGTCATACATTAAGTACACTCTCTTAGCTGTGGCTTAGTGTTGTCCATTTAAAGAAAATACAATTAATGAGCAAAATAATGTTTTAAAATTTGACATTGTGAAACTAAGCAAACTAATTAAAATGTATTAGTTAACAAAGTACATTATTTGAAACATTTTAAATTGTGAACATAAGTAAATAAATAAAAAAATTAGTTAACAAAGGTAAATTATTTTAAAATTTTCAGTTTTTATATTTCTATCTTTCTTAAAATGTTTCAGAAATGTATATAAACATGAAGTTAACACTTTTATAACTTTTTTAAGTTTTTCATTCATTTATATAGGAGCAAATATTAATAATTAAAAATTTTCAGTAAGTAATCCACATTGTGCATCATATGTAAGATCGCTTTTACCGTACATAATTGCATAAACAAGTGTATCAATTGGAATTTTATCATTAAAAGTTGCACAAACTTTCATATTTGTTTTTTGTGTAGTTATAACCTTTTTTCTACATGTTGTATTGATTACATAAATTGGATAATTAGTTATAAGACTAAATGGATTAATATGAATATCTGATTTTAGTAAAGTAATTCTTTTCAAATCATGAAATGCATCATACGCTTTTAGAAAATTATTTGGTGGATTAATATTCCATATTTCTTGACGGAAAACTTCATTTTTACTATTATATATATATCCTGTAGTTTAACATGCTCAAATAATGATGAATCAACTAATTGATCATATTTATGATTTGTCTGAAATACAACAAATTCTGTAGAGTTATAGAAATTTGTTGTATCTAGTTCAAAACTATTTTTATTAAATAAACTAGCAATTTCTTCAGTTTGAAGTTCATAAAAAGAAATAGAAATTGTAGGATTTTCAAAATATTTTCACATGGTTCAAGTTCATAACACCATTTATATTTAACAATTGGTACACGAATTTCCATAGATTCTATATTAATTTTTCCTTCTTAAGGAAGAGTACCTTTTATTTCAACACCAGCATAATTTTTATCAAACCAATGTAAAATTATATCTCTAGAACATGAACAATGAGTAAAAACTAAAGTTAAGTTTCTTTCAAATATAAATTCTTTATTATCTGTAAAACCCACCAAGTAATGAGAATGGATAAAGTAATTCATTTCTTTTACTATTTATTTTTCCTGTATTAAGAATATGTCCTTCTAAACTTATTTTGTCAGTAACTGATGAAGTTAAATGTAGTACAAAATTTGATTAAATAAGAGGATGTTCAATTCTAGATAACATATTAATCCCTTCCTTTATTCTTATAAAATCAAACAATTTAACTACACAATTATCAATTAATTTTTTGTTTGATTCTCCATCATAAGTTGGATAATCTGTACCATCATTTGCAATAATAATAAAATTCAAATACAATTGTGCATGTATTGGATGAAGCCAACCATCACCAACATTTATTGAATTTCTGTACCTTTGTTGGGAAAATAAAAATTATTTTTAGTTTTTTCAGTAACACGAAATGAACAAAACCGATAATTATCAATTTTATTCATGAGGAAGCCTATGCTGACTTTGCTGTCGCTGACTTACGAAGGAAAAGAATTTTAAGATATTTTTAAAATAACCATTACAGTAGCACCATTAAAGTAATTAAATCATCATTCTCATCAGTTATAGTAACTTCTACATCGTGAATTGTATTAAAAATAGTTTACAGGATAATTTGGTTTATAAAGTATTGGTCCACCAAACTCTGCATTATGTTTAAATGAACCGATAATATTAGTTTCTGTATGAAAATAATCATTATGTTTTACATACATTCCATCAGCAAGATTAAAATTTATATTTATTAATTCAAAAGGAATTATTTTATTTACATCATTACCTACAGGTTTTTCATTAGCTTGAACAACTTAATTATTAAAACCAAGTAAACTTCCAACACTACCTGCTATATCCATATACAATTTTACATAACTTTCAATAGCAATTCTGTTTAAAATTTCATTTGGTTTAATGTGTTTATTGGTTTTGTTTCAAATGTACAAAGTATTTAAATTTTTAAAACAATATTGACCTACAGGAATTTCTATTGTTTCTCCTACACAATAATGTTTAACATTTTTAGCTGTAGCATTTGGTGTTAAAAAAGTTGAATAAAAACCAACTAATTAAACATTAGCATAATTATCACGTATTGGATCAGTTAACCTGTAGAAGATTTATCACTAAGTTGAAATAATCTACTCATTTACTACTGAAAACTATATATTAATACATGAAAAAATTATGATTAAACGAAAAAATGTAAATAAATGAAAAATATAAATAAATGAATAAAACAGATTGGGAACCTAAAGTAACAACTCCAGGAAATAATTTAAAAAACAAACATGGCTTCTATAAGATGTGCAATAATTGGACCAAGTGGTTGCAGAAAAATAACATTAATGATTGATAATTATATTTTAGCGCCAGGATGGTTAAACAAGAATAAAATTAAACATTTGTATGTTTTCTCAAAACGTTTAGAACTACCAAAATAACAACGATTTGTTTAAAAAATGTAAGAGAATTGAAGATAAAATAAATCAAACATTGTTAGTTTTATTGAAAATAATGAAGAAGCTATTCTTTTAGATGAATGTGAAGATAATTCAGTTGTTGTATTTGACGATTTTACATTGGAAAATCAAGATATTGTAAGAGAATATTTTACTAGAGGTAAACACAAAGATACAGATTGCTTTTATTTGGCACAATCTTATTCAAATATACCAAAGGATTAGGAAATACTTTAATTAACAAATTATCATTTGAAATGCATCTTTGAGGTTGTAATTACTGTGGTCCAGGTACAAAATTAGAAGAAAAATTAACTAAAGGTGTTAAGGTATAAATCGATTAGATGAAGATTTTAAAAAACGCAGTTACCGAGATAATAAAGGTTTAGAAAAAAGGCATATAGCTGATTAAAAAACTTCAGTTACCTGTGAAAGAAAGGATGTTTGCAAATGATGCATCATTTGGTGAAAAAGTTAGAGCTACAGCTGTTAGAGGAAACAGAAATTTAGGTACAGGAATTAATACTCATGAATATGGTTGGGGATTGTAAAAATCTTTATAAATCTTTAAAGAAAAAAAAGTTTATAAAATTTTTAACTATAAAGAATCTTTATACATTTTTAAACGATATAAATAATCATTATAAATTTTAACAATATAAATATTTAACTATACAAATTTTAAACTATATACAAAATCTTTATAAATTTTTAACTATTTACATGAATAACTTTACAATTGATTATACTCTACTATCTAGTGGTAAAACTAAACCAAAATAAATGACATTAAAGTTAAATAATCAACAATTAAATGCAATTGAACCATTTTTAACAGATGTCCAAAAAGCAAAAAAGAAAAGAAAGTTGGTGGAAATTTAATTCTTACATTAACTATTCCTCTTGTAAAAAATTATTGAATATTTAACAACAAAGAAAGATGGTAAAAGAATAACACAACATGAAGTTGTATTTTTACCTATATTATTAGCTGCACTACCATATTTAGCAACAATTGGTTCATTAGCTGGTGGATCTGCAGCAATAACAAATATAGTATTAAACAAAAAGGAAATGATAAAGAATTAATAGTACAAAAAAAGACGTAACTTAGAAATGGAATAAAATTGGTAATGGAATAAAGAAAACAAAAAAATGTTTAAAAAGTAATTGATAAATATCCTAATGCATTAATTAAACTTTATATCGAAAAACTTATAAACATTTAAAAATGAAAAATTTTCATCATGTTTACATGATTACTCAATTAGTACATAAACCATATAAATTGAAAGTGGTGTACTGAATTTAGATACACATGGTAATGCATGTACTCATTGGAATTGTTGTTAAAACACTAATGAAAAAAAATTTGTTTTTAATTCATTTGGTGGTAGTATATCAAAACAATTAGTTAACTATTTAGGAAATAGTGAAATATACTACAATATAGAAAAAATACAAAATTTTGAATAAGTAATATGGAGTCATTTATGTTTATTTGTTTTAAAATTGCTATGTGAGAATTATAATTTTAATGATATTTTAGATTTAATTAATGGAAATTTCTGGAAATAAGATACAATTAATTAGAGGAACTGAACAATTTAGAAAAAATTGAAAAAATTGAAAATATTATTAATCAACTTCAATTGTCAAAAGATCTAAAGATAAGTAATGCAATTAAAAAATTTCCAAAAGAATTTAATGTTGTCATTTTAATAATTACAGATTATGTTGGTTTTAAAAATAGAAGACTTGATAATGTAAATGATCCAATTGATGCAGAAGATGTAGTTACTAAACAATACTTAGAAAATGAATGTTATAAAACCAGAATACATAAGCATTGTAACATTGTTCAGTCATTATAAGAGTACATTTTTGCTCTTTTACCACAAAATTCTTGTATTAGTTTTCTACTAAATTCATCTTTCATTATACCAAAACTTTTTTGTTTACTTCTGGAATATTATATATATCGTATATTTGTATAATCACTTGTATCAAAGTAATCAATCATTGATATCATAACTTCATAGAAATCTTCAGTTTTATAATTAATACACTCTGTATCTTGATAACAAAATTAAATATTTTAGGTCTCATAACTCTATAGTGAAAATCACACAGTAATTCTTTAGATAAATCAAGTATACTTAGTCCAACACAAATACGTTTATCAAATGTTATTTTACTTATATTTATATGAATAGCAGCAAGATTTTCAATAAATATAGTTCTACATTTAAAGTTTAGTTTAGCTACAGGTTTATCACGTATTTCACTATTTGAAACTAATTTTATATCTTGTCTATTTCATATACTGTTTTAGCAAATACAGAGTTATTCACTGATTTGTAGAAATATTTTTGAAAATTATTTGTAGCTTTTCGTCTTATCCGTGTGTTTAAATCTATATATTTCTTTAACCAATCAGTTTATTTTAATTTTAAAACATTATGTTCGTTTTTGTAAGTTGCATTCCTAAAGATAAGTATTGTTTGAGATTTCTATAATGCACTACATAATTATGGTCTTTATCTAAAGTAATTACCAATTTACTTTAATTTGTGCCTCGAACAAGTTTTGATTCAAGAGCTAATGGTAAATCTTAATGTAAATCATGTTTTTCTAAAATTTTCAAAAACACCAATTAACAATAGTACATCAGTTTTAAGATACAAATCATGACATTCACCAAGATTTTTTATATTGAATTTTTCCCAAACTAATTTTGCATGTTCATAATCTTGATCAGTTGTGTTGCAATTATTTAACTTATTGTAAAATTTTTCTTTGTTTGGTAATTGTGTTTCTAAAAATTATTTCCAAGAATCAATATAATCATATGGATAAACACCTTTTCTAATTTCTAAATTAAATAAATTTGGAGAAAAATGCTTTTTAATATTTTTAATTAATTTTTCTTTAAATTTGTTAAAGATTATCAAGTGGAGAAGCCACATTTTAACCAATCTCATTTTTAATTTTTTTGTATGTTTACCACAACTATTGTATTTTTTTCATTATTTGGTAATAATTCTATCTCTTTATTAATATAACGAAGTTCATTTACAAAAAGATGAGAATCATAATCAGATAAATCATGTAAATTAATAGGTACCAAATTAGGTTGTTTTAGTTTTAAATTACAACTATTGCATAATGGAGCAATATGTTTTGCAGTTAGATGATCATGATGACAAACTTTTTTGTCACTTTTTGTAAAATTACATTTAATAGTCATCGGCGACTGGAATTCAAGAGTGGGAAAAGGGAGAGAAGGAAAGATAGTAGGTGAATATGGATTGGGGCTAAGAAATGAAAGAGGAAGCCGCCTGGTAGAATTTTGCACAGAGCATAGCTTAATCATAGCTAACACTTGGTTCAAGAATCATGAAAGAAAGTTGCATACATGGAAGAATCCTGGAGATACTAGAAGGGATCAGATGGATTATATAATGGTAAGACAGCGATTTAGGAACTAGATTTTAATTGTAAGACATTTCCAGGGGCAGATGAGGACTCTGACCACAATCTATTGGTTATGAACAGTAGATTAAAAATGAAGAAACTGCAAAAAGGTGGGAATTTAAGGAGATGGGACCTGGATAAACTGACTAAACCAGAGGTTGTACAGAGTTTCAGGGAGAGCATAACGGAACAATTGACAGGAATGGGGGAAAGAAATTCAGTAGAAGGAGAATGGGTAGCTTTGAGGGATGAAGTAGTGAAGGCAGCAGAGGATCAAGTAGGTAAAAAGACAAGGGCTAGTAGAAATCCTTGGGTGACAGAAGAAATACTGAATATAACTGATGAAAGGAGAAGATATAAAAATGCAGTAAATGAAGCAGGCAAAAAGGAATATAAATGTCTCAAAAATGAGATCGACAGGAAGTGCAAAATGGCTAAGCAGTGATGGCTAGAGGACAAATGTAAGGATGTAGAGGTTTATGTCACTAGGGGTAAAATGGATATTGCCTACAGGAAAATTAAAGACACATTTGGAGAAAAGAGAGCCACTTCTATGAATATCAAGAGCTCAGATGGAAACCCAGTTCTAAGCAAAGAAGGGAAAGCTGAAAGGTGGAAGGAGTACATAGAGGGTCGATACAAGGGCGATGTACTTGAGGACAATATTATGGAAATGGAAGAGGATGTAGATGAAGATGAAATGGGAGATACGATACTGCGTGAAGAGTTTGACAGAGCACTGAAAGACCTGAGTCGAAACAAGGCCCCGGGAGTACACAACATTCCATTGGAACTACTGCTGGCCTTGGGAGAACCAGTCCTAACAAAACTGTACCATCTCCTGAGCAAGATGTGTGAGACAGGCGAAATACCCTTAGGCTTCAAGAAGAATATAATAATTCGAATCCCAAAGAAAGCAGGTGTTGACAGACGTGAAAAATACCGAACTATCAGTTTAATAAGTCACAGCTGCGAAATACTAATGCGAATTCTTTACAGATGAGTGGAAAAACTGGTAGAAGCCGACCTCGGGGAAGACCAGTTTGGATTCTGTAGAAATATTCTAACACATGAGGCAATACTGACCTTACGAAATACCTTAGAAGAAACATTAAGGAAAAGCAAACCTACGTTTCTAGCATTTGTAGACTTAGAGAAAGCTTTTGACAATGTTGACTGGAATTCTCTCTTTCAAATTCTAAAGATGGCAAGGGTAAAATACAGGGAGCGAAAGGCTATTTACAATTTGTACAGAAACCAGATAGCAGTTATAAGGGTCGAGGGGCATGAAAGGGAAGCAGTGTTTGGGAAGGGAGTGAAACAGGGTTGTAGTCTCTCCCTGATGTTATTCAATCTGTATATTGAGCAAGTAGTGAAGGAAACAAAAGAAAAATTTGGAGTAGGTATTAAAATCCAGGGAGAAGAAATAAAAACTTTGAGGTTCGCCGATGACATTGGAATTCTATCAGAGACAGCAAAGGACTTGGAAGAGTAGTTGAATGGAATGGACAGTGTCTTGAAGGGAGGATATAAGATGAACATCAACAAAAGCAAAACAAGGATAATGGAATGTAGTCGAATTAATTCGGGTGATGCTGAGGGACTTAGATTAGGAAATGAGACACTTAAAGTAGTAAAGGAGTTTTGCTATTTGGGGAGCAAAATAACTGATAATGGTCGAAGTAGAGAAGATATGAAATGTAGATTGGCAATGGCAAGGAAAGCGTTTCTGAAGAAGAGAAATTTGTTAACGTCGAGTATAGATTTAAGTGTCAGGAAGTCGTTTCTAAAAGTACTGGGGCTATCCACGAAATACGTTACGTTTTCGTTTGTGTCCGTTAGGGGCGGGGCTAGCGCGGCCATCTTGGTGTTATGGCATTCCGCCGCTCAGTCGGCATTCTGCCTTTCCAGTGAGGGGTTCGTGCTGTACTCCATTGAGTTACTGTGACAGTTTGAAGTGTCAGCGTTAATTGAAAATGCCGCGAAGTGTGAAGTGCATGCTGTAATAAGGTTTCTGACTGCAAAAAACTCAATACCGATAGAAATCTATCGACAACTTTGTGAAGTTTATGGGAACAACATAATCACTGAAGGTGGAGTGCGTCAATGGGTCATAAAATTTAAAAATTGCCGAACTAACGTTCACGACTAACAGCGAAGTGGAAGACCCATCATAGTGACTGCCAAACTTGTCGAAAAGTCGATGCCGCGGTCCGTGAAAACGGTAATTTCAGAATAACGGAACTCTCTATGAGTTTTCCACAAATTTCACGAAGTTTGTTGCACGAAATCATTACCGAAAAGATTGGTTACCGCAAGTTTTGTGCAAGATCGATACCAAAATTCTTGACACAGATTCACAAAAATCAGCGAATGGCAGCAGCGTTAACGTTTTTGGACGCTTACGAGAAAGATGGCGACTCATTACTCGATCGCATCGTTACTGGTGACGACACATGGGTTAAGCATGTGAACTACGAGACAAAATTGCAGACAATGCAGTGGGGCCACACAAATTCCCCCCAAAAACCCAAGAAATGCATGCAGACAATGTCGGCAAGGAAGGTGATGGCGACTGTCTTTTGGACAGAAAAGGTGTGATTTTTGTGGATTTCGTGGAAAGAGGCACTACAATAAACTCTCAAAGGTATTGCCAAACTCTGCACAACCTCAGAAGAGCGATACAAATCAAGCACGGGGGAAAGTTGGGCTCAAAGATCTTGCTGATTCACGACAACGCCTGGGTCCACACGGCAAATGCCACTCGTGAAGTTCTCGAATCTTTTAAGTGGGAGTTGTTTCCTCATCCGCCGTACAGTCCCGACCTGGCACGGAGTGCCTTCCACTTATTCCCAGCAATGAAGAAGTGTTTGACTATGCAGCGTTTTGATGACGGCGCACAGCTTCAAGAAGAGGTAACCACATGGTTGAAGGCGCAGGCGGCCGAATTTTACGACGAAGGAATTTCCAAGCTCGTCCACCGCTACGATAAGTGCCTTAATTTAAATGGCAACTATGTAGGAAAGTAGTATTTAAGTGTTGCTTTCATCTGTATATAACAAAAAAAATTTCTAACGCTTTATTTATTTTTAATTCCAAAACGTAGTGTACTTTGCGGATAGCCCTCGTATTGAATGGAGTTTAGCCATGTATGGAAGTGAAACATGGACGATAAATAGTCTGGACAAGAAGAGAATGGAAGCTTTCGAAATGTGGTCCTACAGAAGAATGCTGAAGATCAGATGGGTAGATCACATAACTAATGATGAAGTATTAAATAGAATTGGGGAGAAGAGGAGTATGTGTCACAACTTGACAAAAAAAGCGACCGGTTGGTAGGACATGTTCTGAGGCATTAAGGGACCACAAATTTAGCATTAGAGGGCAGTGTGGAGAGTAAAAATCGTAGAGGGAGACCAAGGGATGAATCCACTGAGCAGATACAGAACGATGTGGGTTGCAGTAAGTACTGGGAGATGAAGAAGCTTGCACTGGATAGGGTAGCATGGAGAGCTGCATCAAATCGATCTCAGGACTGAACACCACAACAACAACAACAACATTTACACAATGTACAAAATTGAGAATTATTATGTATGTTGTTTTCTTCAAATGTAAGTGCTTTTATTTCTTCAATTTCAGAACGAATTTTTCCAAATTCTTCAACTTCTCGTTTTATAAATTCAACAAACTTTGATGACAATTTGCTGCTATATAAACAACGTGAACTTTATAATTTCCATTTATATATTTCATGTAATAACAAAATCCACTTGGTTCATGTTTCTGATATTTAGTTGAATAGGATTTTTCTGGATTCCGTTCACAATTATTCATATTTTTAAAAGTAAACTTTCAAAAACAGCATAAATAACAAATGGAACTTTTTGTGTAAACTGATAATGTTTAAAATACACACAGTCTCCTTTATTTTTCATTTCAACTTTCTTTACTATTAAAATGTAGTAAACATAAATCACAAATAAAATTTACTGTTTCATGTTTAGTGATTTGACTTGATACAAGTGCAGATAAATTTTTTATATAACAATAGTGTGAATTATGATCTTTCTTAAAATAAAGTGGATTTACATATTTTACTTTTTTGATATATGTAATTTTTAATGAATCTTTCCAATATTTTTCATCATCATCATCATCAAATGAATAAACATTTATAAATACATCAATTAGATTTCTAATTTTGGAATATGGTCAGATAATACAGGAACTTCAATATTTTCTGTCTGTTATTCTTTCAGCATCTTTATCTATGGCAAAAAAGCTACTTTTATAGCCCCTAGAATAGCTATTTCATCAGCATTTTTTACATTAATACAAGTTTTTTTGTTTTTTATTACTTTAAGTAAATCAATATAAGATGATCCTTTTAGTGGAATATATTTATTAATTGCTAGTTCTAAACCAATAATTCTATTTAATGACCATCCTGATCCATGTGATTGAAAATTAGATGTTTTTTCTAAAATATCTCTTTTACCTTTGTTTACTTATTTCTCTTTCTTTCAAAATAGTATAGTTTCGTGTTTGTTGCGCAAATTCTTGAACTTATTCATTTTTTTCATCTGTTTGTAGTTTATATTCACCATATAAATTAAAATTTATCTTTAATCCACATGTACTTTCAAATAGTCTTTGACAATTTTAAAAATTTTTGGTTTTTACTGCAGTTAAGAAATGATTAGGATCAAGTATATCTATAGTATTATCAAAATTTATAGTTTGCAATATATTTTCAAATGCTTTTTCAATTAAGTAACTTGGTGTCAGCTTTACAAACATATTTGTAGAAAATGGAAAAAAATTGTTTAATGGTTTATCTTCTGTAGTAAGGAAAACGTCGTAAAAATCATAATATGGTAACATTTTCCAAAATTTTTCACTACATATAGGTGTATAATTTTTAACAATATTTGTTTGATTTTCACTTACTACTTAAGGTATATAAATGTTAACATTATTTGTATAATTTTTACATTTTTCAGTTATATATTTTTTATAATTTCTCTTAATTCACATTTATAATTTTTTTAACAATATTTGTATTATTTTCACTTAACTCAGATTTATTATTTTTAACATTATTTGTATTTTTTTTACTTACTTCAGACATCTTATTTCCAAAAATAACTGTATTATTTCTAACAACGATTTGACAATTACCAATAATAAATGTAATTAAATCAGGCTACATATATTAAAATATCCTCATAAATTATTTATTTTAAAAAATTCACGTAGTTTAGCAACAGTAAATTGTTCTAGTTGCTGAGCAGCAATGTAACTTTCCATTTCCTCTTTTATTTATTACAAAAAAATTCATTAGATTTGTAAAAAATATTTTTAATAAAGTGATAATTTTTTTATATATGGATAAGGATTATTATTTAATCGATAATTAATCGAAATAAAACATTTTATTGTTTAGTATACCAATTAGTGTTTAAATAATGGTTAATCATAGTTAAAAATAAAAAGAATTATTTTTTAAATTATTAGTTTCTATATAATTTAACAATCAATTGGTTATCAATCAATTGGTTTTTAAAGAATCAGTTTTATTGATTTATTTAATTCATCAAAAAGGAGTATTATATTAATAGATAATTAATCATAAAGCTTAAGATGCTTCTTCTTCTTTAGGTTTTTTATTCTTAATATTCTTATAGTACATATCTTACATTTATTATTATGTTGATCTTTATGTGAAGGATTTATACAAAAATAATTTAAATCTTTAATCTTTTGTTAACTTTTACATTTCTTTGCAGATGCAGTTGTTTCTTCAGTTACAACTTCTTGATTATTCACTGTAGAAGTAGATTTTTCTTCATTATTGATTGTTAATAATATTTTTGAATGTTCTTTATAATAATATTTAGCAACACTTATTGCACTTGCACAAGGAATTCAATTTTAATCTAATTTTTTAAATGATATTAATAATAATTGGTCGACATATAGTTCTATAACCATCTTTTCTATATTTTTGTGAAGTAAAATTATCATTTGAATTCACTGTATCACAATATTGACAAAATTTACTTTTCACAGAAGATACTTGTTGAACTTATTCTATTTATAAATATAAACAAATTATTAGGTTTGTGAACAAGTCAATGATTATGAATTTTTATAATTTTTATTTTTTAAATAAATAATTAATCACTATAATAAACATATAATGGTGCTTCATTATAAATGCCATAATTTGCTGCTGTATCATATTGATCACCAAATATATATCATAATTATCGATTCTTATATCTTGAGCATCAAATATAGCATTAATATAAATTATTTCAATTTTTATGTAGTTTTATTTTTAATAATAGTTCTACAAAGTGGAAAATTTTCTTTTTCTTTTAACCATTCATCATATTTTTTATGAAAAATATGATTGCAATTTGGTTTAACGAATTGATTATTATTTTCATCACTTAAACAAATAGGACAATGAATATCTTCTCCAGATAAATCAATTGGTTAATAAGTTTATTTTAGTTTAGTTTGCATTCTGTTTAAGTTCTCCATTTATAAGAAATAATTTTTATTACATTTATAAAAAATAAAAAAGAATAATTTTCAATGAATCACTTAGGTAGAAGTTCAAACTTAACTGCAACAAAACAATTATTAAAGATTATGTTAAATACAAACTTCAAATTTATTTTTGTAAAACTAGTAAAATTTTTTTCTATGTAAATGGAAACTACTTTATTGAAGAAGCTCAACAATATTAATATTTCTAATGAAATTAAAAAATTAAATGAGGTAGAGATAAATGTTTTATGTGATATTATGAATTGTGGATGTTTAAATACTGGATTTGGAGATTAACTTTGTCTATAAGTCAATAATGATTTTAAAGTTATTTTATCAATTAGATTTTCTAAATTAATTGATGGTTATAATTTTCAAATAATTAAAAAAGGACAAATGAAATAAAAATGTTAAGGAATGAAGAAACTTAAAAATAGAAGTAATGAATTTCATGATATAGAGTTCGCTATGTGATTTTCTAAAATAATGTACTGTTGTTAACTAATACATTTTAATTAATTTATAGTTGTTAACTAATACATTTTAATTATTTATTTATGTTCACAATATGATTTTTTTAAATAATTACTTTAATAGTTAATTCATTTTTATTAATTATTTACTTAATTATTTTCAAATGAGATTTTTTAAATTATTTATTTAATTATTTATTTTTAAATATTTAGTTATATTTTTAATTAATTTTCTTAACAATTGTTCTTTTAATATAACTTGCTTTTATTAATCAATACATGTTATTTTGCTACAATCATGTTGTAAATGAAATAATGTAGTTAGAAATCAGTTGTATATTGTACTTGGATGTTGTGTTGTAGAAAATAGGTATTTAGTTAACTTTAAAAGAATCAGTTGATTTAACTAAATAAACTGAATTTAAAAAAAAATTAAAAAGTTGGTTGTTTTATATATAAAAAACCGAATTTATTTTAACATTGCATTAGTGCGCCAGAACCTACAAAATTATATTACTCTCTCTGCTATCGCCATTTACCATAATATGGCGTGTCTCCCGCTGGACATCTCTGGCTCTCTATTTGTTGACAATTTCGCCATCTATTGCAGTTCTCCATGGAACTGTCTCCTGAACGGGGTCTTCAGCGATGCCTTGATCGTCTTTACTCGTCGAGCATCAACAATGGCTTTCACTTTTACACCATCTGTAAGAATTTCTAGCGACACAAGTGGCTTCTCCCACCATCTTTACGTTTGGGGCCTTTTGCCCTTTTGTTCATTGAAACTACAAAATTCCTGGGGCTCATGCTCGATAGGAAACTCTCTTGGTCCTCCCATGTATCTTACCTGGCAGCCCACTGTACTTGGTTCCTCAAATTCCTATGTGTCCTCAATGGTACTTCCTGGGGTGCCGATCGAACCACTCTCCACCGTTTGCACTAAACCCTTGTCTGTTCGAAACTTGACTATAGGTGCTTTGTTCACGCATCTGCACGTACTTCCCTCTTACACTGTCTCAACTCTATCCACCGTTGTGGCACCCGTTTGGCCATGAGTGCCTTTTACAGTAGCCCAGTTGAGAGCCTCGATGCTGACGCTTTTGAACAACCACTGTCCTATTGCCATGACTCTCTCCTCAGCAGGTATACATGTTGTTTGTCTGCGATGCTTGCTCACCCATCCTACGCCTCCTTCTTCGATGATTCATTTGATCGCCAGTCTGGGGTGCATCCCTCTTCTCTGTTACCTCCTGGAGTTTGCTTTCGGAACTTGCTACGGCAGCTGAACTTCACATTACCTGCACCTTTCCCAATGGGTGTGAACCTTTCACCACCTTGGCTTCGTCAAGCATCCCATGTTAACCTTAGCCTTCATTACCTTCCTAAGGAGACTACTCCAGCCTCAGTATACCATATTCAGTTTTTATGACTTTCACATGGAACTACACAATAGTACCTTTGTATACACTGATGGCTTTCGGACTGATCATGGGGTCAGGTGTGCCTTGGTCATTGGCACCTGTGTCTTTTGATATCAGCTTCCAGCACACTGCTCAGTATTTACAGCCGAGCTGTTTGCCTTGTACCAGGCCACGGAGTACATCCGGCGGCACAGCCTTTTCAATTGTGTCCTTTGCTTAGACTCACTCAGCGCCCTTCAAAGTCTATGTGCGCTGTACACCGCTCATCGCTTAGTGCAGTGGGTCCTGGAAAACTGTTATTTTCTCACTCTTGGTGGAGACAGTGTCATGTTTCTGTGGGTTCCTGGTCATGTCGGTCTGCCAGGAAACGAGGCTGCTGATGCTACTGCCGAGGCTGTAGTTCTCGTACCTCAGCCCTCGAGTACCTATATTCCCTCCGATGGTCTCGGTGTTGCCGTCTGCATTGAGGCGGTGTCCCTTTGGTATCACCAATGGTCCTCCCTTCACAGGAATAAGCTCCAGCTTATTACGCCTATTCCAGCGGCTTGGACGATCTTCTCACGGACCTCCAATCGGGAGGTGGTCATTTTAACTAGGCTCTGTATTGGGCACTGCCATTTTAGCGATGGTCATTTGCAAAGTGGCGCTACCCCACCACTTTGTACACATCTCTCCCAAGTTTTAACAGTCCTCCACTTTCAGATGGAATGCCCATTTTTTTAACCATTTACGTTCCCACTTGGGTTTTCTGTCTGATTTGTCGGCAAATGATGTGTGGGCTGTCGACCGCGTTTTGCTTTTTCTCCGCCAAAGCAATATGGCGGATGCCATTTAAATTTTAGTTTTGGACCTCTGTTTCTGTATGGTGTCTTCTTTAGCCCTTTTTCGACTTGCCTGTTTTTGACTGTATTCTATTTTGTCAGGTAGGACTGATGTATAGTCGTTTTTTAACTCCCCTCTGTCTTTGTGTTCTATAGTTTTGACTTGGGCGCATATGAGCCCAGTTGTTTTTTGCGCCCTAAAGCAAACCAGAAAAATAAAAAGGAAACAGAATGGACTATTTTGGCACGCCTCCTGGTCGATCCACATTCCCACCTAGTGTCACCTATCCACAGTCCCTGCTCATGTCAGTTGTGCTTGCCTCTTTGACAATCCCAGAGGAGGTCAAACATATTTGTGCATCTGCACTGAAGGTGATGGATTCATTGACCATCGAGGCAAATCAGATATACGTATGCGTGTTGTCTGTTCTTTCAGGCATGTACAAAAGAACAGACGCTACGCAGAATCCACAGCTGAGATACGTAACTGGTAAATCGAAAGTGGACAGAGGGAGAAAGGAAAGTGAAGGAACATTTGATGTCAGCTGCATCAGCACTTTATATGGAATCAGTGGTGATGAGTAAAAAATATGTACTGGACAGGTATTTGAATGCGGGATCTCGTGCTTACTAGACAGCTAGCCCATTGCATTAACCACTGTGCCACTCAGGCACGTAGACTATCTCAGCATGCCTCCTGGCCTACCCGCCTGAAGCCACCTATCTGCAGTCCCCATCAATGTCCTCCATGCTTGTTACTTTGAGATTCCCCCAGGAGATCGAATGTGGCATGTGTAATGGTAGTGACACACCAAAATCACAACAGTAATCCATTGTAGTTGCTACATATGTTATTACAGTCAAAAGCATTAAAAAATCACAATCACAATAATACAGGAGACTGCCTTACAAGGCCAGATCACTTGGACAAATAACAAATAAATTTCTTTAACCGGAAAAGCACCCATAAAACTTGAAATCTGAATATGACTAGGTAAATATACTCAGGTAAAGCTTTAGTTAAATAGTGCAAATGTCCATACAATTCCCATCAGAACTGTCATTACTTCCAATCAGCTGAGGAACAGATTAAGGGTAAGAACACAAAACTTTTAATTTTTGGCTAGCCAACTTTCCTAAACAAAACTATATATAATTGTCTAAAACAATTAAAGAGGTGCTTTAATATTGACCAAACCAATCTTCAAATTTACTTACTCAGTTGATTAATCAACAATGTTCTTGGAATGATTACAGCTAGAACATGACCATATAACAATACCCATAAAATGGGGTCACTTCAATATTGCGTGTGAAGTAGCAATAGGTGTGAGCAGACCAAGGATTCATATCAATACGAGAGATCCACGAGACAGAAAATGACATAGACATGTACTCAACTTGGCACTGCAATTGAATTTCAGATGCTATAATTCTCTACCGGAAAGATGGAATCACACAACAGTGAGGACATAACCCAAGATGTAAAGGAAAAGACAGCCCCGGTGGTGCTCTCCTCCCAGTATGCTTGTGTCCACCAGTGCCAATTATCTGTAACACAACACACATCAATGGCAGACAATATTCTGAGACATAAACTACACAATCTTATCTAGAGAGCAGGTGATCAATACAACTGAATAGTTGTGAGTTACTTGGTTAGTGCCAGCCCTTAAACTTTGATTAATAATTTCGCTAAAAATCATGCCTTAAAGTTAAGATGACAAGAATTATCTCGGCGCACATTTACATGCCAAACTACCATATGAACTACATGGTAGAATAGAGGATTTATCTCAGTGTGTCTTGAAATGTCAGAGCCAGACTTACTCACAACTCGTTGCACTTCTAGCTACATCTTTAATCACACTTCATGTCAGTTGGTTGGGCGTAGCCACTCTTCCTCAGTGAGGCAACTCGGCGACTCCAATTCAATCTGCCGGCGTAGCTTATAACAGACTCGAAGGAGCTTGTCTTTCCGACCTCCACCGTGGGTAGTGGATCTGCACTCACGACCCAACACGTCGTAGCAGCTGGCCACGCTCCTTCATTGTCCGATTCGTCCTCTTGCCGTCCTGCCTACGTACACAGTCCCACGTGACTCTCGCTCACCGCCCATCCTGACACACCTCCTCAGCAGAGTGCACGCACTGCCATTAAATCCGTCCCGCCAAAGATGAGCAGAAGACAAATAAGCATCGAAGTCGACTCAAAGATCAATATGACAATCGATGGAAACTGGCCTCCGAAACGTACCAGCTAAGAATGTATGGTGTCTGAATGTGCTAAAAGAAGAGACATCACACATTCATATAGTTGATTTGCCTCGATGGGCATGCGGATGCACAAATACGTTCGACCTCCTCTGGGAATCTCAAAGTAGCAAGCATGGAGGACATTAGTGGAGACTATGGACAGGTGGCGATAGGCAGTGGCGGATTTACATATAGGCCCAGTAGGCACAGGCCTATGGGGCACTTTAAGGAGACCACACCGTGGTTCAGGTCGAAAAAAATCGATTTTCGGTTTTCGTCATATTTCGATAGATTAAGGTTTTATTTAAGTACTCTGAAAAGGATTGTTTTAGAGCATTTAAAGAGCATTTTCCTACCACGTGTGTTATTGTGCCATGCCCACTTTTCTGTCACCCACTTTTCTGCATATATTTTATATCTTTATATCCCCTACATTTCACGTTAGGGATTTTTTTTAACTCCTGAGTGTGTTGGCTATCCTTGCAATGCAACAGTCGGTATTCTTTTGCTTCTCCTGTTTGTAAACAACACGCTTTCAAACATGCGGTTAGTTTTATTCAAGTGTGATTGTGAGTAGTTGTTATACTTATGCTTGCAGTGCTTGTTGGCGTGTGTTTGGTGTGTTTATTGAAGATGACGAAACGTAAAGGCATTTTCAAGAAACGACAATTCAGAGGAAACAATTTTAGAAAGCTTTCTGTACAAGAGGTTATGTCGCCTGGCAACGATGTTTGTAATTGTAATTCTTCAAGAAGTGCATCATTAAGAAAGCTCTCACCATATCAAGAGAGTTTCAACGAATTTACTGTAAGTGACAAGGTGTGCAGTAACATTATTATAAATTTGAGAATATTATCAGATGGAATTTCTAAATTTGTACAATGTAGACAGTGTGGTGAGTGACAGAGTGTGAAAATTTGTGAGTGTGCCAGTGGGAGAAAAGGCCTAGCATTTGCTTTAGATTTAATTTGCACTAAATGCTCAGCAGTGATTTCATTTATGAGTTCTTCAAAACCAGATGCAAGTGCCCCTTATGAAATCAATACTAGATTAGTTTATGCCTTACAATCCATTGGCAAGGGCATGGCTGCAGGGAGAACATTTTGTCAGCGATGAACTTACATCAACCACCAAATAAACTTGAAAAACTGACTGCTATATTAGAGAAAGCTGTATGTGCGGTCAGTGAGGAAAGCATGAAACTGGCTGCTAGAGAAGCAGTGGAAGAAAATGATAGATGTTTGGATATTGCAGTTGCACTTGATGGAAGTTTGCAGAAAAGAGGACTTACTTCACTAAATGGAGTAGTAACTACCACTGTAGACAATGGTAAAGTGTTAGATGTGGAGATAATGTTTAAATATTGCAAATGTTGTAAAGTCAATGAACATAAAGAACACAACTATGTGGCTAATTTTAGAGGAACAAGTGGTGGTATGGAAGTTCATGGAGCACAACAAATATTTCATCGCTCTGTAGAAACAAGAGGCATACGGTACACCAAATATTTGGGCGATGGTGAGAGTAAGGCATACAACAATGTGGTGAACTCTAAGCCACATGGAGACGCCATTACTAGCAAAATAGAATGTGTAAGCCATGTTCAAAAACATTTGGGAACAAAGCTGAGAAAACTAACTGTTGATATGAGAGGAAAAAAATTAGAAGATGGAAAATTGTTGACCGGACAGTGTCAGTTAACTAAAACTGAAATAGAAAACTATGGGTAGGAAATTAGGAGAAATAAAGAAAATCTGGAGGCAATGAAGAGAGTTGTTTGGGCCACATTCTTCCATAAGTCCTCTACTGATAATAAGCCAGGTCATGGAGTGTGTCCTTCAGGAGAAAATTCGTGGTGCAAATACAATAGGGCTCAGGCAACTGTAGAATCTTATTCTCACCAGCATTCTCTTCCTGCTGCTGTTATTACAGCAATTAAACCTATTTTTAGAGACATGGCTCATCCTGACCTTCTAAGGAAATGTCTGCATGAGCAGACGCAGAACTTAAATGAATGTTTCAAGAGCATAATTTGGAACCACCTTCCTAAAACTTTATTTGTAGGCATGCATACAATGAAACTAGGAGTTCATGATGCTGTTATTACACTCAATTGTGGTTATATTGGAAAGTGTTGGGTACTGAAAAAGCTGGGAATTATGGGAATTAATCATGGTGAAAATATGATCGTTGGGCTGCAACATTGGGATAAAATGAGGATAGCCAATGCAGACAGGTCTGCATCTAATATCTATACATCCAGGAAGGGGAAAAAGAAGCTGAAAGACCAGCTAGAGGCCAAAGAAGGGCCATCATATGCAGCACGACAGTTTTAATTAACTGTAAGTAACAAATGCCAACAGTTTTTTCTTTAAAGTCAATTTCCCACAAACTAAAATTTTCAGTACATATACTCCATTATATCAGAAACTATCAAAGATAAATGAATGAAATTTTCAGAGACTCTGCATAACATAAAAAGCCACCTCTGTTACTACGTGCATTAATAATCCCCCATTAGGAAATTAACAAAAAACTAATTTCTGCAGAAAAAACTTAATATTTTTGGTTAATTAATTTAGAAAAGTATTTCTTAAAAATTATAGAATCAATAAAGTAGATTTTAGTACATTTGACTATATTAGCTAGTTGACTCTATTAGCTTCATGTAACATACAGTAAAAATATTAAGGTCCTGCATCAAATAGCTTTTTTCAGAAATGGGTCAAATACTTGCCTAAATTAACATGTGTTAGATAGGCAGGGTGTGGTCTCCTTAAGGGCCCGGCATTTTTTGCTCTGTACTCATTTTAACGTTTTACGTTTGAAGATAACTACACTTACAAACGACAAAAATTTTTAATATTGTTAAACAACTTGCTAGTTTAAATAAGCCTTAAGACGGAAAGTGGACAATAAAAGCTTGGAAATATACATAGTTTACTTGGTGACTGAATGGAAATTTAACATTGCGTTTCTGACTGGTATCATCTTCATGATTCTTCAAAATATTTTGATGTAAAGTGTCAGGACGGCAATCTACAATACAATGTTTGAAATGTTATTATTCTGAGAATGCTGTCGGCTTCTACTTAACCCTGCCATATTTTCCGTATGAAAATTCCAGGACCCCGGAAAAGCTGTGATTAACTAATCAGCAGTTTCTTAAATACTGTAATGTGTGTGGGCCTCAGTATGTAAAACCCGACTCTAATTAAGTGTCTTGCAGAAATTATGGAGAAGTATGAAGTCGACACTTCATTACTGTAATTAGTTCGAAAGCTCTGTGGTCTTCAATATCTGAACTTTCATTTAATGACACCTGTTTACCAAATATTTTGGTACTGGGAATGTTTTACACTTTTAAACACATGTTTATACAAAAAGAACATGAGCAGAATATCTAATAATGTGTGAAATACACTTCATAATAGTTTAAAAATTTTATTTATTTATTTACTTAGTTACTATTTTTGGCGAAAAAAGAAGTAGAAACCAACTTTCGTTTGTCTCATTTGTTGTTCTGTAGCCCACACGATATCAAAGTTCCCACTCCATGCAATCGAATAGTACGTGGCATTGCAAAATTTATATTAAACTTCTTAACTAAGCTTTTTTTCTTCGAGGGGAGGTTATTTTTATTTTATGTTGGAACAAAAGGTGCATTTGCGTGTAGACATAACAGCAGTGTTCACACAAATGACAACACACATCAACTGCAAACAAAATTACTTAAACTTTGTAGTCTGTCTTCTCTGCCACAGAAACCGCTAAAATTTTATAAGAATAAGTGGGATAAAAGTTGATCCAGCACACCTCACTGCCAGAAATTGCAAAAATTATTTGCTTTTTAAATTAGAAAGTCAGTGTCAAGAATATTCAGAATATATTTGCGTCCCAGCTAAAATTCCGGCGACATGGGAAACAGAAGCCAAAGAAAGGACTGTCCAATTTTCTTTACAAGGCGAATTCCAGCCGGTAGGTTTGCTTCTACTGTTCACTGATAACAGAGAAACAGACAACCATGAAATTAAACTATTTTGCATTGTCGATATTTCATAGCACAGTTATGTAGAGTAATCCGAATTGGTCAGTTCATCGCTCCGTGTTTAAAGGGAAAATCTTTGTGCTCCTGTGCTGTGTTTAAAGAAAAAGCTTTGTGCTCTTGCGTGGTTTTGTACGACTGGAACTAGATACAGTCTTTCTTTTTTTCCTTTTACAAATATTTTTCTTTTGTTTTGACTGCTGGTTGACAATTTTGTAAGTGCCTTAACTTGAATAACAGTGAAAAAAGGAAACGGCCAAAATAAAGTGGGGCAGCATTTCGGAAATTATCGAAGGAAAGACGAGAATGAGAAGCCAATGTTCTAAAAACGCTTGGCAGAGTAGAAAAATTTTTCGCAAAAAATGTTGCTGGTTCAACTTTGAGTTCAAGAAGTAAGGATGATATTTCTGGCACTGCAGCTATTGTAATAGAAGTAAATACAAACGAAACGAAAGTTAAAAATGAAGAAAAGCAAATTGTTCCTGGGTTCGAGTTTCACGAGAAACTAAGTGTCGAGTCAGACATTACAAAAAGAAATAACCCCATTAGTGATGATCCCGCAGAATGGTGTGTCGATGAATCAACAATCGACATTCTCTTACAATGTGGCATTAATCAAAATTGTAACGGTGATTTTTGTAATTCAAGATCAGTAGGCAATAAAACCAGATATTTGAACAAAAATGTATTTTATTGTAAACGTTTAAATGGTGAATCAACTTTGCATGATTTTCTAGTATACCCTTTAGCAACAGTGCTGTTTTTTGTGCACCATGTAAGTTGTTTGGAGGTAAGGCCATGATTGCTACTAATGATATTGCAGATTGGAAAAATATTGCTAATATTTTATCTCATCATGAGAATTCAGTTGGACACAAAAATTCTGAGTTATCACTTTTAACAAGAAAAAAGTCACTTGGAACAACAAATAACCATTTCGAGTCATATGTTGAGACAGGAAAAATGTACTGGCACAGTGTGCTGAAAAGGGTTTTTGCAGTAGTGAAGAAGCTAACAAGCCGTGGACTGCCCATACTTCGACACGTTAAGAGATTCCCTTCAGTTCATAATGGTCAATTTATGATGTCTCTTGCACTTATAGCTGAATTTGATCCCTTTTTCGCAGAGCACATTGAACGACATGAAAATCCAGGGCAGGGACATAGAAGTTATCTTTCTTCAACAACCTGTAATGAAATAATACAGTTTGTTTCTAACGAATACAAAGAATTATCATAAGTGAAATAAAACAGGCCAAATATTTCTCTATAATAGTAGATTCTACTGCAGAAATTACACATGTTGATCAATTATATTTCATATTAAGATATGTGAATGAAAATGGTGAACCTGTTGAACATTTCCTTCTGTTTTTACCAAACCCAGGACACAAGTCTGAAAACTTAGCTGAGGCCATACTAAAAGTCCTGTCTACAAATTCCATTGATATTGGTGACTGTAGATGCCAGTCATATGAGAATGCAAGCAATATGTCAGGAACATACACTGGTTTGCAGGAACACATTAAGGAACGAAATCCGAAAGCGCATTATGTGCCATGTGCAGCACATTCTTCGAGTTTAGTTGGCATTAGTGCTGCAAGGTGTTGTCAGGAAGCATGTTCATTTTTCAATGTAGTGCAAAATCTTTATAATTTTTTCTCTGCTTCTACACAGTGCAGGGATAAACTTCTTTCTTTCATGAAACCAGGAAGCAAAACGGTAAAAAGTTTATCAAAAACACATTCGTCAGCAAGAGAGGAAGCATGTGTAAGCCTGTATGAAAACTGGGAGGGCGTTAGCAGTGCCCTCACACATATTGCCAGTAATATGTTTGAAAAACCACTTGTGCAAAATGAGGCTTCAGCTTTATTGAATCAACTCAGCAGACTAGAAACAGTATTCATGATGACAGATTGGAAGGGCATACTCTAGTGATTTAATAGTGTAAATCTGAAACTGCAAAGTGTAAATATTGATAATAAGATAGAGTATGAATTATATGAATCACCTGTTTGATTTGCCTTTGATTTTGGCACCATACACAATCATTAACCTGGCTCCAGGGAGGTAGGGTCCCTTTCCCTATTCTTCCACTGGGGTAATTTCTGTCCAATGCATCCACATTGTGGGTGTAGGCATCTTACACTTCAGTAGGCCAGACTGATAGGATGGCTGAGTTCTGGCAGGGACCAAATCCCATGAGGTATAACACGGAACCCATGCCCAGGGTTACGGGTGAAGACCTTAATGACAGTGATGGCAAAGAAGAAAGAGTGAAGCCGACAGATGAGGCAACCCTCCTTTCTGGGGATTAAGTGAGAAGGGAACCATTGCCTTGTGGAGGAGGAGAAACTCCAAAGGCTAAGGGAGAAAACCCGGACAGAAAACCCTTTCTTGCATTAGGCCTAGCAAGCCAGTAGGAAAGTCTTCACATATTTCTTTCAAAACACAGACGAGCCTCGGAACAAAACACTCAGGATTTGACCCCACTGTTTCTTCATGTACTGGTGCGAATGATGGGATACCTGATGATAGTCATCAGTACAAGAAGATAAAACAGCCTGGACTAAAAAATAACCTAAATATTAGCACCCTTAATATATTAACCCTCAAAGGAAAAATGGAAGAAATGAGAGATGCACTAACAGAGAGAAAGTTAGATATTTTGGGATTAAGCAAAACGAAGTGGAAGGGAAAAGGTGAGAAGAATTTGAGAGAAGGAGGAAAACTGTACTGGAGTGGGAATAACAAGTTTGGAAGAATAAGAATGTACATAACTGTACTGAAAGTGTGAGATACATATCAGACAGGATCATAATCTTAAACCTAAGATTCCAAAAAGAAACCCTAAAAGTTATCCAAATTTAAGCACCTCAAGTGGGATATAGCGAAGAAGAGAAGACGGATTTTGAAAATGAGTTAGAGAACCATATAGAGAGTACTAATATAGTGATGGGAGATTTTAATACACAGGTAGGCAAAGCCATAAAGGGATTTGAGCAAGTATTGGGATGTTTTGGATACAGAGGCAGAAATGAAGAAGGCGAAAGACTCTAGGATTTGTGACAGAGGAATGGAATGAAAATAGCCAACAGCTGGCTTATGAAGAAAGAAAGTCATGTTATCACCAGATACATTTGGGATGCAAGAACCAAGAGTGTAATTGATTATATTCTAGTAGGTAGAGAACGGGGAAAGAAAGTAACAAATGTGAAGATAATTCCAAGTGTGAGTGCAGATGGAGACCATAGATTACTGATGGGAAAATGGAAAATGAATCAGTGTTTGAAAAATAGAAAACAGAAGAAAGTGATGAGGATACGGGATTGGAAACTGAAGGAGAGTGAAAGTGCTGAGAAGTATAGAGAATTAATCACACAAAAATTTCCAAAAGAAGTTTTCTGCGATGTAGAAAAAGATTAGAGTTTATTCAAAGACACTTTAGTCAAAGTAGCACAAAAAGTATGTGGCAGAACATCTGCAAAAGAAAAAGGAGGACAGACTAGTTGGTGGAATGATATCACAATCGAGGCAGTTAGAAAAAAAATGGAATGTGGAGAAAGTGGTGGAAAACTAAAAATGAAGAGGACCATAAAAGATATATATAGAGGAAAAGAAGAAGTGCAAAGAAATAGTGGAAACAGCAAAGAAAAAGGCATGGGGAGAGTTTACAAAAAAAACTTGAAGATGTGAAGAGCAATAATAAAATGTTCTATAAAATGATGAAAAATAAAAGGATGATGAGGACCATAATGATGAGGACCATAAAAGATATATATAGAGGAAAAGAAGAAGTGCAAAGAAATAGTGGAAACAGCAAAGAAAAAGGCATGGGAAGAGTTTACAAAAAAACTTGAAGAAGATGTGAAGAGCAATAATAAAATGTTCTATAAAATGATGAAAAATAAAAGGAAGGCCTCTGAAGTACCAGTAAAGATGAAAACAGGGGATGGTACTGTGATTGAAGATCCAGGGAATATTAAAGATCTCTGGCAAGAACATTTTAAGAAACTGTTAAATGCTGAGGAGCAGGTACACGCGGAAACAACAAATAATGGAGAGACTGGGAATAGTTGGGAAGCAGAATTAGAACAAAATTACACAGGAAGAAATGGAAATAACTGTGAAGAAGATGAATGGGGGGGGGGGGGGGGAAGCCCCAGGATCAGATGAAGTATCAGTGGACATGATAAGAGCAGCAGGTCCAGTGGGAATGCAGTGGCTGTATTGAGTACTATCAAGTGTATAGAGAAATAGTACAATACCTGACGATTGGAGAAGAGGAGACATTGTTCCTATCTTCAAAAAAGGCAATAAAAGACTTTGTAAAAACTACAGGAAAAGACTCTGGGAAGAAATTAAGAAGATAGGTATAGAAGGTGGATACATTAATGTAACAAAGACAATGTACAGAGGACACAATTGTAGAATTAGAACACCATTGGGGAACTCTGAATACGTCGAAATAACACAAGGACTTAAACAAGGAAGTATTCCATCTCCTGCACTTTTTAGTGTTGTGATGGAGGGAATGAATAGGGCAGCTAAAGATATAATAAAAGAAAAAGACAAAAAGATGATTTTTGCAGATGATATGGTAATATGGGGTGATAGAGGTAGATGCAAAGTTACAACTTGATGCGTGGAAGGAAATAATGAAAAGGTATGGATTAAAAATAAATAAAGGTAAGAGTGAAGTAATGGTATTTGGAAGAGACAAAGGGGGGAATATTATTTTGAATGAGAACCCCTCAAAGTGGTAGACAGTTTCACCTATTTAGGGAGTGAAATATCAAGTGATGGACGAATAATCAACGAAATTAATAGATTACAGAAGGGAGGCAATTTCTACCAAACAAAACAACTCATCTGGAGTAAGGAAGTTTCAGAAAAAGCAAAACTTCTTATGTATAAGAGCTATTACTTCTGTAATGTCATCTATGGAGAAGAACCATGGACAATGACAGAAAGGGACTGGAGCAGACTGCAAGCAGGGGAAATGAAATTTCTCAAAGCAGTTAAGGGAAGAACAAGAATGGACAGAGTAAGGAATGGAGATATTAGAAAGGATCTTAAACAAGAAAGTATGAGAGAAGAAATTGAAAAAAGGACATTAAGATGATATAGGTATGGTAAGAGAATTTGCGGGCAGAGGTTCCCCAAATTATGGAAAAACTAAGGATGGATTGAAAAAGGCCTAGAGGGCGCCCAAGAACACGGTGGAAAAGGGGAGTGAGAATATCTGTTGGAAGGAGAGATGTGACATGGCAGCAAATGGAAGAAGAAAAGTGGTGGGAGGACCGAGCCAAATGGAGAGGACTCTTCAGCACCCAGACCTGGCGGTACCTGGAGCAGGATCCAGATATAGATAGATAGACATGTGGGATTTATTGCATCTGTTTGTGGCGTGTTCGACTATTACGAAGATAAATCCATGGAGATTGTGACTGATATAGACTATGAATGCACCTATAAAAGATCACGAAAACGCTAACTTCATGGTGACAAAGAAACAGACTCTGAAGAATTTTTCTGACTGGAAGGGAAAAACATTTCTCCCAGTACTTGACAACTTGTACACCGAATTAATGAGGAGGAAGGAAAGCTATAGAATAATGCTGGACTCTTTCACAGTTTTCAGTAACCTTAAAAACAGTTCACCTGACGATACTGCTGAATGTGCAGCAAAATTCCAAGTGTCATATGACACAGATTTAGAGCCTTCCTTCGCTAGTGAATGTGTACATTCCGCGAAACTTTTGAAATCTTCTGAGATTAGTGATATACCACTAGAAATGAGAATATTTTTACGAAAAGAGAGGTTAGAGTCCGTGTTTCCCAATGTTGACATTGTTCTTAGAATATTTCTATGTATGGCACTTACAAATTGTTCAGCAGAATGTTCAGCTCTTAACAGACTGAAATCGTACCTTCATTCTACGTTGTCCGACGAGAGATTGAGCGCCTTGTCCATTCCTCACATCGAAGCTGACCTCCTAACTGATAACAGTCTGAACTATAAAGATATGATAGTAGAGGGAAAAGGCGGGTTCTGGACCACTAGACCACCTATAAGAAAATAAACTGCAAGAAAATAAATAGCCAGATATGAGCCAAGTTATGCCAATAGCTGAGCCAAATTATGCAGTCCATGCCTACTACTATCAAAAGATTCAAGTCTAGCTCACCCCATTTTCATTCTAAAGAATATATTTTTTACAAAGGTGCATGTTAGAAAACGATTGGTGCATGTAAGAAAATAAATGGTGCATGTAAGAAAACGATTGGTGCACTTAAGAAAATAAATTGGTGAATATAAGAAATCTATTCTTTACCCAAGAATTTCCTAATTCTTTCTTCTTGAGCAGCGATAAGATTCTTATGAGCAGTTGTTTGTAAATGTTTTTTGAGATTATTCTTGTTTACAGTTCTACCACATTCACATGTAACTCTAATTTTTTGAAGTCTCAATGCATACATAGCTATGTCCGCTTGTTCGATATTTATCTTTATGAAATTCTTCAATAGTTTTGTCAATCGCACATTCGCTACACTGCCT
The DNA here is from genome assembly GCF_021461395.2 of Schistocerca americana. Taxonomy (NCBI): domain Eukaryota; kingdom Metazoa; phylum Arthropoda; class Insecta; order Orthoptera; family Acrididae; genus Schistocerca; species Schistocerca americana. The sequence continues at coordinate 327,823,182 of NC_060130.1, read as the reverse complement.
TAACTGTGGGTTGGAAGTGTCCATTTAAAGGTTACAAAATGTAATCCCACGCGGGGACTGGAAACAAGTCAAGATAAATTTCTTATGTAACGATAGTGTGAATTACCTCCATTCTTGCAATAAAGGAGATTTACATTTTTCTCTCTCTTACTTTTCGTAATTTTTGATGGAGACACTTGATATTCTTCATCATGAACACATGTTTATAGATACATTAATTCTACTATTTTTGGAATACGATCAACCAGTACATGAAACTCAATATTTTCAAGTTTCTGATCAAGTTCAAGACCAATATTTCTATACTTTGATACTCTGTCTCAATGTGTGTCTACAGGATACAATGCAGATTTTATAGAGCACAAAAACACTTTTGATCTTCATTTTTTACGTTGATGCTAGCTTTTTTGTTTTTTATAGCTGCAGGTGGTTCAATGTAGGGTGTACACCTCAATGGAAAACATCAGTTAATTGCTAGCCGTAAACCAGTAATTCTATTTAATGCCCATCCTGATCCTTGTGCTTGAAAATCAGATATTTTCGCTAAAATATCTCGCTTCCCACACTCGAATTTGTCACTAAAATCCCTCTGGGTCATAAAGGTATAGTTTTGTGTTTGTTGTCCAAAGCTGAGCAGTTCTAGGCGCTTCAGTCTGGAACTGCGTGACCACTACGATCGCAGGTTTGAATCCTACCTCGGGCATGGATAGTGCTCAGAGCCATTAGAACAATTTTTGTTGTCCAAATTCCTGAACATTATCATCTGTCTGCAATTTGTACTCACAAAATAAATTGAAATTTATCTTCAGACCATGATGTACTCTCAGGTTGTCTTTCACAATTTTCAGAATTTTCGTCTTCACTGCAGACAAGAAATGATCAGGTTCAACTGAGTATATATTATTCTCAAAATCTATATTTTGCAATCTGTTTTTAAATGTTGTGTCAACTGTATAATCTCTAACTGTTCCTCTTTCTCTTGGTTTCTCAAATAAGTCAGTGTAAAGGGGAAATAATACTTCTTTATTCGTTCTAGTCTTCTGATTCGCAAACACATCAGTAGAAAATGGAAATATTCTTTTCAATGGTTCATCTTCTTTAGTTTTGCAAAACACATCAGTAGAAAATGGAAATATATAATTCAATGGTTTATCCACCTTAGTTTAGAAAATCTCGTCATCGCCTCCAGTTTCAGAATATGGCAATATGTTCGAAAGATTGCATCCTGCAGGACGACTTATACCTTGCGTCACCTGACGATGTGCTACAACAAATCTGATTATATCAGCCTTGTTCAGTTTGCTGTGGCTACTCAAACTATGTCTCCTGCAACAGTCACGAAATTGAGCAACTGTGAAGTTTTCCATTTGGCCCTTCTATTTAAAGTAAATAAAATTCACTAGATTTGTAAAAATTAATTTTTTTCAATGCTAAGGATTCACGAATCGATGGAAAGGATTCTTATTTAATAGATAATTAATCATTAAGTTCAAGATGCTTCAGTTGTCAACTGACTCTTCTTTAGCTTCCACTGCTTTAGCTCTTTGATTCTTCATGTATTCTAAAGTACATTTCTTACATTTATTTTTATGTTTATCTTTATGTGAAGGATGTATATAAAAACAACTTAAATCTTTAATCTCTTGACAACCTTTGCATTTCTTTGTAGATGTGGATGCTTGATCAGTGACAGCTTCTTTGTTGTTCATCGATAATAATATTTTTCGAATGTTCTTCACTCGGAATCCGGCATAAATGTTCTTTGTAATAATATTTAGCTACATTTTTTCCACATATGCAAGGAATTCGACTTTCCCTGTAATTTTTTACATGATATTTATTTATACATATTCTACACATCATTTTGTAACCATCTTTTGTTCATTTCTGTAAAGTAAAATTATGAATTGACTTCTTAGTATTACTGTATTTGCAAAATTTTAGTTTACAGAAAACTGTTGTTGATCCTACTCCATTTATATAGAAAAAAAATTTATTAGATATGTGAAAAAGTTAATTTTTCTAATTTTTCCAATGCATCTTTCAAAATAGGTATTACATTAGGAACTAATTCAGATGTTTTATGACAAACAATACCAAGTAAAGATACATCAGTTGTACAAGCTATAACTATTTTTTTGTAAATTTACTGTGTTCATAGAATATACCATCCTTGAAGAAATACAACAAACCATTTGTGTATAAAATGCAGAATTCATTTATGGGGGCAATACTGGAAATTCTCTAGTTACAGTTCCCAATGATTTCTGTGTGAAATTGCATTGATGTAATTCCACACAGAAAAATTCATTATAGAATAAAAATGTTCTGCCTGAATAACTGTTCACTGCACTATTCAATAAAATTTTTTTACATCATCCCATAGTAGTTATTGACAGTGGATATCATGAAATTAATTGTAGTATGTGTAAATTTGCTATATAAAACATATTGTTAACAAATATTACAATTTAACCACTTTGATATATTCGATCTATTTTTTGTCAATCGTGTGGTAAGAATGTTAACCAGTTAGTGATAAGTTGTCCTTTTTCATTTATCCATACCCACTTTCGATAAGAAATGTATAAATCCCCATTCACAAATAATAAGTGATCATGCCTCACATTCAGCCCTTCAGGACGATCGTGCTTACCAACTTCACATAATGATTTAACTGTTTCCCTTGGTTTACAAGGAATAGTTCATAGTGTTACTTTTGGTATTGTTGGTTTTGTTGATGTTTTACCATATAAACTTTGAATAGCATCAATGTCATATTGAGATAAATCTGTAAGTGATCCATTGTAATAAGAATACATGATTGATTCAAAAACATCTGTGTGCTATAAACCAAATGCATGACTGATATCATGAACTAGAACTTCAAATTCATTTGTTTGATATTTTGGTGTATTTTTATCAATTTCCTAGTACTAATTTCATCTTTATCCATATGTATTTCTACTGGATCATTATTCCTATTTGGAAATAAAAAAGCATGAGCGAACACATTTCCTTTTCCATCTATCTCCTTTGGACATCGTTGACCTGCAAGTTCATTTAAATGTATTCATTTTTTACCTGTAATTAAAATATCAGGATTATTGATACCATGAATAAACTGAATATTGCTATACTTCTGCCATAAACTGCATCTGCTAATTCCAATACTTTTTTATTAGCTCCTTTATAATTCTATTTTATATTCATTTTATTCCATTTATACATACTAGTTCTATAACTATCGAATGAATCTTTTACACCACATCTAGGACTATTCATAAAACGTGTAGTTTCTTCACTTAATGCACCAGTAATCTCAAGATTGTGTGTTAGTTGAAATAACATTAACGATTCTCTTAATAATTCCTCACTCACTTGGGTTATTTCAGTTGTTAATTGAATATTCAAGTAACCAAAATCAGTTAAATATTTAGCTGCTTTGTTCTTTTCATCAGGACACAGGCCTAAGCCTGCTTCAGCTGGCACTGCTACTACTATTTTCACAAACAGCAATAGCAGAAGTATCTTCATATATATAGAGTTAAAATAATATAATTATCTAAACCTATAAAGTTTTTTTCATTTACCATTTATCTCTTAATGATCATCAGACTCTGTCTGTGCTAAGTGTCATTATATGCTCAATCAATTCTTTATGCATATAGTTGTTCAAAATATTGAAATAGTTGAAATGACAACCAATCCTCAAATTTTCATTCATTTGTTGATACAGACTTATAAATTTAGGGTTGTACTCAAACCTTAACAGTTCTTCACAGTTTGGATGTCTATCTATAATTCTATATAACTGTCTTTGTAAATATCTACTTTGTATTTTAATAACATTAGAATCATATCCACATTCATCACCAAACATCTTTAAAAGAACAAACATATTGTTGTTCAAATTCAATGGCAAGTTGCTGAGCTTGAGTAATTTCATATTCATCTGTATATTTTAAATAATCAAGAAATATTCTTTCGAGAGTTACATAGTATTTTCTTACTTGTTTGCGTTGTTTTGTGTAGAATGTCCTTACAGACTCCTTAAAATTTTCAGCTATTAAACAATCCATTTCTTTTGAACAAGGTTGTTTGGTCTTAAAGGTTTTACTTCATTTTGAATAAATTCATATTCTAAAGCTTGATGATCATCATGTTGTATTTCTGTGAATGGTATCTTATTATTTTTAAGGAAATCAACATAATCTCTTCTGTTTTGTTTAAGATTTGCAGAGGGAGGATATTCTTCCTCTGGAATTCCACGCAAAAAATTTTAAATATCATTTGTAAACAACACGTTTTTCTCTTCGATAGAAGGAACCCAGACACCTGTAAACCAAGAACTCAAATCCAGTTGATAATTATTGTCCTGAATAAAATGGTTCAAATGGCTCTGAGCACCATGGGACTCAACGTCTGAGGTCATCAATCCCCTAGAACTTAGAACTAATTAAACCTAACTAACCTAAGGACATCATACACATCCGTGCCCGAGGCAGGAATCGAACCTGCGACCGTAGCAGTCACGCATTTCTGGACTGACATGCCTAGAACCGCACGGCCACCGCAGCCAGCCGTCCTGAATAAGTTCAGATATATTCAACATGGGTGATTCTGAACTAATGACAACTGAAGATGTGCTAATGATCGCTGCCATTTATTACAATTAATTTTTATTAGTATTGTAAAAAAATAAGAAATTGTTTGGCCCCTATTCCATAGGGGTCTAACTTATATCGAAAAAAGAACGATATTTTATAACAAAAAGAAGATATTCTCATAAGAGAAATAATGAATATTAAAATTGAATATTAACCACTTACACCTTATAAAATTACATTCTCTTTATTTACCCAACTGTTGTGTGAATTATCAAATCCCTACCACTTAACATAAACTTGATCACCTTTCTTTCTCAATAGTTTTTCAACAAGATATAATTCTAGATATTTAGTTTTTCTGTCGTTCTTGTTCATAAAAATTGCCTTCAATGCCCTTCAGTTTGAATGTGACTGCATTAGAATGAATAACAGACACAATTTCAAAAATTTCTATTGACCAGTTAGCAGTGTATCCTTTTTCAAAAAGTCCTTTAATTTTACTGATTTTCACTTTATCTCCTTTTTCAAATTTACCCCTATTATTAGGCACAATGAGACCTATCTTATAGTTATTTAACTTCTATTAGCTTCATTTTTATAGTTGAATGTTTTGTGTTGTATTCGTCAAATAATTCCACATCTTTTCTTTAAGTTTTCTGTCGAATCGTTCAACAACAGGCGCTTTTAAATCTGAAAAAGTTGAATAATCATTAATGCTGTATTTCTTCATCAGTTCTAGAAATTCTTTGTTGTAGAATTCTTTGCCATTACCTGTCTGTAAATTTCTTGGGTGTCTGTCTGTAAATATTTTTTGAAATGCGTCAGTTATATTTTTACCTGTTTTATTTTAACTGGGAGAGCCCAAGAAAATTTCGAAAAGACATCAATAACAGTCAATAAATATTTGTATCCTTTGTTTATTTTAGAAATTCCTTTCAAATTATGGGAGACTATTTCAACTAGATCAGCTTGCCATAAATCGTCTATACCAAGAGGGACAACCTGTCTTCTTTTAAAAAATTTTCTCATCAGTTTATGTAATTCATTAATTATTTCTTCACAAATATAATTCAGACCTTCACTGCCAACAAAATTTTTTTGACAGATTTACTCTTTTTAGTTTTACACATTGTACGAAGACCTTCGATTTCTTGTCTTCCATTTTTTGTTGTTACGCTGTGTGAATTATATTTCTCAGTAAATTTTTTACACTTCAAGCAATAAATGTGATCGTCCTTAAGGACTAAATGCGAATCGTGATCGTGATTGTCCATTTATATAAATAAATTATTAAATTTTAAGTTATTTCAACAGCTATAATTAACTTTACATCTACAGGAACGGTTTTAACTGTATCTTTCATTATTACAGTTAGTAAATTTGATTTGCTTACCATGACTAAGTGATTGCCATTGTTTGTTTCATATAGCTTATCACTCATGCGTACAGTGATGTCAAAGTCATCAAAGTTCAAGTCTTTATTTATATTCTTGCCCGTAAGAATAATTCTTTTAAGCCATTTTTTGTTCATCCCCAGTCATAAAAGTAAGTTCAATGATTTGTTTATCGAGTATTACATTTTCTAGTCTATTACATCTCTCTAAAGCAAATGTAAGATCTGTGGGCATATTTTTAAAATTTTGATCAAGATGTGTGATAGTGTTTTAGTTATCATTATGGAGCTGTAGAATTTTTTCATCAAGCTTTGTTTTAGTGACATAGTTACTAAATTCTTTTCCTAGGTATTGTTTAGTAACAGCATCATAATCAGTTACTGGATCTTTTATGTCTACTAATCGTCTGCCTCTAAAATCAATAAAACTTTTAATTATTTTAAAAATGTCTGGTAATTCTTTCCAGAATTGTTTGATTAAATTCTCTATTTTTGATCCTAATTCTCTTTTCATTTTTAATTCCAATGAGCTTAAATGATATGGTGACTCCTCATCAGCACTGATTTTATTCCCAAAAATGTCCATGTATTACATTGGAAATATCATTAAACTTATAATTCTCAGAAATGACCACATATTACTTCATCGAAATTTTGTATTCTCTCAGTTTTGTAGCACAGATCAGTTTATCCTAAATAGTTAACTAGCTGTTTTGGTATATTAATACAAAATGAATAAAAAACAAATTTTTTGTCATTATTTTTATAGTAACAAATTCATTGGGTACCAGCGTGATCAGAAGTATTTAAATTTACTATTCCACATTATGTTTTTAATGATTTATTTGGTAATTCATTAATCATGAATACACCACGAAAGTGTTTAATTTTCAATTGTTTAGCAATTTTTTCTTTATCAAAATTAGATAAAGGACTGTTAAATTTTTCAATCAGCTCTTTGAAATTTTTTCGGTTTTCTTCAGTCCGACGCCAACTTTCTTCTCCATTGTTTGATTAAGTTTTTCTGTTCTTCTAATTCTCTGTCGGCTTCCTTCTTGTTTATGACTGCATTTGTGATGGCTGCAGATCCGCCAGCAAGTGAACCAATAGTTGTTAGCAATGGTAATGCAGCCAAAAGTAATTGTAGAAATCCACCTTCATGTTGCGTCAGTCCTTTTCCTTCCCTTTTTTTGTCAGATATTCATTAATCTTTTTCACAACAGGAATAGCTAATGTAACAAGTAAATTTCCACCAGTTTTGTTTTCTTTCTTTCTCTTTTGAACATCAGTCAAAAATGGTTCAATCGCATTTACTTGTTCATTATTCAACTTTAATTAAATTGATTTTGGTTTAGTCTTGCCACTAGGTAGCAAAGTATAATTGATCGTTAAGTTATCCATTTATATAGATTAAAAAATGTATGAAGATTAATATTTTTAGGTAGCACCAAAATAGGACTAACAAAATTTTTATTAACTCCAATCATTTTCGTTAAGGTCTAAGCCAGCGATAGCCAAAGAAGTCTTCAGACTGAGTCCCATTCCTAATTTTCGTTTGACATACATTATTCCTCTAACTAATGTTGCTACAACATTAGCTCCTAATGAAGAATCACTAGCAGCTAACTGAAGTTCTTTATTGACTTGGTGTCTAGATTCTAAATCTTTATGATCATGATAGTCAATATCATGTCTCTTACAAGCCTTGTCTAGTTGATTAATTCCTGGACCTACACGTGCTACCTTTCTTCAACATTAGTGTATGGTCCACACCAATTATGTCCTGGTAGATGCTTCTCTGACAATGATAAATTTAAAGCCCAGTCCACTGATCCTTTTCCATATTTATCACTTTCCCAGAATGTGTCTGGCACAATGTTCAAAGATCTAACCAAGTATGGGATTCCTTTTGCGTTGTTGATCATAAAGTTGCAAATTTTGATCATCACCATCTGCATTATGCCAACCTTTTCAGTGTGAAAATTTTTATTCCTCACTAGTTCTTCCCTATGGATTACTGCTAATCTATCGATTAATTGTCCACCATCAATCATCCAAACATATTCAACTGGTTTTTCTGTATACTTCTTTAAAACGCCTTTACCTCATTTTTCAGCGACAGCTGAAGCAGTCTAAGAACTGCACTCCGGTGAACTTAGTTTTGAATAACTGAAGAATCTATAGTCAATCGTCTTACGTTTGGGAAATAGTCACCAACAGTTGGCATTATCAGATATTTATATTTATTATCTCTACTTGATTTTATTTTATTCTGATTATTGTCAAAATATAATGCTCCTGAATTTAACAATATATCTGCATAATTTGATAAATCTACATCATCAGACATTTCACCCATATCATCCATAGTAATCTGATTCTCAGTTTAAAGACTCATTAATTCATCAGTTCCTTCCTATGTCTTTTCATCTATTTTTAATTTATCCCCATTGAATTCAAATGGTAAATTACCAACATATTTAAACATGCCAACAGGTTTCAATAAAAAACTTTATCCTCACTATGATTAATATACTTTCACATTCTTTCACTAACATTTATCTTTTTAACTTCTTCCTGACGACTACCAGACTATGTCTCCTTTATTTTTTAGATTGCCTCTCTTCTTGGTATTTATTCAATACATCCTGATTTTGTGATTCACTTAATGTATAGTCAGGAATGTCATTGGACCAATCTTTTAATGGTTTAATTGGTGATAAATCTCCAAAATCTTCTATAAGATAACGATATGAAATCATCTATTATTCAACCTCTCTGTTTTCTTCATTTGCTTTCAGAATGTTATCTCCTAATCCTTCGATTCCATGTTTTACTTTTTCGATAGCATCAATTATAGGTTGATCTTCTTTTTTATATTTTTCGTACTCTGTTCTTGGTTGTTTATTGCAAAGATTGAATTGTTCTTTCAGTTCTTCAGCTTTCTTTCTATTTTGTCTGGCTTTTTAACAGCCTCTGGGCTGTTCAATGAAGTTGTACTTAGCCCTTTAGGACTATCGTATTTTGCAAACATTTGTTACTGGAGAAAAGCATTAATTAAACATTTATGATGTTTTGTTGAACATATGTGTTTAACGTTTATATTTATGTTTATGTTTGATGTTTATGTTTATGTTTGACACTTACATTTATGTTTGACATTTACGTTTATGTTAACGTTTATGTTGTTATCAAATGTTGTATTTTATTTCTGAACTTGCATTAATCGGTTTTCTAGACATGTCTGTTGTGAAAAATCCAAACTGGTCATCCCAACATTTGCTACACATTTCTTTAAAATCATCCAACTTTAAATCTCCACCAACAAAGTCATAATAAATATGATTTAAATTTATGTCATCCCGTCTAATGATATTTAAAACGTTTAGATTGTCTCTAACTGTTTCGGTATTTTTGAGTACGTTTGAGACAAGTAAAAACAATCTATACCTTTTGTCTACCTCTAGTAAAATATTCTCTAATGATATCTTGGTTCTCAAGAATGAACTCATCAAATACAACAACTGAATTTTCTTCACATTCGTCTAATGGTATGATTTCTTCATTATTTTCAATAAAAATAACGATTTTCTCATTAACTTTGTCTTCAATTTTTCACATCTTTTTATACATTCTTGATATTTTGATTGATCTAAACTTTTTGAATAAACATACAAATGATTAATTTTTTTCCAATTCAGCCATCATAGAGCTAAAATATAATTATCAGTCATTAATGTTGTTTTTCCACAGCTGCTTGGTCCTATTACTGCACATCGAATAGAATTTGGTAAAAGTTTACCATGTTTGTTTTTTCGACTTCTTCTCTGGAAGTCTTATTTTTGGCTCCCAATCAGTTTTGCTGATTTATTAATATACTATATAAGAAGGAGCTTTAAACATTCCTTCATCAGTTGAGGTTCAGATGCAATGTCGTACACTTCGACACTAAAAGGACGATCATCTGTATTGCGTGCAAATTACTTCCCGCCAACTGATTTGAGTGTTGGTGAATGTAGTATTGCATTGATTTGACTGGAGACGTATAACAGCATCCCAAATATCAATGAGACTAACAACAAATTGGATCTGGATATTAATGTTGAAAAAGATATTGTGAAAACAGAACTAGGTGCATACGATATCGACGATTTAAAAGAAGTCTTAAAACAGTCTGAAAAAGGTATTGAACTACGTGCAAACATTAATACACTTAAATCTGAATTAATGACTGTAAATGCAACGATTGACTTTAACCTGAAAGGTTGAATAGGGCGTCTGCTGGGTTTCACAAAAGGGCGGGATTTGAAGAAGGATCCAAGTAAATTTTACAAGTCAGATCAGACTGTGATCAGACAGTCAGCACAATCTGAGTCGAGTGTAACATTGCAACGAACCCCTATCTCAACGATAGTCTGATTCATACTATTTATGGATTCTTTCCCTCAGTTGCAACAGGGTATAATATTTTTGAGACTCCTGCCAATGCAATATACCTTCCAGTGAAAGCTCAGACAATGAATTATTTGAAGCTGCGTATTGTGGACCAGAATAACCAACTTGTTGACTTTTGTGGTGAGCCTTGAAACCGCGCAATGACGTCCTCACTCAATATAACCAGTCCAGTAGAGTATGGTTCAAATTGCTCTGAGCACTACGGGACTTAACATCTGTGGTCATCAGTCCCCTAGAACTTAGAACTACTTAAACCTAACTAACCTAAAGACAACACACACATACATGCCCTAGGCAGGATTCGAACCTGCGACCTGAGCGCCTAGAACCACTAGACCACCGCGGCCGGCAGTAGAGTATGATGAGAGGATTATATGTCAGGAATACATCTCTCATAAACCTTAAGCTTCAACCACATTTAACAAGAATGATGAAATTAGGATTGTCATCCAGCAGCAAGATGCACTCACGTTTCCATGCAAGAGTTTCATATATCTAGAGGGGTCATTCAAGAAAACCGATGGCAGCGATACAGTGGGATCCATGCTTACACGTAAGGCTTTAGCATTTCTGTTTCAAGAGATGTGCTATGAACTCAGTGGGTGTGAGATCGATCGTACACACAATGTTGGCATAACATCGACCATTAAAACATACATCTCTGCATCACCTGCAGATTTGCGTAGTTTAGAAAATGCGGGATGGTTCATAGACGATTCGGAGGATAGAACAGTTGTGTGGTACTTTGAGGACATGAGACAGATTATTATGAACGCTAAACAGGAGCTCATTCTGGTGCGGAGTGCGACGGACAATAACTCATAGATTCAAGGAGTTCAGCAAGATAGTATGGAAAATGCCTCACATCAGTGTATCCGACGAGGAGTGTTTGAAACTTTTAAAAGTCCTGAATTCTAACACATTTCTGTCACTGACATTTCGCTCGTGGGAGGTTTTCGAGTACCCAGTGTTACTGACTGCGAGCAGACAAACGTGGGCTACTAAAACCTCTTCGCAGCTAGAGACACCTAGATCCATCATACTTTAGACTGATAGAAGAGGTAATATAGCAAATGATTCCACTGTGTTCGTCAAATCCATGTTAAATAATGCCAGAGTCTACCTCAATTTAGAATTCTACCCATATGACGATTTACACTCTGATAGAAGAGATAATACAGCAAATGATTCCATTGTGTTCAACAACTGCAAGTTAAGTAATGCCAGAGTCTACCTCAGTTTAGAATTTTACCCATATGAAAATTTACATCTGAAGAGGAATCAAAATGTATACAGTCTAGCTTATTACATGTATGCAAGGTTTCGTGCTTCATACTATGAGATTTCTGAAGGAGAGGGAGGAGGGCGTCTACTCAGTTCATGTAAGTTCAAGGAGATTTCACTGATCGTAGTAATAGACTGCTCGAAACAGAACGAGATAATTAAGTCTGAACCTATAGATATGCGAATTTGAATCTTCAACAAACTTCCCAGAACACACTGCCGCGTAACACACGCGTACGCTCTAGTTCTACATGATCTTGTGATCAACTACTGGCCGGTCACCAGTGTTTTGCAACGAGATGTATAAATGAATAGCTGCTGCACCATACCTAGAGCATTTCAGAATGGTGTCTTAAGGTGTGAACATCATTGCAGATTCTCAGGGTTTCAGTGATGGTGAGTGTAGAGAGTTCATATTTGAAGATGTTGTGATTGTAGCGTACACACAAGATGCTGGAATAATAGAGACATTCTCAGCAAACATTGCATCACTGGGGTCTTTCAAGTACGTGAAGTGTGCTAAGATACGGAAGAGTGCAAAGTGGTTAACACATTTCTACCATGTAATTCACTGGAATGATCTTGGCATACACTATAAAAATATGATGACAGCACTTGCATTATTCAATGACACAGATATCATCGTCTACATGAAGGGGAAGGAGAAGATCTCATGGATTCATTGAATCTTTAAGTTTCCTGCTATTCAAGACCTGGAATTCTACGGATGTCCTTCTCTCCATCGACTCAAAAACAGGTATGAAAAAAGTGTTGCTCTGTCTGCTTATGAAAATGTAAAATTAATTTGAAGTTGGGTCAGAAAAAAATGGATTTTTACCTCACAACCTCTGTGTTCTATTTTCTCAATCCTGCTCCCGCTGTGACACTGTACATTTTTTAGCCACATGCTATGTCTGTGGTTTTCTTCAAGTACAGGAGATATAATTTTAGCTATGTCTGCTATATATCTTTGGAGGCAGACATGGTCAAATGCCTCCTGCTCCCATAACTCAATTCGTGCTGCATGATAGGCGTAATTCCATGCAACCATTATATATATTTTGTTATCTTCCATCTTAAACATCACTCCTTAATAGCACTCATCTTCAGAAGACTAACGTCATTTGAGACGATGCTCCCACACTGGCAGCAGCAGCAGTCTGACGACTAAATTCAGTGACAATCGTTACGAAGAATGTACACTGCGCTATTCTGGGAAGTATTGGGGCATCTATCTCGGCACTAGACCCACACTGCAGCTATGTGTCATTGTGCCAGCAACGGTACCTAGATGAACACGTGTTTCGACAGGAATTTTTTAGGATGTCATGTATGAAAGAGATGTTGTCGCCTCATCCTTGCAGGACCTGAATTGACACCTATGCTTGGCAGGTGATGGTGGCGGCGGCTGCGGTGGCGGGGGGGATGTGTTGTTTGTTGGCAATCTTTTTTTTAAACTGTATTCCATTGATTTCACCGACTATTAGGATGCTGCAGATTCCAAAAAGCTACCCCAACATGTGGAAAATATCGATTTATTTAGTTTCCATAAATTTTTTATATCAACGTGGTGTTAGCTGTACAATAGTTAAGGGGGAGAGGGAGGGTCCATGAGGGAGTGACATGGAGCAGAACAGCAGGTTAAGTGCATAACACTAATTTAGTTTGCATAATTTTTATGTAAAATTCAGTACAATAGTTTAAGGAGGTGGGTGACGAAGAAGAATGTGCCAGAAATGGTGTCCAAAAGCATGTGGAATTCGAAAAGTGTACCAGAAAATGGTGGGAGGACATAACTAATTACTTAATTTGGCATCAAAGGTGGTACAATAGTTAAAGGAAATGGGGGTGACATGGAAAACCACTTAACAGAACAATAGGTTAAGTAAGACTTATGTCCATCCTATCCAGCACAGGCTGAGTCCTATTCCAGCTAGGAAGAGGTGGCGGTCGGATGACTTAGGTTAGTTGAGGTAGCCCTAGTGACCTTTTTTCCCGCCATTTTCTTAGGTTAGTGAAGTTAGCTGTGGTATGTTGCATTGTCCTGATGGCACTTGACCTTCCCACCATTTTCTGGGGGGCGAGAGGGGAGGGGGAGGGAAGGGGGTGAGGAGGGGATTTACCAGTGGGAGAGATGATAATTAGTTGATCAGCTTAATAAGTAGTCAATCAAATTGATAAGAGTGAGAGGGGGGCCTATTCCAATAACTCAGACGTGAAAGTGTACCTGTAGCAGTGAGGAGGTTAGGGGGTTGGGGGAGGGGGAGGAGGTGAGAGGGCAATAGGATAAGTGCCTGTCAATCAAAAGGAAATGGGGGTGAAATGGAAAACCACTTAACAGAACAATAGGTTTAGTACCTGACAAACAAAGGAGAACAACTGATTTGCCCCTGAGTGGATGCCTGCCCCTGATGTAGGGAACCTGCACTAACCAAAATGCACCACAAACTGCCTTGCCCCACTACTATCGTTATCGGAACTTGCCACTATTATGCAGGAAGAATGATATAAGATGCCCTTAGAAACCACACATGACCTGTATTTATCCATTCTGAGACGACTACAAGCTATCTAGAATGTCAATGACTTACCTATGCAGTTATAGGGACAATAATGTGTTGTGTTTGTGGTATTTGCATATTTTTATCCATTCCCTTTGTGTCTTCGATATGTTCTTTGTCATCTACCTTCTCGGGCACATTTTGCTGATAATTTTCAGCGGCTTCTTCTTCTTCTTCTTCTTCAGTGATTCACATTTAGCTCTGTCTATTTCATTAGCTTACTCTTGAACATTTCTGCAGCCATCAGCAACTTCTGCTTCCACTACGACAACGTAATTGGCATTCCGGACGCATTTCATCTTAATTTTGCCTATCCTCGGGTTGACTGCATCAGTAGGTTTCTTCTTGACAACTTTGGCGTACTTCTTCTCGATAGGTATAATGAAGAGCGTGTTAATGTTCTCATTTGCTGAATTCTATGTCATAATTAGCTTCAGTATTTGCGAAACTACGACACTGGCAAGTAAGGTGAACAGAAGGAGCCGCTTTTTGAGTCGCTCTGGGTTCTCCAGTTCCAGTAGCTTAAAACAAGCTTTCAGTGCTCTATTGTATGGTCTCTTTACATAATCTTCCGTTCTCTACTCGCTGTCCCTGTATTTGTCCATCCAAACTGGACTGATAATTGGTCCATTTGGACACTTTCTGGGTTAGTTCGTTTGTCAAAACAGCAGCAGCCTTCTGTGCCTCTTGAAGGAAGTTGACGTCGTCATCATATAGTGCCTGAGGTGGATTCCCCAGCCATTTCTAATGGTATTCGAGCATCCCCTGTACCTCGCTTGTTACCGACGTCATCGAGGCGCTAGCACTCACTCACGGTGACATGGCATTCTCTGCCACTTACAGTTACTACAAAAGCAAAAGCAAACTGTTTTGGTACTCTTGCTTGTGACGAAGATTTTGACGAAACTGCCACTAGAAACGCTGTCGGCTAGCGCGGACACGGTCGGAGCGGAAACAGTTGGCAGCTCGTGAACGCCTCGAGTGGTCCAGTTAGTGCTGAGGAAACGAGACTGGTCGCGTTTCCAACATCCAGACTTTTACAATATTCCCTATGTAATTTACAAAATCTACAGCTCTAACCACATGCGTACTGGGCAACTAAACCTAGCAGGCGTATGTAAATTCCAACACTGACTGTCAGTAACAACTGAACTTCAAGAAAACAATGTCTAACAAAATGGCTGTTTCACGAAGGAACCGTTGCGACAGCCATATATTCTTATTGCAGTTGACTCTAAGGGACCCTTGAGACGTGCGAACATGTTTTCACCATAGAGGACCATTGATTTTTGAAATGGGTTTATGCATTAAACGTAGTGGTGAGACAACTACAGATATTACAAAAATAATTTAAGCAGCCTGCCCATACATTCTCCGAAATCGCACACAGCCTCTCTGTAACTCACATATTCAAATAACTATGAAGTATCTGTCAATCATAATTTTTAATTGGAAACGTAGTTGCGATCAAAACCAACAACAACGAAGAAGACATCAATTATGACAATGGTCACACGTTCAGCAAATTACGTTTTCAACATTATTACATTTCAACACAAATGATTACTGCAAATGATTTTGTCATATGTTTTTGGTTTAACATACACTGCATTCAGCGGCACCACCTTCCAGACAAGACAAATTTTAACTACATATTTACGTTGGACGATATTGTGTGCGAGGGACAGGTAAAGATAAATGATATTTCTGCTTTGGTTGACAATGCCACCGATATATTTAGTGTACTCAAGTGTCTACAATAGTTATGTCGTGACAAAGCAGAACCATATAAAAATAGGGGAAGGGCAATAAATTTTTGGTTGATGGAAAAATCAATGATGCGCTTAGCTTGATCAGTAAGGCAATTCTAAAAACGTAACGGTGTTGTGGAGAGACAGATTTTCGTAAATAAATGGAGATAAATAATTGAAGAGGCCTGGTTCCTGCTCCCAAACTTTTTCAACCACACACCACCGTCGTAAATCCTATTCAGTTGAATGTTTACATACATTGACAACAACACCACAAATTCCTCTTCACAGAACAGAGCGAGATGGTGCAGTGTTTAGCACACTGGATTTGCATTCGAGATGATGACGGTTAGAATCATCATCTGGACATTCAGCTTTAGGTTTGCCATGGTTTACTTAAATCACTTGGGACAAATACTAGGATGGTTTTCTTTGAGAGAGGACATCACTGCTATCCTATTTCAGATTGCGTTCCATGTCTCACGTCATCTTCGAAGATACGTTTAACCCTCACCTTCCCTCTACTTCGTCATAGAGGAAGAAGAAGATGATGAGAGTTTTTTTTAAAATTGCAGGTGAGCCGAATAACCACTACAACTAGGCGTTTAGGATAAGTGAAAAGTTAAGTTGTGTTATCGCAGCAGCAGTAGCAGGAAAGCAAAAATGAAAGTAATACTTGATTTAATAAGTGCTACTGTAATCAGTCTCCTAATTATTACATACTTGGGCGTCTTATATTCTAGGTCACCCCCATTCCCTGTTCCCTGGGGAACTGATCTAGGTCACTCAGGGGCATGACCAGCCCCCCCTCCCTCTCCCTCTCACCCCATTTCCACCTGTCTGGACCACTGAGGATAACACACCCCTTTGCACCTTAATATCTTATAACTGGGGCTGTTGCATTGGATGGGTTACTATGGAGCTGTACAGCATAGGCAGAGGATGTGTGTATTTGTTAATATTATTTCAGCACATCAGCATTCAAGGTATCAGCAGACCAACACTCAGGCTGATATGTAAATACTCTCAGTTTCACGTATTTTCCTAAATTTTACATATTTTTTACCCATTTTCGTATTTTTACCTGGAAGTAATACTTGATTTAATAACAGAGCAGTTGAAATAAGACGAACAACGAAGGTCACCGACATAATGAAAAGAGTGAATACATTGAAATGGCAGTGGACTGGTCATGTTGCTCGAACAAAAGATGATAGATGGTATAAAATGGCTCTGAGCACTATGTGACATAACATCTATGGTCATCAGTCCCCTAGAACTTAGAACTACTTAAACCTAACTAACCTAAGGACATCACACAACACCCAGTTATCACGAGGCAGAGAAAATCCCTGACCCCGCCGGGAATCGAACCCGGGAACCCGGGCGCGGGAAGCGAAAACGCTACCGCACGACCACGAGCTGCGGACATAGATGATCTAAACAAGTCCTAGACTGGAGCCAATTTTAACAAAAAAAACCAAGAGGAAGACCACCAGCCAGATGGGACGGAGATGTATGGAAGGCAGTGGAATTCAATTGGCAACGGGAAGCTCAGGATCAGAAGAAATGGAAGATCTTACTGGATTGTCAAGATATTGTCAGCATGGTCCCACTTTCTGTATCGTTGTTCAGCCATCGCTCCATTACTAGTGGGTGTTGTCATAGTGTAAGAAACGAAAACATTGGCAGAAATAGTGATGTTATAGAAAATTCTGTAAGCCAAAGATATTGTATAACAGAGGCGAGCAGTATCTGCAAGAACCCCAGTAAAATCATGTCGCCCAGTGGAGGGTAGATCACCACTAAGACTCCGACGTGTGGGTGTGTAGTTGCGAACGTCGATGCTGGCAGACACAGTACCCAGAAATTCCCAAGAAATTTCCGGTATGATGTTCTGCAGCCTGGTGCCTAACATCACTGCTGTATCAGTTCTGGCTGAGAAATCTCCCGCCCTCGGTAATAAAGGCAAATAGATCCCAAGACATGATGTTGGGTAGAATTCCGCTAAGGCTGGTAAAATTGTTGTTTATTGAAAACACAACCGGTTTCGCAGCCTAAAGTCGCATCATCAGGTGCAACCTGATGTGTGGCACCTTAATATCGCTCCTGTCTGGAGCCTGTGTGTCGGACGAATGACTCATGCATGCACAGTGACACATGGTCTGAAGCGGGTTCAGTCGAGTATGTAGTTCTAATTTTCATCCACCAGAGTACAGTAGTGGACATACACATCCAAGAAGCAGGTCAAGAGAATGTTTTTGTGAATGGTTCTATTTATTTCTTGAAGGTTTCTTGTTTATTTATGTTTTTACAGTATTGTGTATGTTTTTAGTAGTGTGAATGATGCGTGAATGTGGCCTAAAGTAAATATGTAGATCATTGCTATACTGTACGAACTAGCGTGAGAAATTTTTAAGACAATGTGAATGCAGACGACAGGGTATTTTGTACCGTAATATGTTAATTAAGTTGATGTCAAAAGGAAAGCTAATTCGAGTTCAAATGAGAGTAGTTAATAACATAAAGTATAAATAAAATATCAGAATATTAAATATTTATTTCGGGAAAAAGTACAGTTCGAAAGTGTGTTATTTGTTGATGGGTTAGTCATGAAAAGCGCGGACAAACGCGGGGGAATAATATTTTTCTATTGGCCTTATAGAAAACTGACCAACCAGAACGGAGTATTCTTCGCCCGTCTTTTCTCTTTGAGATAGTGAATGACTACATCAGTTCCAAGGAGTCGGAGCCCAGCCTTTCAATGGTACGGTCGTGTGTGATTTGATTTGATTTGATTTTGACAAGGAAGCAAAACAGTTTAGGTCTAACCCGACACTGCCTTCACCGAAACCGAGTTTATTGTGCGGTATCACTCCCTGTATATCTAGTAAAGCCAACCAATGCCCTTAAATAATGCAAGGAGTCCCTCTACCAGTTTTTTGTTAGACACAATTTCTTCAGGTCTAATTGTCCCGAAGATTATGTATCTTTTGCTCTCCAATGCCATACATTCGAAGGTTAGGTGTGATGCAGTTTCTTCACCCTCATCACAGATCCTACATTTAGGGTCTTCTTCCGTTATACCCATTGTGTGTAGGTGTTTTTTGAAATTCCCATGGCCGGTCATCAATCCAGTCATAAGTTTGATCTCTTTCCTGTTCAATCCCAGGATTACAGAGCGTCATTTAAGCATGGCTTCGGCATCATTACCTTACCATGTTTTTGTTTATTGACCTTGGTCCAATATTCTACGTGCTGTCCTCTAAGCCAGTTCCGTAGTTCTAGTTTGATCATAGCCTTAGTGATTGTCAGGACAGGTTCCGGTCCAATAAATGGAGCCAATCCGTCGGCTTGTTCATTGCCACAGATCCCTGAGTGGCCAGGGATTCACACTAAGTTTAACCCTATTGCTTCCCCCTTAGCTCCACCAGAGCCCTGTGCATTCTGCAACAATATTAGATCTCGTTGCAGGAGCTGCCAGTGATATCAGGGTTTCCTGGCTGTCTGAATGGATGTACATACTATGGTCCTTGTAGCACCTACGCATATTCTCCTCCACATATGCCCTGATTGCAGTAATGTCAGCTTGGAATACTGAGGACAGTTTTCCTAGGGTGATGATGCCCTCCAGTCTTGGCTGAACCTCGTACACCCCTACCCCAACGCCTTGGTCTGATTTCGACCCACCGGTGTACCAAACAACGTCCCCCGTACGGTGTCGAACTGTTTTTTCCCACAGCTCCTTGCTTCCAGTTATTATATAGTAATGCTTGTTGAAGCAGTTGGGAGTTATTGTATAGTAGGCCGGCATTTCCCCAGCGATTCCTATATTTTCCTCACTCAGTATCTTAGTGGGTGATTCTGAATATCCCGATAAGATACAGTTTTTACCAGTTTCACGTCTGTGTGCCCCAGCTTCTGCCTCTACCTTGATCCAAAGGTGTAGTGGACGCATGTCCAGCATGGCTTCCATCCCAGCGGTAGGCGTGCTGCTAATTCCGCCTGTTATGGCTAAGCCCCCCCCCCCCCCCCCCCCCCCCAATGAACCATGGACCTTGCCGTTGGTGGTGAGGCTTGCGTGCCTCAGCGATACAGATAGCTGTACCGTAGGTGCAACCACAACGGAGGGGTATCTGTTGAGAGGCCAGACAAACGCGTGGTTCCTGAAGAGGGGCAGCAGCCTTTTCAGTAGTTGCAGGGGCAACAGTCTGGATGATTGACTGATCTGGCCTTGTAACACTAACCAATACGGCCTTGCTGTGCTGGTACTGCGAACGGTTGAAAGTAAGGGGAAACTACAGCCGTAATTTTTCCCGAGGGCATGCAGCTTTACTGTATGGTTAATGATGATGGCGTCCTCTTGGGTAAAATATTCCGGAGGTAAAATACTCCCCCATTCGGATCTCCGGGCGGGGACTACTCAAGAGGACGTCGTTATCAGGAGAAAGAAAACTGGCGTTCTACGGATCGGAGTGTGGAATGTCAGATCCCTTAATCGGGCAGGTAGGTTAGAAAATTTGAAAAGGGAAATGGATAGGTTAAAGTTAGATATAGTGGGAATTAGTGAAGTTCGGTGGCAGGAGGAACAAGACTTTTGGTCAGGCGAATACAGGGTTATAAATTCAAAGTCAAATAGGGGTAATGCAGGAGTAGGTTTAATAATGAATAAAAAAATAGAAATGCGGGTAAGCTACTACAAACAGCATAGTGAGCGCATTATTGTGGCCAAGATAGACACGAAGCCCACGCCTACTACAGTAGTACAAGTGTATATGCCAACTAGCTCTGCAGATGACGAAGAAATTGAAGAAATGTATGATGAAATAAAAGAAATTATTCAGATAATGAAGGGAAACGAAAATTTAATAGTCATGGGTGACTGGAATTCAGTAGTAGGAAAAGGGAGAGAAGGAAAGGTAGTAGGTGAATATGTATTGGGGGCAAGAAATGAAAGAGGAAGCCGCCTGGTAGAATTTTGCACAAAGCACAACTTAATCATAGCTAACACTTGGTTCAAGAATCATAAAAGAAGGTTGTATACATGGAAGAAGCCTGGAGATACTGACGGATTTCAGATAGATTATATAATGGTAAGACAGAGATTTAGGAACCAGGTTTTAAATTGTAAGACATTTCCAGGGGCAGATGTGGACTCTGACCACAATCTATTGGTTATGAACTGTAGATTAAAACTGAAGAAACTGCAAAAAGGTGGGAATTTAAGGAGATGGGACCTGGATAAACTGACTAAACCAGAGGTTGTACAGAGTTTCAGGGAGAGCGTAAGGGGACAAATGGCAGGAATGGGGGAAAGAAATACAGTAGAAGAAAAATGGGTAGCTCTGAGGGATGAAGTAGTGAAGGCAGCAGAGGATCAAGTAGGTAAAAAGACGAGGGCTAGTAGAAATCATTGGGTAACAGAAGAAGTATTGAATTTAATTGATGAAAGGAGAAAATATAAAAATACAGTAAATGAAGCAGGCAAAAACAAACGTCTCAAAAATGAGATCGACAGGAAGTGCAAAATGGCTAAGCAGGGATGGCTAGAGGATAAATGTAAGGATGTAGAGGCTTATCTCACTAGGGGTAAGATAGATACTGCCTACAGGAAAATTAAAGAGACCTTTGGAGAAAAGAGAACAATTTGTATGAATATCAGGAGCTCAGATGGAAACCCAGTTCTAAGCAAAGAAGGGAAAGCAGAAAGATGAATGGAGTATATAGAGGGTCTATACAAGGGCTATGTACTTGAGGACAATATTATGGAAATGGAAGAGGATGTAGATGAAGATGAAGATGAAATGGGAGATATGATACTACGTGAAGAGTTTGACAGAGCACTGAAAGACCTGGGTTGAAACAAGGCTCCGGTAGTAGACAACATTCCATTAGAACTACTGACGGCCTTGGGAGAGCCAGTCCTGACAAAACTCTACCATCTGGTGAGCAAGATGTATGAGACAGGCGAAATACCCTCAGACTTCAAGAAGAATATAATAATTCCAATCCCAAAGAAAGCAGTTGTTGACAGACGTGAAAATTACCGAACTATCAGTTTAATAAGTCATGACTGCAAAATACTAACGCGGATTCTTTACAGACGAATGGAAAAACTAGTATAAGCCGACCTTGGGGAAGATCAGTTTGGTTCCGTAGAAATATTGGAACACAGTGAGGCAATACTGACCCTACGACTTATCTTAGAAGCTAGATTAAGAAAAGGCAAACCTATGTTTCTAGCATTTGTAGACTTAGAGAAAGCTTTTGACAATGTTGACTGGAATACTCTCTTTCAAATTCTGAAGGTGGCAGGGGTAAAATATAGGGAGCGAACGTCTATTTACAATTTGTATAGAAACCAGATGGCAGTTATAAGAGTCGAGGGGCATGAAAGGGAAGCAGTGGTTGGGAAGGGAGTGAGACAGGGTTGTAGCCTCTCCCCGATGTTATTCAATCTGTATATTGAGCAAACAGTAAAGGAAACAAAAGAAAAATTCGGAGTAGGTATTAAAATTCATGGAGAAGAAATAAAAACTTTGAGGTTCGCCGATCACATTCTAATTCTGTCAGTGACAGCAAAGGACTTGGAAGAGCAGTTGAACGGAATGGATAGCGTCTTGAAATTAGGATATAAGATGAACATCAACAAAAGCAAAACGAGGATAATGGAATGTAGTCGAATTAAGTCGGGCGATGCTGAGGGAATTAGATTAGGAAATGAGACACTTAAAGTAGTAAAGGAGTTTTGCTATTTGGGGAGCAAAATAACTGATGATGGTCGAAGTAGAGAGGATATAAAATGTAGACTGGCAATGGGAAGGAAAGCGTTCCTGAAGAAGAGAAATTTGTTAACATCGAGTATAGATTTAAGTGTCAGGAAGTCGTTTCTGAAAGCATTTGTATGGAGTGTAGCCATGTATGGAAGTAAAACATGGACGATAAATAGTTTAGACAAGAAGAGAATAGAAGCTTTCGAAATGTGGTGCTACAGAAGAATGCTGAAGATTAGATGGGTAGATCACATAACTAATGAGGAGGTGTTGAATAGGATTGGGGAGAAGAGAAGTTTGTGGCACAACTTGACTAGGAGAAGGGATCGGTTGGTAGGACATGTTCTGAGGCATCAAGGGATCACCAATTTAGTATTGGAGGGCAGCGTGGAGGGTAAAAATCGTAGGGAGACCAAGAGATTAATACACCAAGCAGATTCAGAAGGATGTAGGTTGCGGTTGGTACTGGGAGATGAAGAAGCTTGCACAGGATAGAGCAGCATGGAGAGCTGCATCAAACCAGTCTCAGGTCTGAAGACCACAACAACAACAACATGGCTAAGCAGGCCAGTCTCTGCACCTTAGCAAGCTCCTTAGCTGCAAACTGCTGTTCGACCACACTACGGCCCCATAGGAAATCCTAGGTCTAACCCCATGGTGTATATCCAGTGCATATCTCTGGGGCTTAGGCCCCAGTTTTTACCACAAGCCTTTCTGGTACTCACTAGAGTACTTTTCGCTTTGGAGCAGATGTTCTTAACGTGAGGAGTTCATGTTAGTTTCTCATCTAAGGTTACTCCTAGACATTTCACTATCCCCTTCACTGGTAGAGTTTCATCGAAGAGCTTTAGATTCCAACTTGACTGTTGGATATGCCTCTTCGTGAATGGCACCACAACAGTCTTGTTAGGATTAACCCTTAGATCCTGTTTAATGCACCATTCTTGCACAATGTCCAATCCTCCTTGTGCCATATTTATAACTGTGTCAATAAATTTGACAAGTATTACTATGACAAGCTCATCTGCGTATCCCTGGCAGAAGCATTGTCTGGAATTTAGTTCATCAATGAGTTCGTTCACCACTAGATTCCACAATAAAGGGGACAGAACTCCTCCTTGAGGGCAACCTCTAGTGGTGTTAATTACTATCTTTTCATTCATCATGGTAGCCTCTCTACCTTCCTTCCACTAAGCATGGCCCTGGTCCACCTACATATAATGGTCCCTAGGTAATGCACCTCTGCTGCCCTTACCATGGAATCGATGGTCGTGTTACTGTAGGCACCCTCGATATCCAGGAAGATGCAGAGGGATATTTCTTGGAAGTGAAGTGCTTTCTCCACCCTCCCAACAAACTGATGGAGAGCTGTCTCACATGATTCACGTGGTTGATATACATGTTGATTTGAATGTAGAGGGGCCCTAATTAGCCTCCTTTCCCTAAAATATGCATTAACCAGTTTTCCCAATGTTTTGAGAATGAAGGAGGACAGGCTGATTGGTATCATATCCTTGGCCTTGGTATGATCAATTCTCCCTGGATTTAGAATGGAAACAACCTTCACTGTCCTCCAAGCATTGGGAATGATTCCTACTGCTAGGCTAACCCTGAATAACCTGCATAGGTCTCTTATGAGATTCTCTCTTGCCTGTTGCAGGAGAGCTGGAAAGATTCCATCTGGGCCAGGTGTTTTGAATGGTTGGAATGTTCCCACCGCCCATTGGATTTTAATGAAGTCCACACACTCCTTGGCCGATTCGCAGTCCTCCCTTCAAGACCCTGAGAACCATTGTCCCTCCGGGATCACATTTTGGTCTGTGTTGTCTCGCAGAGCATATTGAGTGAGTTTTGAGGAGGAGTTCCAGCGTTTCATTTGCTGTTCCCCATCCTCCTTCCTCATCGTACCTCTTGGATTGGTTGGTACTCTAGTGAGTATTCTGTGAAGTCTGGCTTGAGCAGCTGTGCTCTCCACTTCTTCACAGAATGCCTTCCAGGATGCCTCCTTTGCTTGTCTGATTGAAAGGTTGTAGTTGACAAGGGCCTCAGCATATTTTGCCCATTGTCTTTACGTCTCGCAATGTTAAACAGACTTCATACCTGTTTCCTTTGCGTTTCCAAGTTACTGTTATTCACCGTCCTCCAAGCATTGGGAATGATTCCTACTGCTAGGCTAACCCTGAATAACCTGCATAGGACTCTTATGAGATTCTCTCTTGCCTGTTGCAGGAGAGCTGGAAAGATTCCATCTGGGCCAGGTGACTTGAACGGTTGGAATGTTCCCCACCAAGTTACTCTTCTTGGTGACTGTGCAGTTGTCCTGGTATGAGGTCACTATGGCAGAGGTAACAGTCTCTGCTGCTTCCTCACACTCTATTGGATTCCTTAGCGAGGTTTTATTTTCCGATAATCCTAAGTCAAGGTCCCTCCTATATGTCTCCCAGTCTGTTTTCCTAGGATTCCTATAGATCATGGTCTGTCTGATTCCCATTTCAACCTTGAATTTAATGTACATGTTGTCTGATGAGGATGGCTCTAACGCCACATGCCATTGTTTGACATAGCTGCCCATCATCATAGAACCAAAGGTTATGTCAATTACTTCTTCCCTTCTGCTATTCCTGAATGTAGGTTCATTGCCCCTATTCAGGACCTCCAAGTTGTTAGTGAAAAGAAATTCAATAAGGTACTCACCTCTACTGTTGGTGTCCTTGCTGACCCACACTGGATTGTGGGCATTGGCGTCACATCCTACCAAGAGTTGATCACCTTGCCAATTGCAAGCTTCTACCTGTCTCCTCACCTTCAAAGGAGGAGGAGAGCTGTCTTAGTAAGGAAGGTATGCTGAGGTCAAAACAATTTCCCTCGTGACACCTTCCTCACATTGCTGCGTTCTAATGGTCACTAGGTCCCTGGAGCAGAAATCCATCACTGGCATGAAAGAAATTCCATTTCTTACATAGATGCATTTTCTGGAGTTTCTTCGATTTCTAGCATAAATCAGCTTACCTCCAGTGCCACTGAGGTCCGATACTCCCCCTTTACATAAGTGGGGTTCTTTTATCAGGGCCATGTCCACTTCCTGCCTCCCCAGGCAGCGGCTCAGGGCACCAGAGGCCCCTTTTTGTGCTGCAGATTAATCTTGCTGCCATCTTGCTGCCATCATTGCCTTTGAGGTCCTTGATAAGCCTGAAAGTGACCTGTGAGAACTCTAAAAACAATTTCAGGGCTTGCTCTCGCATCTCCTTCAGGGACTTCTCCCTGACCTTCACCACCAGGGTTCGTCCTTCTGGTACAACCTTCTGGTTGATCACTCTCCAGTCTTCAGTCGAGACTTTTGGGTTCTTGGCCCCTATTTCCTCGAACAGAGTCTTAGGGGAGACATCCTTAAGGATCTTTGGGACCCATATGGATACCTTTGCGGTCTTAAGAAGTTCCACTGCCGTCTTGACCAGCAGCTTCGCATCTTCCCACGGGATATCATGGGCACCTTGTCCTTAAGCCATTCCACCGTGTGCACCCCCTTACAGGCAAAAATGAGGGCACCACTATCTAGATAGACCCTCCTGAAGTTGGGTCCTGGACCAGCGTCGCCCCCAATCTTTTCAATGAGGGCCATCTTTACAAGTTCCTCCTGCTGCAAGGTGATGGCTACCAGTGGATAGCCTTCCTGGATAACTACCATCTTAAAAACCGGGACTGCAGTACTATGGCTCTGTTTCTCTATTTCTTGCCTCGGTTTTTACTGGGCTCACTTATCCAGGGAGGACAGAGTCTTAGATACCTCCCTTATCCTCTTGCTGCCTGTGTTCGACGTTGTGGGGGTCTGCATATCCTCTTCAAACTGAGACAGTTTTTTCTTAGCTGTCTTAGGCTCAACCCCGTTTAATTCCTTCCACTTGTCTTTAGGAAGCCATTCTTTCCCTTTCGTTTTTCTCTGTTCCCTGAGTAGTTTCCTCCTCTGGGCCCCAGACAAGGCTTTAATCTTGATCTGTTCCAACTTCTCAGTTACAGTTCCCACTTCTGGCTCAGGTCTAGACCCTGATACACCAGTGTGAATGCCTTCCATCGGTCCTGACCCCGATGTTTCGGTTTCTGAGGTCTCAGTTTGACCCTCAGTTTGTTTTAATTTATTTTCTTTAGTCGTGTCCATGTTGGTCCCACGAGATTTGGGGATCTACATGGTCCACACCACAATGACCCCGCACAGTGTAAGGCTACTTACTCAGGGAGGTCGCCCAGTATCCCTCAGGCTCCGTTTGCGAAACATCTTCCCATGAGCCACGCACCCCTCGGCACGGATCGCATCACACCTTGGGTTGGGAAAGGGAATTGGGTAAGGACTACGAGTGGATAGGGAAGATGGGACGTTGTGGGACACTCTTAGTCTGATCTCCATCAGCTGAAGCCTTTCCGGCAGTAGCTCCTCCACCTTTGCATAGCCCTCAGCTTCACGCGGATACGCAACCCTTTCGACCCCCATGGACAGTGCTTCGTGAAGGTGGTGTCCACGGAGAGGACGGTCGAGTGTAGTATGAGTTCCGAAGGATGTTATAATTTGCCGGTTTTAGTTGTGCTACATGCCTCAAAAGTGCTTTAAAGTGAAGGCATATTTACTCCGGTGCGTTTTTTGTTTTGTTTTAGAAAGTACCGAGTTTTTAAGTAATTTTGTGTATGAGAAAAGACAGTAATTCCGCGTTTCATATTGAGAAAATTGATGAATAAAAACTTGAGTGCATTAGATGCCGATAAACTTAATAGTGTGGCGAGCACTTTCATTTAAGAACAATCCGTGCTTAGTAGCTGTTCAGATTTCGCGAAATACGTTACCATAAACTTGCTAAGTGAATGAAATGGTTTGTGCATGACTGAGTTAGGACTATCTTGGGCTTGTCAGTGAACTTGTAATTCTCGACTTCACAATATACCGAAGTTTTGCCAATATTTTCACCTTTCATTCAAAATTAACACATTTTCCCCATTTTTAGAGTAGTTACGTTATATGCAGCCTGGTGCGAGTTGCAGTACGGTAGGTTTCTGCTCGGCTTTCCCACCGGCGATCTGCTGCGACAAGTTCACAGGTAGGCGCAGGACAAAAGGAACCGTGCCACCAAAAACCTACATAGTGAAAAGCGAAGTACAATGGCACCACATTTTGTGGATATTAAAATTAATAAAGAAAAGTGTAAAATATACTCACAATGTTAAAAGATGATAGCCATGCCTTTCGCTCCTAGTAAAAATTTACTGCTATTAAATGAATATTGTTAATACTATGGCGAGCGAAAGATAAAGAAGACGTGCTCCATTCATTTAGGAAAAATTTGTAATAGGTGAAACTTGCGGCTACAGAGCCATGCTTCAAAACGTGCCTGCATTTAAAAAGAAATATAAAAATATTTTATAGTGAGAGGACGCTAAAAGTTTTTAAGCAGGCTGGATTGGTGATAAAAAATTGTCACCGCTAACATGATTAGTTGCCGACTATGCGAATTACTATGTGGAATGTATCAGGTGGCAGTATCCTACAGGTGTGACAGCGAGATAACCCGCTGTAGGGCAAAGTACAAACTGCCCATAACAACGACAAAGAGAGACTAGCTGGCTGGCGGAACGGAAGCTATCCATGTGGACAGTATGAAGTCATATACTCGTCACTAGGAGCGCTGGGTCCCTACATTTACAAGCGAGAATAATACAGAATTTTATTATGTGCTACTACCTAATCGTACAAACAATCAAAATTAGCGAGATTACTATGGTGTTTCAATTGTAACTCGTTAATCAACACGAACTCTGCATTTTATTTTTTATGTCTAATAATTTCTACTTCCTCTAAAATATTCTAAATATGGCTTTATTCTTTTTTATGAAGAATTTGTGGATTTTCTAAAGGGTTTGTGATGCTGTACCCCCCTTCACTTAAGATGTTCCTGAAATCATATTGGAAATGACCTATTGGTTTGCACTCTATATATATAAGGTTAAACTCACGACCGATTCTGTAGTTACATATGGTAGCCTTCAGCCTGGTAATACAATGTTCTTTAGCCTAGGAAAACATAAAAAATCCTCATAGCTGGGTACTTTACCAATCTATAAGGTGGCTACCAGTAACTTTGTTCACACCTGGGATGTGATTTTCACATATAAATTTCGAGTCTATCTTTACACAGAGGCGTACATAAACTTTTCTTCTTTGCTGGGGATACACTTGTGTTCAAATATGATAGAGGCGGCCAAGAATTCGATTCATGAGCCATGCCCTTGCTCGATTGCCAGTTGTGACCAGCCTGTATGCACACACTCCCCCACTCCCCCTCCCCCGCCCGCTCCGGCCACAACCAAGCTGTCTGAGAGGGAGGAGGGGCAAGTGGGGGAAATGGCGAATTCGCTCTATTCAGAAGGCAATGTAGTCGCATTGCGTATGACTTGGTTTCATACTTCGCAATAACATTGATCACAAATGAAAAAAATTCAGTATTATTTATTTCTGGCGTTCTGAAGACGTAATATAATTTTATGCTGTCAACATAGGGACAGACAAAGACATTTTCACAGACTTTCGCGCTCATGTTTCCACGTAATGGTGACTTATTTAGTTTCTTAATGGAAAAAAGTGTTTCACACATGTATGTTGATCGAAATATTGTAGTACTTTTGAAATTTCATTACAGAGTCGTGGCAAACCTACTTGAGGAAACCAATGTAGACGTCCTGGAACTTGTCTTTTAAAACGGGAATTACATTGCAGATGTCTCGAAATCAGATCGAAAACGGATTTAAGGGTGGCAAATTCTGAGAAACACAGTTGAGTTCTCTTAGCTCACTGGCGTCAACCAAAACGCGAGGTGTGAAGAATTCATTGCGACCTTAAAGGAATTACAATGGTAGTATTTGAATCGTTGTTAGAACACTGCCACCCTTAAATCCGTTTTCGATCTGATTTCGAGACATCTGCAATGTAATTCCCGTTTTAAAAGACAAGTTCCAGGACGTCTACATTGTTTTCCTCAAGTAGGTTTGCCACGACTCTGTAATGAAATTTCAAAAGTACTACAATATTTCGATCAACATACATGTGTGAAACACTTTTTTCCATTAAGAAACTAAATAAGTCACCATTACGTGGAAACATGAGCGCGAAAATCTGTGAAAATGTCTTTGTCTGTCCTTATGTTGACAGCATAAAATTATATTACGTCTTCAGAACGCCAGAAATAAATAATACTGAAATTTTTTTTCATTTGTGATCAACGTTATTGCGAAATATGAAACCAAGTCATACGCAATGCGACTATATTGCCATCTGAATAGAGCGAATTCGCCATTTCCCCCACTTGCCCCTCCTCCCTCTCAGATAGCATGGTTGTGGCCGGAGGGGGCGGGGGAGGGGGAGAGGGGGAGTGTGTGCATACAGGCTGATCACAATTGGCAATCGAGCAAGGGCATGGCTCATGAACCGAATTCTTGGCCGCCTCTATCATATTTGAGCACAAATGTATCCCCAGCGAAGAAGAAAAATTTACTTGCACCTCTGTGTAAAGATATACTATAAATGTATATGCCAAAATCACAAGCCCAGGTGTGAACAAAGTTATTGGTAGCCACCTTTAAGATTTATAAAGTACCCAAACATGCAGCTATGAGGATTTTTTATGTTTTCCTAGGCAAATGAATATTGTATTACCAGGCTGAAGGCTACCATATGTAACTACAGAATCGGTAGTGAGTTTAACCTTATATATATAGAGTGCAAACCAGTAGGTCATTTCCAATATGATTTCAGGAACATCTTAATTTAATAATCCCTGATGTGCATTAACAGCACACTGCAGTAAAGAGGAGCACAACATCACAAACCCTTTAGAAAAACTAAAAATACTTCATAAAAAAGAATAAAGCCATATTTTGAATATTTTAGAGGAAGTAGAAATTTTTACATGTAATAAAGAAAATGCACAAGTCCCTTTCAATGACGAGTTAGAATTGAAATACCATAGTATTCTCGCTAATTTTGATTGTTTGTACGACTAGGTAGTAGCACATAATAAAATTCTGTATTATTCTCGCTTGTAAATGTACGGACCCAGCGCTCCTAGTTATAAGTATATGACGTCACGCTATCCACATGGATAGCTTCTGTTCCGCCAGCCAGCCAGTCTCCCTTTGTCGTTCTTACTTTGCTCCACGCGGGGTTGCCCTACCGTCACACCTGTAGGATACTGCCACCTGATACATTCCACATAGGAATTCGCATAGTCCGCGAGTAATCGTGTTATCAGTAACAACTTTTATTGCCAATCCGGCCTGTTTAAAAAATTTTAGCGTTCTCTCATTATCAAATATTTTTCTTTTTCTTTTATATGCAGGCGCGTTTTGAAACATGCCTCTGTAGCCTCAAGTTTCACTTATCAGCAATTTTTCCTAAATGAATGGAGCACGTCTTCGTTATCTTTCGCTCGCCATGGTATTAAGAACATTCATTTAATAGCAGTAAATTTTGATTAGGGGTCATATGTATGCCTATCATCTTTTAACGTTGTAAGTATATTTTACACTTCCCTTTACTAATTTTAATATCCACAAAATGCCGAGTCATTGTACTTTGCTTTTTACCATGTAGGTTGCACCTGATCATGCGGCTTTAGGTTGCGAAACCGGTTGCGTTTTCAATAAACAACAATTTTACCAACCATTACCGGAATTCTTCCTTTTGTCTTGGGATATGTTTGCCTTTCTTACCGTTGGCGGGAGATCTCTCGGCCAGAATTGATATAGCGGTGATGTTAGGCACCAGACTGGAGAACATCATACTGGAAATTTCTCTAGAATTGCTGGGTACTGCGTCTGCACGCATCGACGTTCGCAGCTATACATCCACACGTCGGAGCCTGAGGGTTGGTGTACCCTTCAGTGGGCGACATGATTTTCACTGGTGTTGTTGCAGGTACTGCTCGCCTCTGTTATACATTATCTTTGGCTTACAGAATTTTCTACGACATCACTATTTCTGCCAATGTGTTCGTTTCTTACGCTATAACATCACCCACTAGTAATGAAGCGATGGCTTAACAATGATACAAGAAGTGGGACAATGCAGACAATATCATGACACTGATTAGACGCGACGCGACGCGACACTATGATGTGACGTTTAGACTTCGTGAAGCACCGTCGTGACACGATGTTTACATATAACTCGCGTAATTGGGCACAATGCCAAAAATTGTGGAAAATACGGAGAAAATACGTAAAACCGAGAATGATTACCACACTGTCTGGGTGTGTGGTCTGCTGATGCTTCGAAATATTATACTGTTATTGACAAATAGACCTCAAGTGACGTAATTGGTTATTAACAAAGAAACTCGGCCTATCCCTACGATTTTCAACTTGGGCTGTTAAATACTGAGTTGGGAAGGCGTGCCTCAGTATCAGTGATATCCAGTTCTGCATTGCGATTGCCTCAGAGCATCATGACGACACGATGTCGTAAACAGTCTTGCGTAATTGGACAAAATACGTAAAACTGTGGAAAACCCAGGTAAAAATAAGGAAATGGGTGAAAAATACGTAAAATTGAGGAAAATACGTGAAACAGAGTATTTTCATATCTGCCTGGGTGTTAGTCCGCTGATATCTTAAATGATGATGTGCTGAAATAATATTAACAAATACACACATCCTCTGCCTATGCTGTACAGCTCCATAGTAACCCATCCCATTCAACAGCCCCAGTTATAAGATATTAAGGTGCAAAGGAGTGTGTTATTATCAGTGGTCCAGACAGGTGGAAGTGGGGAGAGAGGGAGGGGGGCTGGTCATGCCTCTGGGTGACCTAGACCAGTTCCCCATGGTTCCCCAGAGAACAGGGAATGGGGGTGACCTGCAATATAAGTCACCCAAGTATGTAATAATTAGGAGACTGATTACAGTAGCACTTATTAAATCAAGTATTACTTTCATTTTTGCTTTCCTGCTACTGCTGCTGCGATAACACAACTTAACTTTTCACTTATTCGTCTCACCTGCAATTTAAAAAAAATTCATGGTCTTCTTCTTCCTCTATGAGGAGGGAGGAGGGAAAGTTAGGGTTAAACGTTCGTTCGACGATGACAACAGTAATGGAACACAAGCTGAAATAGGAACGCGGTGATGTCCTCTCTCAAAGAAACCACCCTAATATTTGTCCTAAGAAGTTTAAGTAAACCGTGGAAATCTAAAGCTGAATGCCCAGACGATGATTCTAATCGTCATCGTCTCGAATGCAAATCCAGCGTGCTAAACACTGCACCATCTCGCTCTGTCCTGTGAAGAGGAATTTGTGGTGTTGTTGCCAATGTATGTAAGCATTCATATGAATAGGATTTACGACGGTGGTGCGTGGTTGAAAAAGTCTGGGAAAAGAAAGCAGGACTCCTCCATTATTTATCTCCATTTATTTACGAAAATCTGTATCTCCACAACACCGTTACGTTTTTAGAATTGCCTTAATGATTAAGCTAAGCGCATCATTGACATTTCCATCAACCAAAAATTTATTGCCCTTCCCCTATTTTTATATGGTTCTGCATTGTCACGACATAACTATTTTAGACACTTGAGTACACTAAATATATCGATGGCATTTTCAACCGAAGCAGAAATATCACTCATCTGTTCCTGTTCGTCCAATGCAAATATGTAGTTAAAATCTGTCTTGTCTGGAAGGTGGTGCCGCTGAATGCAGTGTATATTAAACCAAAAACATATGACAAAATCTTTTGCACTAGTCATTTGTGTTGAAATGTAATCATGTTGAAAACGTAAGTTGCTAAATGTGTGATATTGTCATGATTTGTGTCCTTTTCCTTGTTGTTGGTTTTGGTCACAACTACATTTCCAATTAAAACTTACGATTGACAAATACTTCATAGTTATTTGAATATGTGAGTTAAGAGAGGTTGTGTGCTTATTCGGAGAATGTATGGGCAGGCTGCTTAAATTATTTTTGTAATATCTGTAGTTGTCTCACCACTACGTCAAATGCATAAACCCATTAAAAAAAATATTCAAATGTGTGTGAAATCTTATGGGACTTAACTGCTAAGGTCATCAGTCCCTAAGCCTACACACTACTTAACCTATATTAGCCTAAGGACAAACACACACAGCCATGCCCGAGGGAGGACTCGAACCTCCGCCGGGTACAGCCGCAAAGTCAATGACTGCAGCGCCTGAGACCGCTCGGCTAATCCCGCGCGGTCTCATTTTAAAAATCAGTGGTTCTCTATGGTGAAAACATGTTCGCATGTCTCATATATCCCTTAGAGTCAACTGCAATAAGAATATACGGCTGCTGCAACGGTTTCTTCGTGAAACAGCCATTCTGTTAAGACATTGTTTTCTTGAAGTTCAATTGTTACTGACAGTCAGTGTATGAATTTACATCGCCTGCTGTCTTTGGTTGCCCAGTACGCGTGTGGCTACAGCCGTAGATTTTGTAAATTACACAGGGGATATCGTAAAAGTGTGGATGTTGGAAACGCGATCAGTCTCGTTTCCTCAGCACTAACTGGACCACTCGAGGCGTTCACGAGCTGCCAACTGTTTCCGCTCCGACCGCTTCAGCGCTAGCCGACAGCGTTTCTAGTGGCAGTTTCGTCAAAATCTTCGTCACAATCAAGAATACGAAAACAGTTTGCTTTCGCTTTGGTAGTACCTGTAAGTGGCAGAGAATGCCATGTCACCGTGAGTGAGTGCTAGCGCCTCGATGACGTCGGTAACAAGCGAGGGACAGAAGATGCTCGAATACCATTAGAAATGGCTGGGGAATCCACCTCAGGCACTATATGATGACGACGTCAACAAGCACAGAATGTTGCTGCTGTTTCGATAAACGAACTAACCCAGAAAGTGTCCAAATGGACCAATTATCAGTCCAGGTTGGACGAACAAATTCAGGGGCATCGAGAAGAGAATGACAGAGTATGTAACATGAGCACGCTCTTCATTATACCGAGAAGAAGGACAACAAAGATGTCAAGAAGAAAACTAGTGATGCAGTCAACCCAAGGACAGGCAAAATTAGTATAAAATGGATCCGGAATGCCAATAACGTAGTCATAGTGGAAGCAGAGGTTGATGATTACTGCAGAAAGCTTCAAGAAATACCTAATCACACAGACAATGATAAACGTGAATCACTGAAGAAGAAGAAGAAGAAGAAGAAGAGGCCTTTGTTAATTGTTTGTAATGTGCGTGTGGTTTTTAAGGGTATCTTATACCATTTTTCCTGCTAAATACTGGCAAGTTTAGCTAATGGTGATGGACATGGAGAGCGATCACACACACCTCTCCCCAAAGTAGACCACAAAGGGTCAATAATATTGAGATCTGGTGACTGTGTGGCCAGGGGAGATGCGACAATTCTTCCTCGTGCTCACAAAACCAGTGCTGGACGATGCGAGCTGTGTGACCAGGGGCCCAGTCGTCTTGTAACACGGAATTGCCGTTGGACAACAATCAGCGTACCATGGGATGCATCTAATCAGTCAAAATGGTCACATAATCCTTGCCAACAATGCGATCATACACAGAGTACCCATGGGGCCCATACACTACCATCATGTGACCGCCCAAATCATCACCGAATCCCCACTATGTTTCACCCTTGGAATATAAATTTGGGCTGAAGTTGGAAACAGTGCTAAACAAGACTAATCTGACCAAATATTTTGTTCAATTGCTCCACGCTCCAGGTTTTATGGCTTTGACACCACGTTTTCCTGTCACTGGTATTTCGTTCACTGATGAATGGTTTTAAAATTCCAGCTCGCCCTGCAGCTTCTGCTTATGGAGCTCCCTTCGTGTTGTTTTGGTGCTGACAGGGTCCGCGAGTGCGATATTCAGTTCTGCAGTGCGTTTTGCAGTTGTCGTTCCCTTATTTTTCGTCACAGTCCACTTCAGCAACCGCGTGTCACGAGCAGTCAACACACACTTCCGTTCGCGTTGTCACTTAGCGAATGATGGTTCTCTGCTATCCTATGTGAGGTATAAATCTTCGATACTGTGCCTCTTGAAATACCAAACACTTCGGCTACCATCGTTACGGAAACGCTCACCACACGAGCACCAAAAATTTGACTACGTTCGAAGTCGCGTATCTCCGACGTAGTGCACTCTCAGCTTCACAGAACACTGTTTTGACAACGGCTGACATTGCAGTGTTTTGAGTACACTGCGTAGTGTCGTTCGTGGTCATATACAACGGGGCAACCTGTAGGTTTGGGTAGCATCTGTGTTTATTTTGAAGCATACAACTCTCACTGTGTTTCCATATTATTTTACAACTCGTGTATACGAACTTAACCTGTCCGAGCACAAGAAAAGGAAGGAATATATAGAAGAAGCACGGCTGAGATTCCAAACCGAACCCTGAGAGAAAAGCTATGTCATTTGCATAGTGGAAGTCACTCCTCGCGTTCGAAAACTTCTAGATTCAAATGTGTGGAGTACAGTTAATTTAATTGCACACAAAAAAGGAACTCAACTCCGTCTGTAACAGCAAGTGGACGCTCTGGGTATCAAACTAACGTCAGCACTTCCGTAGAGCAAAGTGGAAGAATAACACAAAGTATTACTTTCACAGTAGGCCGGCCGGAGTGGCCGAGCGGTTCTAGGCGCTACAGTCTGGAACCATGCGACCGCTACTATCGCAGGGTCGAATCCTGCCTCGGGCATGGATGTTTGTGATGTCCTTAGGTTAGTTAGGTTTAACTAGTTCTAAGTTCTAGGGGACTGATGACCTCAGCAGTTGAGTCCCATAGTGCTCAGAGCCCATTTGATGGATGTGTGTTATGTCCTTAGGTTAGATAGGTTTAAGTAGTTCTTAGTTCTTGGGGACTGATGACCTCAACAGTTACGTCTCATAGTTGTCAGAGCCATTTGAACCATTTTTCACAGTAGAAAATGATAAGCATGTCTAAAACGTAATTTAAAGAATTTGTCAAAGAACATACAATGGCCACCCAGGTGGCTATGTGTAAACTCGAGGGTTGCCGAGGCACACGAATATGCTGGTGCGTCCTATTCTTGAGTACTGATCGAGTGTTTGGGATCCGCACCTGGTCGGATTCAAGGAAGCCATCGAAGCAATTCAGAGGCGGGCTGCTGGATTTGTTACCGGTAGGTTCGAACAACACGTATGAGTTACGGAGATGCTCCACGAACTCAAATGGGAATCCCTGGATGGGAGGCGACGTTCTTTCGGGGAAACACTATTGAGAAGATTTAGAGAAACGGGATTTGAAGCTAACTTCCTAACGAATCTACTGTCGCCAACATACACACGCGTAAGGACCACGAAGGTAAGATACGAGAAATTAGGGCTCATTCGGAGGCATATAGATAGTCGTTTTTGCCCCGCTCTGTTTGCGAGTGGAGCAGGAAAGGAAATGACTAGTAGTGGAACACGGTACCCTCTGCCATGCACTGTACGGTGGCTTGCGGAATATCGATGGAGATGAAGATGAAACTAACAATGTATGGTCAGATATTTATCATCCAAACTGCAACAGAAATAGTATTGTGAGCTGTAAAGCCATATTCCAGAGAGTTTTGGAAGTTACTGAGAGTAGTTTGAAAACAGTTTTATGCGCAGTGAATGCTGAAGCTCTTACAGTAGAAAATAATACAGGGAAACACAGAAACATACCGCGTAACGTAGTCACGGAAATATGGGAAATAATATGATCTCACTAGCACCAGTTTCCTTTCAGACCATCGCATTGCCGGCCGGGGTGACCGAGCGGCTCTAGGCGCTGCAGTTTGGAACCGCGCTACCTCTACGGTTGCAGGTTCGAATACTGCCTTGGGCATGGATGTGTGTGATGTCCTTAGGTTAGTTAGATTTAAGTAGTTCTAAGTTCTAGGGGACATGACTTCAGAAGTTGAGTCCCATAGTGCTCAGAGCCATTTTTTTCGTTGTGTTTGGGCGTAGCGGACGTCGCATGACATCCGTTTAAGTTCGTTGTTGATCCTTCCCTCAGTCTGTTATTACAGAGAGCAGCCAGCTCTCTGACCAAACACGCTGAGCTACCGTGCCGGCACCACTTAGCTATCGGGGCGAACGGTACTCTAAATGAAGTATAGACACTAAAACTTATCGCAAGTTCTTTAGAGAGAATAATCCGTGTTCATTTCGAAGCCCAGGGACTGATACCTGTGGTTTCTGGAATATGTCCGCCTGCTTAGCTCATTGGCAACGCGGGCCCAGGTTCGATTACCGACCGGGTAGGAGATTTCTCCGCTCGTGAACTGGGTGTTATGTTGTCCTCATCATTATTTCATCCTCATCACCGGCACGCAAGTCGCCCACTGTGGCGTCGACTGAAACAAGACTTGCCCGGATGGGGTCTCCCGGCCAAAATGCCATACCCTCATTTCATTTTCATTTCTGGAATGTGAAGTTATACTAAGTGTCATCTCAAATGATCCTCGTAAAAAAGTATATGAAAAATACAAAATAAAAGTTACACAGTACAATGAACTAAACGAAGTGCCGTCGGCTAAACTTGAAAACACACATACCTTAGTGCTTGGCTTTGAGTACGCACAGAAACTCAAGGAACTAAACTACCAAAGGACACAGATGAAACTGCACAATTCTTTCCTGGTTAGGGACTCGTAAAATGTCACAAAATTGGTTACTCCCCTGTTGCTGCTTGTGCATCGGCCGGCTGCTGCTGCCTGACTGATCGATAGTACAATCATATTACAATCACCTTAAATGAGTTAGCACCGAAATACCTCTATTATATGGCCGTAGTAGAAGGTTACTTTAATTTACATGATATCGATTAGAAGAACTATGTATATGATACGAGTGTTAGAAACAGTCTTACTTGCCAAGTATCACCGAAAACGTTAAGAGTCAACCGTCTGAGAGGAAGCTGAAATATCGGATTAAAACTAGCTCCTCGTCCAGGCCGTGAAGGCCCGTGGGATGTCTACCGGCAGTCGTGTCATCCTCTGCCTTGAGGCGTCTTGCGGACGCGCATTCTTCGCCGTTTTGCAGGATTTCCAAACCGTGGAGCTGCTACTATTTGGTCATGTAGCTCCTCAACTGGCGTCACGAGGCTGAGTCATCCCGTATCAAGGAAAAATCCTTGGTATTACCTTGATCTTCTGCGTGGCAACCACCTACGCTGACCACTGAACTACGGAGGTGAACGAAATACTGAATTATGTATACCTCAGTTTGTTTCACTGTGCATGATCGTAATACAGTTCCTTCTTTCAGTCTTCTCAGGAACGTTGAAATGACAGATATTAAGATAAGCGTGCCAGAGAACAGAAAATGAACTAAAATCTGTCAACAGAGAAACGGCATCTGGACCTGGTGAGACATCTGTACGATTCTATACAGATTATACGAAAGAAAATGTTCTCTTTATAGCCACAGTTTATTATAATGTCGCTGGGACAACGAAACTGGAATCTGATCGATTGAAGTAGAATCGTCTTCAGTGTTGAGTCCCGGTGAGAAATGGCCCCCGGTGATCAGTGAAGATATGTCTAGAGACACTCCGGACAGCGGCAGGGTACCAACCTCACTGTTTCTCGCCATACGGCCCTAAATCTTGAAGTGATGGTCTGGAGTGCCATCCATTTCATAGCAGGACCCCTTTAGTTCTCATCCGCGGCACCCTTGCAGCACAGCGTTATGTCAACGATATTCTACGTTACACATGCTCTGTTTCGTTGCCTTTCATGGCAAGCCATCCCGAGCTTACATTTTAACAAGATAACGCCCACATACACACTGCGATAGTTGCTACAGCTTGTCTTCTTGCTTGTCAGACCCTATCTTGGCCAACACGTTCGCCAGATCTCTCCCCAGCTGAGAACGTTTGGAGCATTATGGCCAGGGTCCTGCAACCAGCTTGGCATTTTGACGATCTGACGAACCACTTGGACAGAATCTGGCACGATATCCCTAATGAGGACAGTCAAAAACTCCCTCATTCAGTGGCAAGCCGCATAACTTCTTGCATAACCGTCAGACGTGGCCCAAGGCGTTATTGACTTTCTCAATTTGCAAAGCTTGTTCTCTTGAATAAATCACCCAATTTTCCTGACGTTTTAATCATTCGTTTGTCTGCATATGGAAATCACATCTACGGATTTCGGTCCCATTTGGATCATTCCTTCGTGATGCGTAGTTTTTTTTGTTAGCGTGTATTTGACCACAAACGCCACCTATGCTACGTCCTAAAAACGTTGCAAGTGTCAGTCGCGTTCACAACAGTGTTCTGTGTAGTTGTCAGTGTATTATGTAAGAGCTAAGCGGCTCCGAACGTGGGCAGATTGCTGGTGTTCGTAAGGTGGGTGCTTCCGTTATCCATAGCCAAAGTAGTCGAAGTGTTTCGTGTTTCGAGAATGAAGATCTATACCGCATGCAGGGAAAGCGAAAGAACAGCATCCGCTAAGTCGGAACGCGGACGAAAGTGTGTGTTGATTGATAGTGGCAGGCAGTCATTAAAGAGAGCTGTGACAAAAAAAATAAGAGGACGACAAAAAATGGTTCAAATGGCTCTGAGCACTATGGGACTTAACTTCTGAGGTCATCAGTCCCCCAAAACTTAGAACTACTTAAACCTAACTAACCTAAGGACATCACACACATCCATGCCCGAGGCAAGATTCGAACCTGCGACCGTAGCGGTCACGCGGTTCCAGACTGTAGCCCCTAGAACCGCTCGGCCACTCCGGCCGGCAGAGGACGACAGCTGTGAAACTCACTCCAGAACTGAAAGTCACACTCGGAAACACTGTCAGCATCAAAACAGCGCGAAATGAGCTCCAGAAGCAGGGAACTGCAAGACGAGCTGAAAATCCAAAACCACACATGTCATGGAGGAATTGAAGAAAGTAATTTGGTCGGATGAGTCATGTTTCACACTGTTTTCAACTTCTGGTCGGCTTTATGTCTGATGTGCGCCTTCCCAAGCCTACGATGCGGACTGCTTGGAGCCAAGAGTGAAACACGGCGAGAGTTCGGTGATGATTTGGACAGCCATATCGTAGTATTCCATGGGCTCCATGGTTATTCTTCAAGTTCGCATTACTGCCGAGGATTATGTGGCCATTTTGGCAGATCAGGTACACCACATGACATAATATTTCTTCCCAATGGTGATGTTGTGTTCCAAGACGATAGGGGCCCTGTTCAAACACCTCGCATCGTCCATGAGTGGTTTTGTGAGCACTAAGTGAATTGTCGCATCTTCCCTAGCCAACACAGTCAACTTACCTCTGTATTACTGAGCATTTGCGGTCTGCTTTGGAAAGAAGAGTGCGTGATCGCCAGCCACCTCTATCATCGCTGCCTATACTTGCCACTATTTTGCAGCAGGAAAGGTATAAGATTCCCTTGAAGCCCAACAGGACTTGTACTTATCCATACCGAAACGACTGCGAGCTGTTTTGAACGCCAACAGTTTTCCTACACCGTATTAGGCATGTTAATGTATCGTGTTTGTGGTGTTTCCATATTTTGTCCACTCCCCTGTATTTCGAGCCTGGAGTCTGCGAACAGTGCAGACCAGCTACATGCTACAAACATTTTTGTCCATTGTCCGTCGTTCATTAGTATATGGTACGCGTATGAATTATATCGGGTGGTTATAATGAAACTTTCCTTATTTAAAACGGAAACTAATTACCGTACGAGTACCAAACTTGATAGCATTAATGTCCAGAGTATGGGGTGCATGGTTTCCATGCATCACAGCGCCACCGTCCAGTTCCAACTACGACCAGCAGGTGACGTGATCAGTCATCATAATTCATAGTCTCACACCGAGCGAGGTGGCGCAGTGGTTAGCACACTGGACTCGCATTCGGGAGGACGACGGTTCAATCCCGTCTCCGGCCATCCTGATTTAGGTTTTCCGTGATTTCCCTAAATCGTTTCAGGCGAATGCCGAGATGGTTCCTTTGAAAGGGCACGGCCGATTTCCTTCCCAATCCTTCCCTAACCCGAGGTTGCGCTCCGTCTCTAATGACCTCGTTGTCGACGGGACGTTAAACACAAACCACCACCACCACCACCATCATAGTCTCACATATCTGACCAGTCTCAGTACACTTGTTGACGTTCAAATGGTTCAAATGGCTCTGAGCACTATGGGACTCAACTGCTGAGGTCATTAGTCCCCTACAACTTAGAACTAGTTAAACCTAACTAACCTAAGGACATCACAAACATCCATGCCCGAGGCAGGATTCGAACCTGCGACCGTACCGGTCTTGCGGTTCCAGACTGCAGCGCCTTTAACCGCACGGCCACTTCGGCCGGCACTTGTTGACGTGTCGACAAAATGTTCAAATGTGTGTGAATTCCTAAGGGACCAAACTGCTGAGGTCATCGGTCCCTAGACCACTACTTAAACTAACTTATGCTAAGAATGACACACACACTCATGCCCGAAGGAGGACTCGAACCTCCGGCGGGAGAGGCCACGCACTCTGTGACATGGCGCCTCAAGCCGCGAGGCCACTCCGCGCGGTACAAATGGTTCAAATGGCTCTGAGCACTATGGGACTCAACTGCTGAGGTCATTAGTCCCCTAGAACTTAGAACTAGTTAAACCTAACTAACCTAAGGACATCACAAACATCCATGCCCGAGGCAGGATTCGAACCTGCGACCGTAGCGGTCTTGCGGTTCCAGACTGCAGCGCCTTTAACCGCACGGCCACTTCGGCCGGCCGCGCGGTACATGTCAACATGAGCTCGGACAAAGGGAGCAGGGCATTATTGGTGAAGCTCTGTTATCAAAACAACAGTAATGCTATAGCTGCACTTCGAGGATATCGCCGGCTGAAAGGATGACGAAAGTGTCCTCTTTCTCCACCTGCTGTGCGGAACATGATGAAGAAGTTCGAACCAACTGGAGAACTGGGCGTCGCTCCGGGGAGAGGCTGACGACCGGTTGCACCACAGGTGGTTGATGAAATCGCTGTTGCTATGGCAGACAACGCTGCACTCAATTCTCGATCGTCAGGAAGTGCGTGTGCTGTGTCACGACAGGTGAACATTCCGTGGTCCATTGTACTGCTTCTGAACTGTGGTGCTTCGAACCGTTCTCAAATTGGATCCGTACACGATCCATATCGTACAGGAGCTTGCACCACAGGACGCACAACGACGTGTTGACTTCGCTCTCCACTTTCTCGCAACGATTGAAGCTGACCATGGGTGGCCCTGGACCATCCTGTGGACAGACGAAGCTCATTTTTTTCTGACAGGTGAGGTGAACACACAGAACTGCCGAGTGTAGGGATCTTCACCTCCAGTCACTGTGCATGAAGTTCCTCTGTATGGTGAACGTTTCACCGTATGGTGTGGCTTTTCAGCTAGCTTCATCATTGGCCCATTCTTTTTTGAACAGGTTGGTGCTCAAGGACCAAAGACGTACAGTGTGACTGGCCAGCGTTACTGCGATATGCTTCGCCAGGATATCATATCCGTCCTACAGGAGAGAGACGCATTGAACTCAACAGCTTACATGCAAGATGGGCCTCAACCGCACATCGCTCGTGAAGTTCACTTGCTTCTCCGAAACATATTTGGAAACGGTCGAATTATCAGCCGATCGTTTCCAAATGCTTGGCCGGCACCATCACCTGACCTCGCTTCCTCTAATTTCAGGTTGTGGGGCTACCTGAAGGACAGGGTTTACCAGGGGACCATTCACACATGTGCTGATCTTAAGCGCAGCATATCGAGAGAGGTAGCCAGCATACCAGCGGACATGCTTCGTTCTGCTGTGCACA
This sequence comes from Schistocerca americana, assembly GCF_021461395.2. NCBI lineage: Eukaryota > Metazoa > Arthropoda > Insecta > Orthoptera > Acrididae > Schistocerca > Schistocerca americana. The sequence goes on along the minus strand of NC_060130.1, from coordinate 327,779,530 downwards.
ATGCAGCCCAGCGCTTTCAGACTCTTCTGGACACTGATGGTCGCCATATAGAGCCTCTTTTGTAGCAGTAATGGTACCCGTATGCAATGTTAGGATTACCGTGGCAGCACATTAAAAGTGTTTCAATTGAATTGATTCTGCATTATTTTTCTTCCCCTTGTCCTTGACATCAATGCTACCAAGTTTGATACTTGTACGGTAGTTAGTTTCTGTGTTATACGTGTTAAATAGGGAATTATAAACACCCAATAAATGTGGATTGTTGTGGGTGTGAATTTATAAATCGCCTATCAATGTGAACACACGACTGTGGTTTTCTTTATTATTGTAAGCGACGTAACTTCTTGAATAAAATAACCGGAAAGACTTGTGAAATCCTGTCATTTAAAAGTCTGTCTGAACATAAAGATCCGCGTCACTTATAGTAGCAGTCAATTGCATCGAATAGAACCTGATAAATACCGGACGTGTCGCCTTTCGCTGCATTGGGTCAACTACTTCGAGTGAAGACACCAGGTCAGTACAAATCAAATTACAGAAATTTGCCATCATTCTCGAGGCGCTAAAATCGAACTCTGAGCGCTCTTCCCCCTCAGCCACCAGGACTGTAGTTTCAGTAAAATTAACACCAGTACCGTGGACACAGTGGCTACATTTGTAGACGCAGGGCTATTGTTATACATTAAGGGAGACCGTGTATTTTTAGAATTTATGTTGAGGCTATGAACTTCAACGTAACTCTCACGCGCCAACCATTACTCTATGCCCAAAGTACCGATTAATAATTTAACTTAAAACTGCTGCACTTGCAAATATCTAGGAGCAGCAATTAATTGTGATTTAAAGTGAAACGATCATATCGGCTCAGTTCAGGTAAATTTAAGGTCAGACATCCATTTATTAGTAAGACACAAAGTTACTGCAATCTTCAAAAGAAGAAGGTTATAAAACATTTTATGTTGGGCTGTTATTAATTTTTTTACAATCCATAACAAGCTGGACAAATAACGAACATCGAGCTTATCAAAAAAGGCCATCTAGATAAACATCAAACTTATTTTTCTAGGCAAACGAGCTGAAATGAAACAAAAATATGTTTGAACTGCAGACAGTCTATGAAAGGTGCGTACTATCTACCTAAAACCTGTTTAGAACATACCGAGAACAGGTTTCCATGGCGGAATGTACAAACATTTTGCAGTCCGCTGCATACCGCTACGACATTTTATGAGTGAACAGAAGTAGAGGTATGCTTAACAGATTTGTACCTACTTTACAGTGATTTAGAAGAGTATAGATATAAACGTCCCCCAGCGAACCATGGGCTCGGTGGGATCGCTTTCGTGTGTTAACGATACACAGGGTGGCGCACGAAATGTGTTACCAATTGTTTCTTTCACATTTTACGACGCACATTAGATATCCCGCTGGGATCTCTACAGCAGTACCAGCAGAGCTCGGAAAAACAAATGAGTTACGAAATGACGTGTAATTCACGATACTGCCGCTAGGAGACTAGTAAGTAGCAATGGCTGACAATGGAAGACTGACGACACAGCATCGATCGGCAATTGTGTTACTTTTTCATGAAACGAAAAGCCATGTTGTGACTCAGAGGCGTTTTCGACAACAGTTTGACACACGATGGGTCCCTTGCAAGAAGACCATCCACAAGTTGTACCATACATTTGTACAGGAAGGAGCAGTACTGGAAGCAAAGCGACCTCGGCCTAAGCCTGTTTGTTCGCCGGACAATATTGAAGCGTTACGAGTTGCTGTACAGGGAAGTCCCGGGAAATCGTGTAGAAAGGCAGCAGTGCAACTGAGAACATCCAGACGCTCCGTTCAACGCATTCTTAAAAGTGACCTCCATATGTATCCATACAAGATGACCTGTGCACAGAAGCTCACTGAAGAACACGAGGAGCAGAGACTACTGTTTGCTCAGTGGGCGGAGGATAGGGAAGAAACTCTCAACAACGTTTGGTTTTCAGACGAGGCGCATTTTCATTTAGACGGTGTGGTTAACAAACAAAATGTACGCTTTTGAGCCACTGAGAACCCACAAGTGCTTCATGAACGACATCATTATGCTCCGAGGATTACAACATGGGCAGCAATTTCCAGTCACGGACTTATTGGACCCTTTTTCTTTGAAGAAATTGTGTACAGCGAGCGTTATTTGAGCATGCTTCGCAATGGCTTCATTCCACAGCTTTTTGCTACTGCCTTGCCCTTCAACACGCAGTGGTTCGTGCAAGATGGAGCAAGGCCACATACCGCAAACACTGTGTTGGAGTCTTTACATGAACATTTCGACATGCAGATCATTTCACTCAGGTTTCCAGGTCGCTTCAATGACGGACAAAATTGGCCCCCCAGTAGTCCAGACCTCAATCCATGTGACTTTTTTCTTTGGGGGTACCTAAAGGAAAAATTTTTCCCGAAACGTCCACGTGATTTAATGGAGCTCAGAAGACTTATTCTTCAAGCTTGCGGTGAAATTACGGAAGACATGTGCCGTAGGGTAATCACTAACTTCACTGTTCGTTTGAAGGAAGTTAGGAAACGAAATGGTGGACATATTGATCATGTACTGAGTTAGAACAAATCTCCATGTTCCTTTCAGTTTGTATTGAAAATCAAGTTTATATTCAAAAACAAAATGGTAACACATTTCGTGCGCCACCCTGCAGGTGGCCGTACCGTAGGTGCGACCACATCGGAGGTGTTTCTCCGGAGGTGTCAGGCCCCTGTCTGTCTGTCTGTCCCCTGAGGCGTGGCAGCACCGTTTCCAGCAGTTACAGGGCAACAGTACGGGTGACTGACTGATATGATATTGTAAAACCATCCGACATTGAGCTGCTATGTTGGCACGGCAGGACGGCAAAAGAGCAAGGTGAAACTACAGTTATTATATTTCCCAGAAGACGTGCAGCTCTGCTGCATGGTTTAGCGACATGATGATAGATTCCTCCTTGGTAAAATATTGCAATGGTAAATAGTTCCCCATTTGCATTTCTTGACGTGAACTATTCAGGGTCCACAAATCGGAGAGTGGAATGTTAAATCTCTTAATCGTACAGGTTATCTAGAGAACTTCTAAAAGGGAAATGGGAAGGCAGAAGTTAGATGTAGTAGGAATTAGAGAAGACGTATGACAGAAAGAACAATATTTCTGGTCAGCTAAGAATAGGATCATCAATAAAATAAAACAGGGGTATTGCAAGGGTAGGTCTGCTAATGAATAAGAAAATAGGAATGCGTGTTAACTACCACGAACAGCATTGTGAACGGACTATCATAACACTGACAGACGAAAGGTCAGCGAGCGAGGTGGCGCAGTGGTTAGCACACTGGACTCGCATTCGGGAGGACGACGGTGCAATCCCGCGTCCGGCCATCCTGGTTTAGTTTTTCCGTGATTCCCCTAAATTGCTTCAGGCAAATGCCAGGGATAGTTCCTTTGAAAGGACACGGTCGACTTCCTTCCCCAATCCGATGGGATCGATGACCGAGCTGTTTGATCCCTTCCCCCAAATCAACCAATCAACAAAAGGTCACGACCCAATGGCGGCTGCTGATCATTTTCGTTGATGGGGCTTAGAAAATAATCAATAAACTTTATAACTAAATATCTCCGAATTGTTTGTTGTACAACCTTCATTTATACCATACTGCTTAAAAATGGAAATGGCTCTAAGCACTATGGGACTCAACTGCTGAGGTCATTAGTCCGCTAGAACTTAGAACTAGTTAAACCTAACTAACCTAAGGACATCACAAACATCCATGCCCGAGGCAGGATTCGAACCTGCGACCGTAGCGGTCTTGGGGTTCCAGACTGCAGCGCCTTTAACCGCACGGCCACTTCGGCCGGCTACTGCTTAAAAACACTAGAAAAATAGATAATGCGGTAATTATACAGTTATAAATACAAGCCTAATCCAAGAAATACTGTAGCTAGTAATAAAGTATATACAGAAGTCAACACAATTTTTCTTTATGTATTTTCTGTTGTGTGTGCAGTATTTTAGTTGATTGATGAGCGCCTAAGCGCTTGATTTCTAGCTTCTATCCCATACTTAATAAATCAAAGGGGGTTGTCAGCAAACAGTCTACTTCATTCATTTTAAAGGCACTGTGAGAACACTCGAGTTTTAACCTCACAGCTCCAAAATACGGATCATTACTGAGAGATGGACCCGTTGCTGTTTGCAACATTACTCGTTGATGAATGGCAGTAGGGGTTGAGGGAGGGGTTGGAATGCCGGACCGAACATGCGTCACTTCGATTATATATCAACAGTGCGCTTCATTCATCCAGTTGCTGCCTACACAGCTAGCTCATTTCAACAGTTTTGTTTTTGCTGGTACTTCTCTACAGTATTGTAGAATCTCAAATTTTGGCCACCGGATGTTGAAGTAAAGGTAGGCCTCCTATTTTTGCCCATGTCAGCCAACTGAGAACTGGAGTGAAAGTGTTTAAGTTAGGCTGCTTCAAAATATTTGTTAAAATAGTCAGAGAAACCGGAAAGTTATCTGATATAATACACATCATTTCATCTCACTTTAATTTGCTGGCAGGTTAGCTCACGAAATAGCTGTTTAAATTCCGGTAGAAATATATGATGAAGAGCACTGACACAAACTCCGATTCGGATATTTTGAATTTTTCGCTTTCGGTGTACGAGTTACGAGATGATTATCCAAACATCGAAATAAATGTGGGGATATTTGCGACAATTTCAACGTAGTTTCAGCAAATTATAGATGATAAAAGACTACTTATGATCGAGTGTAGGTGAAGCACTGTCAAATTCAGCCATCTTGCAGACAGAATATGACAGAGTTGCTATACTTGCTTCAATGACATTATAAATGAGTTTGCTGCGCTCAGAGCAAGGTAATGGAAGGTAAAATTGTATTAAGACACAGTTCTTGGAAAGAAATGTGTTCTCAACACATAATTATAGCCCTTTTTCCTGTATTTTCTATTACTGATTCATGCACTGTTAATAATTTAATCCGAGCAAACAAAATCTGTTCTTTATTATCAATCATGATAGAATCAATGTACAATAGCTACCACAAACAATAAGACCTAGATTTTGTTTTACTTTCAATTCTTTCAGATAGTTTGTACAATTTGTAATTTATTTACTGCGATGGTACGTTTAATGTGTTGTGTGCAACATTTTTCGTCTATATAACTCATTTAAATAACATTTTTCAATGGCGGCTCATCTTTGTTAAACCTGCCTTACAAATTACAAAATTTCTAATACCCGAGTAAAAAATTGCAGAACGGTAGTTTTTATGGGATGGGGGGCACGGGGGGGGGGGGGGGGGGGGGGGGCTGCGAGGACGCAGCTTTGGCAGGTCTGTCAGGGGCGCAGGATCATTTAGGTACGGCTCTGATTACGGGCCCTAGCCACCCAGCCCCAAATATTGCATAGGAGAGCGGACAGGGAGGGCAAGGAGGTGGGGTGGACAGCAGGCTTCGTTCAGGTGCGGGAAAGGGAGCTACGTGTGAGCTGTTTCGTCCAGCAGGCCCGCCCGACCTGGTCCTGGGCTGGGTGTGGAGGGAGTGCGGTTCCTGGTGCTGGTCGGATGGCCTGGCTGCAGACAGCTTACAGTACCTCGTGGCTCTGCAAGAGAGTAGCGGAAACAGAGCCTGATTACCTCTGCTCTGCGTCACTCATACTACACCAAAATCATATTCAAACTGTTTGATATAGTAACAAAATTTCTGGTGGAGCTGAGCTCCTCTGATCCTTAAGAAAAAGCCCGCCACTGCCACGACCCATCGAAAAAATGTATCACAAGACAAAATAGACAATTAAGTACTTTAAAGGAGACGAAAATTTAACTGAGATGGGGGCTGAAATTTAACAATAGGGTGAGAAATAAAAATATTAGCGGGAAATGGGTTGTGGAGATAGGAATGAAAAGTTAAGCCGCCTGGTAGAATTTTTTACGCAGCACAATTTAACCATTGTTTATGCATCGTTTAAGAATCATAAAATACGGTTGTCTACGTGAAAGATTCCCTTAAAAACCGGATGGTTTCGTATGGGTTAAGTAGTGGTAAAACAGAGATTTAAAAACAAATGGATAGGTTAAAGCGAAATAGTGAAGACAACGGAGGATCAAATTGGCAAAAAGATAAAGCCAGCTAAAAATTCTTGGACAGCGCAAGAGATATTTAAAGCAGAAAATGAAACAGGCAAAAGTGAATAAAGACGTCTAAAATTGAGGCTGACATGAACTGCAAAATGACTTAGCAGGAATAGTTAGAGTACAAATGAAAGGCTGTAGAAGCATGCATGACCGTGGGAAATATATACGCCACCTACGCGATGCTTAAAGAATCTTTTGGAGGAAAGAGGGGCAGCTGTAGGAATATCAGGAGTGATGAAGGGAAGAATGAAGGGTAGAAAGAATATGCAGCGTGCTCAGAAACAGTCCGAGAAGCCTGTACGGATGTTACAGGGAGGTTGCGCTGAGAAATAATAGTTAAGAAAAAATCTGATGCGTTGCGCCGTTTCCGAGCCAAGTAGCATTGAAATTTGCCAATCAGGCAGTTGTGCACACAAATTCAAGTTGCCCGTCAGATACAGTTACTGTCACTTGTTCTCACAGCGTAGATGATAGCGCACGAGACTGGTCATCCTTTAGCTTGGGTTCGATCATTACTACCGTCCCACGTCCAATTTTTGTGCCGCTTTCTTGTTCGGTTTCAGGAAACCGTAAGAAGGCGATTAGTGACATCGTCTCTAAGAACCACTTGAATTTACTCGCGCAACGGCCTGATTGGCTAACTTCAACACTAATTAACTCGTAAACTGTGCAACATGACGATTTTTTTTCTTAACAGTTATTTCTTAGCACAACCTACTCTGGAACATATAATTTTTCAGCGTGTTTCTGACCACCCTGTATAGAAGATCTATAAAAAGAAAACTAACCTGAAGTCTTATTTTTTGTGGGGTTTTAGGGCACAAAAACCTGAAGTCCATATATTATACGTGTGTGTGTGTGTGTGTGTGTTTGTGTGTGTGTGTGTGTGTGCATTTGGATTTCATGGGCGCCCAACGGTAAGGTCATCAGCGCTCTTACATTTATCCAAATTCCATCTATTATAGAAGGGGAAGAGGAAGTAGATAAAATGGACAAGAAGTGTGATACAGGGAAAAGAATTTGACAAAGTGCACTGAAAGACCTAAGCTGAAACGAGGCACTGGATTAGATGACATTCCCTCAGAATTATTGAGATCCTTCGGAGAAACTACCATGACAAAACCATTTCACCTGGCTTGCAAGACACCAGACAGAGAAGTAATTGTAGTTCCAAAAAAGCCAGATGTGATTAACACCAAAGCCCTAAGTTTAATAAGTCATTGTTTCAAACTATCTACGGAAGGATAGCACGAGTGATAGAAATGGACCTACACATACATCACTTGTAGGTTATACAAAAAGTTTTGGTAATGTTGACTGGAATACACTCTGAAATTCTTAAGTTATCTGGGATAAAATACAGAAGGAAGTGATTCGGGACCGTAGCCTATTTCCCACGTAATTCTGTCCGTACTTAAAGCAAGCACCAGAAGAAACGGAGAAGAAATTTAGAAAAGAAATTAAAATTCAAGAGGAAGTAATAAAAACAATTAATGTTTGCCAGTGACACTGTAAGAGTGAAAGACACGATAAGGCGCTTGGAAGTTCAGTTGAACGGAGTGGATAGTGTACTGAAATGATGTTATAAGACGAACTCTAACAAAAATACAAGTGTAACAGAGTGGAGCAGAATTAAATCAGGCAATGCTGAGGAAGTAGATCAACAAACGAGACATAAAAGTAGTAGACAGGTTTGGCTGTTTGGAAAGCAAAATAACTGGGTGTGACAGAAGTAAAGAGAATATTTGCATACTGGGAATAGCAAGAAAAGCGTTTCTGAAAAAGAGATATTTGTTTACACCGAATATAAAATTAAGTGTTACGAATTCTTTTCTGAAAGATTTGTCTAATGTGTAGCCTTGTACAGAAGTGAAACTTGAGCAATAAACAGTACAGAAAAGAAGAAAATGTGAGCATTTTAAATGTGATGCTACAGATAAATGGTGAAACTTAAATGGGTGTACTGGATAACTAAATAAGAGGTTCTCAATTGAACTGAGCTGAAAAGAAATTTATTGCAAAACTTGATTAAAAAAAGGGGATCAGTTGATACGACACATCTACAGGTATCATCGAATAATAGTTTGGTAATAATGGAAAGTGGATGTGTTTGTGTATGGGAGGGGGGAGAGGGGCGGGAGGAGGAGGGGTGAGGTGATGAATTATAGAGAGAGACAATGGCTTGAGTATAGTAAGTAGGTAGGTAGGTAGATGTGGTTGTAGGAAGGATAGATAAGCGTGGAGAGCTGCATTAAACCAATCTTATGACTGAAGGCCACAACAAAGCATATTTCAACGTAGAAATTTCTCTTAGAGTGACGTTCGACTGGCAAACGGTAAAATTTCAGAGTGCAGTGCGCCCTGTGCACCCGTATCCCGATAATTTTCCTGGTGCTCAATGAGAGTCACGGGGACTAAAGAAGGCTGCAGTCGAGGCAGACTCGAGACGCGAAGCAGCGTTGGCCTTGGAACTACAAACTCTGGGCACGTCACGTAATTCGCTGTCGCGCCATCTCGCCCCGGAATTGTAACTCGTTATTGGGGCCAGCCCGCTAGTCTTTCGCGACCCGTAGACATGAGCGCGACGTTCCTAAGCACGCGCCGCGTGCTGTAATGTTTACTTTCTGACGGTACAGCGTTGATCACACGTATGCCAAATAACTTAATTTGTATTTAAATGTGTATTACTACAGTTGCTATTGGAAGCAGACTCTTTGAAGGCAATTGCCTGTAATCGTTGTCTGCTCCTGTTAATAAAATTCCATTGGTAAAGCAGTGTCGTCTCCTCGCAATACTTTTAAACTTCCGAAAACCTCAGAAAGATGACTGAAGAAGACTCTCATCCGACTGCCAGGGATAGCAGCCCCATGTTATCCGTGTCACCACTAGAACGTCAGTAAACTCGCCCCATCAGAGAATGTAAGTATTCTTGCAAAGCGCAAAATGTAAACAGAAAATTTTCTCGCGATTGATTGTATGATTTCAGTTCTATACCTTAGGTGACAACACAGTCCTTAAATTGTATTGTCAACCGACTCCCAAGAACTAAGTGTAGCTGACACGTGGAGTAAGAGCTGAAGAAGCTCAGTTGAAAAGACGCCTGGATTCGTTGGTTGTCACGAATCCACTCTCGTCTTAGTGGTAGACTTTCTCCTCCGGTCGTATAATCGTCACGTCATACGTATCGATCGAGCCGACTCTCACCACTTTAATCTGCTGGTAACTTTTGTCATCCTGTCTTCCTGCTCTTGTTCTGTTCCCTGAAATCTTTTCTTCGACGACTCTTCGTTGTAGGCAATTCCTTGTAATACATGTTTCAGCTCAGACGTCTTCCTCGTTTTTATTATTCCACTAATTTTCTTTCCCCTCCCATTTTAGAAGTATTATTTTCCGGCTTTGGCACGAATTTTAAAGAGCCATCTGTTTCATAGGACTTTTTTGGTTTTTACATTGTTTGGCTATTTATTTTAATATTGTATAATTAGTTTTAAAATTAACATCATTTGTTGAAGGAAAGCTGCTGTATAAATTGCGAATGGTTGATGAGATCCGACTAACTACTATAAGAAATCAATTCGCTGGTTTGCATAAAGTTTATATCCCCAAAAAAAGTGGCTGGTATCTCCTACTGTTACTTAACAACATTCACAGTAAGGGTTATCTCTAATGCTTATTCGGTGAAGATGGCTGGGGAATGATCGGTGATTAAATCTCATGCGAATTATGGAGCTTATAAATATTCCATTCGCCTTAATTATCTGGAAACACGGCTAAGAAACAATGTTTGGATGGATTTGCCCATAATATTTAGTTTTAGTGCGTATCGATCATTGGTATTTGTCTTCCCATAGGCGTGTTGCTCTTCTATGTAAAGCAGTCTTCAGGTATGATGGCGATAATAAAGTGTTTTTAAATGTGGCATTTTGAGTGGGCAGCCTTTCACTAAGTCCTAGACAGTTTTATTACATTTAATGTTAGCGTGTCCATTGATCAACATAACTTTTATATTTCAGTTTGCGTTGGTGGTTTCATAATGTCCCTCACCTTAGGATTAGTTCCCTTGGGGAGAGCTGGCGTCTGCATATCTCGGAGCAAGCGTCCACAATTCGACAATGTTTTTACTGTGAGGTTCTGCATGTGATGTAAGGCTGTGGCTTTTGCAGGAAAACTAAGTCTCACAGGGAAGCGAAATCAGTTCCTTATAAATACTTCATTATTTCTCCTTTTGTCAATACATTTCACTTTGCCATTTTCTTCTCGAGCACATTTTAAAACTAGCAGTAGCTCTTTTTTCTTTTTGACTTTCTATGATTCGCTACCATACAGTGCTATACTCCAACACAAGGCGAACCCTTTTTAGTTCTATCTTTCTTTTTGTTGTCAACAAACATTTCATCTTTTAAATAGCCCTTTTACCTATAGAGGTCTACATGGATAAGATAAATGCTATCCGCACGGCATCCGCAAGTCCCTTATCCGCACTTACGGCTATCAGTTTTATAAACCATCTTAATCCATTACGTATACCAGACCTCTGGCGCCAAGCCTAAGTTTGGCCTGAATGTGTTTGCTGAAGTAGGATCTCATGATTTGCATTACATTGACTGAACGTAGTCGATAATGACAGTATTTTAATACAACATACCTTGGTATATTCGCCATACGTTCCGTAATTAGTTTTATTGTTATTACTACAGCAGATATTTTAATTTTTCGCTGGAACACTACCGCGACACTGGGAAGTCAAATGTTGTCACATATTACACACTCTCATATCTTTGTAATGGTGTTCCTTTATTAAGTGTACGTTAATTTACCACAATATTAAATCATATTAACGTGCTACATTTCTCACTAAATTAACTGTTGTAATTTGTACATGTAAATATATGTAAGGGAACTGCTGAATGGATTGCTGATTTTATAATGTACATCTTCTGTCAGATGTGAAACACCATGGAGCAAAAGTTCCAAACAATGGAGTGCCCTAGAAGAAATATCCTTCCTGTCGCTTAACGACAACTTTCGTTAATTGTAGAAATGACAGCTGTTAATGCCAATGAAACAGGAATGACTGACATAACGCATCCGCAGGTTCGACAAAAATGGTATGCACGTATAACTGTGTGGGGAAGCAGAGTAAAGGACATGTCGCTATATTTAGCCATCGTAGATACGAACAGCGCATCTACCCTCTCCAGGATACTTTGCACTCTCGACAACACTGTGACACCGTCCAGAACGCGTAATAAGTGACTTTAATATTATTATTATTATTATTATTATTATTATTATCATCGTTGTTGTTGTTGTTGTTGTTGTTGTCGTCGATCGTATGTAATACAATAGACGGAAGTCGTAATATTGGAACTAACCTCTACCTTTCAGCCATAAAAGAGAGATTGCTTCAGATACGCCCACGCGTATCATAATCGGCGTGGGAACAGCGGGATTTTTATCCCCGTCCACGCAGACCTCTACCCTTCGACATTTTGCACATACTCTCCATGCGGCTTCCATTGACTGCTAGGTACCTAAAAGATTTTACTTGCTCAACGGTCTTTGCGTCCAGTTATATTTCTACAGAACCTTCATGTTCGTTGATTCTCATACTTTGCCCTTTCCTACATTCATCTTCATTCTTTACTCCTTTTTCTCCCCACTCACAGCCACCCTTCCATTACAAATTGTATTTCTTCATTTGGCTCTGCCAGCATCGATGAGCTGCATACTTAACGGCCTTTCTCGTTAAAATCCATCTGCGTACAGTGCTGCGTCATCTTGTTAACTATGTAAAAGGCTAAAACACTAAAATGATAGCGGTCTCGCACATTTTGCAGCAGCATTGCTCGGGACAGACTAATTATTTGAGGTGTAGGAGCTTCAATATATTTCGTTTATAATATGGTACTAAGACCACCGATGGCGCATTGCTTAGATTGGTTTCTCGTGGTTTCGGATTCAGTCATGGAAAATTTTGTAACTGAAATCATATTCGCCTTTGGCTATGCAAGTTATTTGTTTGCACTACTGTAATTTCGGACGTGTGGCGATTACAAGGCAATATAACTGTGCTTTAGAACATGCGAGAATCTGAAGCTTCTGACATGTATACATGTCCTCGTCGTAGAAGTACGTTAAAAAAACATATACAAGTCAGTAACTTTCAGATTTTGACGTGTTGTGACAAAGCAATTACAAAGCTAAATAATGGCCACACGGCCCAAACTGCAGTAGCGCAATAAATAATTTTTAAGTCAGAGGTCAATATTTCATTTACAAAACATTTCTTAGTTATATTCACCCTAAAGCACCACTTCTCCGTGTTAGGAGAGATGGCTGGGATTTGTGACAATTTGTGGGTACCGCGGCCTGATGGCTGCAACAAGCTCTTGCAGTTGCGGAGAAACTACGTCAGTTGCACATGTGCTGTTAAGCCGGTCGCGACCCTGCGATAATACTCTTCCATTCTTACCGGGAAGGTTGGCAGTCAGCATGCTCATAGCTCGTAGAAGTCTTCTGTTGTTAAGCTGCGTCAGGATTTAAATTGCGTCTTATTTTGTGCGTCGACATCCACGGCCGACTTACTACTATTCGCACTTCCTGGAACTTCATGGCCTAATAAAAACCCCGACGTGCTCAGATAGTGCCGATTTGTTGTGCTACCCTAACCAAACATAGCACTCATGCTCTACTATGCGGTTCCTAACAGGCCTTATGGATTCCCCATTGTAGGCTACACAGCGCTCACAATGTATCTCGTAACGACTTGCGGCACTGAGTGCTTTTACTGCATCCTTAGTGGACCCTACAAAACCTGGTTCTTCTGGCCACTCAGAAAAACTTGTTTGATGCCTCCTCAACTAATCACCCTATCTACTCAATTACTGACTCCCTTGACGTAAGTGCACCAACGCGAGCTGATATGTGGACCGGAACTGCGTGGAGCTTAATGCAGTTTGCTCCAGTGCTTGCATGAAGATGTCTGCTGCGATCGGCGAGAGGGGAGGGAATACCATATCCCACTGCCAGTCTGTCGATTTGTTCATAATACACTGACGGAAAAAAATCGCAACTCCGAGGAGGAGTTGTGAGAGATAAATCAAAGTTAGTGGGCGTGTTTCTATAAATGAAAGATTTCTCTTAAAATTTCGCATAAGAGTCGCGCTAGTAGAGCCACTATGAGGATGCAAATCAGGTATCCTTTAAATATACCCTGTAACGGTCGTGAGCGTTAGTTACCTTAGAGAATGGAAGTGGTGAGTTTTTGATAGTCAAGAATGCCTTTAAGGCGAGAGACGCCATTATCAGCACCTCACAGAGTTTGAATGAGGTGGTGTAAAAGGCCTACGAGAAGCTAGAAGTTTCTTCTATGATATTGCAGAAAGACTTCGCAGGAATGTAGCCACTGTGCTGGCAGCGGTGGTCACGAGAATGTACATTCGCAATAACACCGGGCTCCAGACGGCCACGTGGCATTATCGAGAGGGAAGACCGCCGTGTGAGGCGTATGGCTCTGCGTAATGTACTGCATCTGCAGCAGCAATATGGGCAGCAGTTGGTAGCATAGTGACACAAAAAACAGTTACAAATCGGTTACTTCAAGGACAGCTCCGAGCCAGACGATCTATAGCGTTTATTCCACTGATCCCAAACGACAGTTCATTGGAGGGCGGGGTCGATATGTTGTGTTTTCTGATGAAAGTGCCAGTGATAGCGGTGTGTTGGTTAGGAGGACGCCAGTTGAGGGCCTGCAACCAATTTGCATGCTAGACATACTGGACCTACACTTGGAGTTATGGCCTGGGGTGAGATTTCGTATGACAGCAATCGTTATCCCACGTACTCTGCCTGCAAAATTGTACGCCACCCTGGTGAATCGACCTGTCATGTTGCTATTCACGAAGAGCATTCCAGGGAGTGTTTTCCGACAGTATAACGCTGACCCACATACCGCTGTTGTAGCCCAACATGCTCTATACCTCCTGTGGGTCTGGGGTAAGAACAGGCCCGAGGTATTTCTACCTGTCGTAAGAGGCGACTAAAAGGATTCCCTCCCCCTCAAGGGGGTAGTTTGCGCCTGCGTCCGGAGATGGACGGTTCACCGACTTAAATTTGTGGTCATTTTGGTTTTTCGCTTATTCTGGTTTCTTCCTTCCTTCCTTTGTTTGTTTCCTTTCTTTATTCTTCTCCCTCTCTCACTGTCTTCCTTACTTTTTACCTTGCCTGCTTCTCCTTGCCTTCTTGTCCACCCTATGGTCTCCGCCTCGGTGTTTGAGACAGTCTGTCCTTTCTCTCCCTCTCTCCCCTTTTTTTCCTATTCTTCTTTCCTCCCTGTGCGTGCCTGAAGGCCGACCCACGCGTTCGCACGCGTAGCCGATGACGGGGCAACGGGTAATTCCCTGCCATGGGTAGACAAGTAAGGCACGCACGTACCCCCTGGTAAAGACCAGGCCCAGGGAGGAGTTATTGCCTGAGCAGACACCTTCCGACCATGCCGATTGGTTCCTCCGTCCGTTTCTCGGGAGGTGTGACCTGAGGTGTAAACATTCACCTAAGGCGGCAGCGCCCTCTGAGGGGGTCCCCACAAGGAAGGAGCGCGCCAACGGAGACGCTGGCAATCATGGGGGATTCATCCGCAATGGATTTCTTCTTCTCTCTCGACTTCTGCCCAATAACGGAAACTTGACCAGCCACCAGTGACAAAAGTACTACCGCCTGTCCCAAAGTTCCTCGTAGTTTCTAGATCTGAGGACGGAAAGGATTTTTCATCTGTCAACCCTTTCGCTATCCAGAAGGGCGTAGATGCCATAGCCGGACCTGTCAAGTCTTGTACCAGGATGCGTAACGGTACCTTGTTGTTGGAAACTGAGAGCGCCTTTCAGGCACAAAAGAAACTCCTTCGGGCCACACTCCTGTACACGTTCCCTGTCCGGGTGGAGGCTCACCGCACTTTGAATTCGTCGCGTGGTGTAGTATCTCCTAGATCACTCGACGGATTGACTGACGAGGAGATTGTCTTTCCTCGCTGAGCAGGGCGTGATGGCTGTCCATAGGGTCACGAAAAAGGCTGACAATGACCTTGTACCGACCCGGACACTTTTCTTAACCTTTGATAGTGTTCAGCTGCCGTCGCGCATCAAAGAGGGCTATGAGGTTATTTCAGTTCGCCCCTATGTCCCGACACCTACGCACTGCTACCAGTGTCAGCGTTTTAATCACACCCGCCAATTTGATTCTAATGCGGCTAAATGCGTCACTTGTGGCAGGGACGCCCATGAGGGTGGCTGTCCACCTCCGTCTCCTCGTTGCGTGAACTGTCAGGGTGCCCATGCAGCGTCCTCCCGCGACTGTCCCATCTACAAGGATGAACGCTGTATACAGGAAATTCGGGTCACAGAGACAGTGTCCACCTCGGCTGCTCGCAAGCTATTTGCTAGTAGGAATCCCAAGCTGCTCCCAGCGGGGAAATACAGTACTGTCGTCGCCTCTCCTCGGCCTACCAGGGAGGTGTCGACGCAGACATGAGATCTGACCATTAGCGCTACAGTCGTCCGTTTGGCCAGTGCTAAGATCGCCCGGTCAACGTCTCTTCTTGCTCCCGTCACCCCCCAGACACAAGCACCTTCATTAGCTTCCGCCAAGACTGAGACCCAGAAGTCAGATGCACGGGCCTACAAGGAGGAACCGTCCCGTGAAGACTTCCTACGTACCCCGAACTCCCAGCCATCGACCAGTACATCGACTAAACGACCTTCCAAGAAGGCTCATAGGAAGCAAAGTTCTCCTTCTCCGCCACGGCGCGTTTCTTCTCCTGCGTCACCCAGCGGTTGCCGCCCCAGGCCGTCATCCGTTTCGCCTGGCCGCACCGCTGGTAGCCGAACATCTGGCCGTTCACCGGCGGAGGAAGCTCACGCTCCCGGCCATCTTAACATGGTGGCCGACGAACCTATTGAAAAAATGGACGATGACTCTCCGCCTTTTGATAGCGGCAGCAGTGCTCGCTCGAAGCCAGGCCCTCAGACGCCTTCGAGGTGACCCCTTCTTGCGTCTCCTTTTTCTTTTTCTTCTCACGATGGCACTTCTTCATTGGAATAATCGCGGTATTCGCTCCAACCGAGAGGACTTGAAGTTGCGGCTACGCTTGCACTGTCCGCTCGTAGTAGCTCTCCAGGAAACGAAGCTACGTCCATGCGATCGAATTGACTTGGCACACTATACCTCTGTGCTTTTTGACCTACCCCCTGTGGCAGATATTCCGGCTCATGGAGGGGTTATGTTGCTGGTCCTGGATGATATCTACTACGATCCCATCACATTGCACACTGATGTGCAGGTAGTGGTCATCCGAATTACTCTCCCCACTTTAACATTTTCCATTTATACCGTTTACACTCCATCGTCGTCTGCCGTTACTAGGGCAGACATGATGCAAATTATTGCTCAGCTACCTGCAGCATTTTTGTTGACTGGAGACTTCAATGCCCACCATCGCCTTTGGGGCTCTCCAGCATCCTGCCCGAGAGGCTCCCTGTTGGTTGGTTGGTTGTTTTTGGGGAAGGAGACCAGACAGCGAGGTCATCGGTCTCATCGGATTAGGGAAGGACGGGGAAGGAAGTCGGCCGTGCCCTTTGAAAGGAACCATCCCGGCATTTGCCTGGAGCGATTTAGGGAAATCACGGAAAACCTAAATCAGGATGGCCGAACACGGGATTGAACCGTCGTCCTCCCGAATGCGAGTCCAGTGTCTAACCACTGCGCCACCTCGCTCGGTGGGCTCCCTGTTAGCAGACCTTTTCAATCACCTCAATCTTGTCTGCCTCAATACTGGCGCCTCTACTTTTCTTTCGGACACAACTCACACCTATTCCCATTTAGACCTCTCTATATGTACTACCCAACTTGCACTCCGGTTTGAGTGGTACGCTCTTTCTGATACGTATTCGATCGACCACTTCCCTTGTGTTATCCATCTCCTGCATCATACCCCATCTCCATGGCCGGCCGCGGTGGCCGTGCGGTTCTAGGCACTACAGTCCGGAACCGCGGGACTGCTACGGTCGCAGGTTCGAATCCTGCCTCGGGCATGGATGTGTGTGATGTCCTTAGGTTAGTTAGGTTTAAGTAGTTCTAAGTTCTAGGGGACTGATGACCTAAGATGTTACGTCCAATAGTGCTCAGAGCCAGCCCATCTCCATGCTCAACTAGTTGGAACATCTCCAAAGCAGACTGGGGCTCTTCTCTTCCAGGGCGACATTTCAGGATCAAAACTTCGCAAGCTGCGATAGTCAGGTCGTACACCTCACGGAAGTCATTCTCACTGCTGCTGAATATACCATCCCTCATACTACTTCTTCTCCACGTCGCGTACCGGTCCCCTGGTGGACCGCAGCATGTGGAGATGCTTTACGTGCTCGTCGACGTGCTTTACGCACCTTTAAACGCCACCCTACGATGGCGAATTGTATTAATTATAAACGATTACGTGCGCAGTGTCGTCGTGATATTAAAGAAAGCAAGAAAGCCAGCTGGGCTGCTTTCACAAGCTCCTTCAACAGTTTTACTCCTCCTGTTGTCTGGGGTAGCCTGCGCCGGCTATCTGGCACTAAGGTCTTTTCACCACTTTCTGGCTTGACGGTCGCGAATGACGTCCTTGCGGCCCCTGAGGATGTCTCCAGTGCCTTCGCCCTTTTTCTCGCAGAGGTTTCGAGCTCCGCTCATTACCACCTGCCTTCCTCCCCCGAAAACAGACAGAGGAGGCAAGGCCACCTAACTTCCGCTCCTCGAATCGTGAAAGTTATAATGCCTTATTCACCATGCGGGAACTCGAAAGTGCACTTTCCCGGTCACGGTCCTCCGCTCCGGGGCCTGATTCTATTCATATTCAGACGCTGAAGAACCTTTCTCCTGCGGGTAAAGGTTTTCTTCTTCGTACTTATAATCGCATCTGGGTTGAGGGTCATGTTCCCACATGCTGGCGCGAATCTATTGTTGTCCCGATTCCTAAGCCGGGGAAGGACAAGCACTTGCCTTCCAGTTATTGACCCATTTCCCTTACCAGCTGTGTCTGTAAGGTGTTGGAACGCATGGTTAACTCTCGTTTGGTTTGGCTGCTCGAATCTCGACGCCTACTTACCAATGTACAATGTGAATTTCGTAGGCGCCGCTCTGCTTTTGACCATCTGGTTACCTTGTCGACCTTCGTTATGAATAACTTCTTGCGGAAGCGCCAGACAGTGGCTGTGTTCTTTGATTTGGAGAAGGCTTACGACACCTGTTGGAGCACTGGCATTCTCCGCACCATGCATACATACGGCCTTCGCGGTCGCCTCCCTCTTTTTATTCGTGCATTTTTAATGGATCGACAGTTCAGGGTACGTGTGGGTTCTGTCCTGTCCGACGCCTTTCGCCAGGAGAATGGGGTGCCTCAGGGCTCAGTTTTGAGCGTCGCTCTCTTCGCCACAGCGATCAATACAATAATGGATTGCCTCCTAGCTGATGTATCAGGCTCCCTTTTCGTGGACGATTTTTCCATCTACTGCAGCACGCAGCGTACATGTTTCCTGGATCGCTGTCTTCAGCGTTGTCTTGACCGTCTATACTCCTGGAGTGTCGCCAATGGCTTCCGTTTTTCTGCCGAGAAGACGGTCTGTATTAACTTCTGGCGCTACAAAGAGTTTCTCCCACCGTCCTTACATCTCGGTCCCGTTGCTCTCCCATTCGTGGAGACAACAAAATTTTTAGGTCTTACATTTGACAGGAAACTTAGCTGGTCTCCACATGTCATATTTGGCTGCCAGTTGTACCCGTTCCCTAAATGTCCTCCGTGTTCTCAGCGATACGTCGTGGGGAGCGGATCGAACCGTCCTAATTCGCCTATATCGGTTGATCGTCCGCTCAAAGCTGGATTATGGGAGCTTTGTATACTCCTCTGCACGGCAGTCCACCTTACGCCGCCTCAACTCTATACAACATCAGGGGTTACGTCTTGCGATCGGAGCATTCTATACTAGTCCCGTCGAGAGTCTTCATGCTGAAGCCGGTGAATTGCCACTGCCCTACCGGCGCGATATACTGCTTTGTCGGTATGCCTGTCGACTATTATCAATGCCCGACCACCCGTCTTATCGTTACTTTTTTGACGACTCGACAGTCAATACAGGTTGTATGTATCTGCCCTGCTACCTCCTGGAGTTCGCTTTCGTCGCCTCCTTCAGCACCTTGATTTTTCACTCCCTGCAACCTTTAGAGTAGGCGAGAGCCAAACGCCACCTTGGCTCCAGGCTCAGGTTCGCGTTCACCTTGACCTCAGCTCGCTCCCAAAGGAGGTTACCCAAGCCTCGGTATACCGCTCGCTGTTTGTCGAACTTCGTTCGAAGTTCATTAATACGATCTTCATTTATACAGATGGCTCTAAGACCAATGTCGGGTGTTGTTTTATTGTCGGGGCACACAGTTTCAAATACCGGCTCCATGGCCATTGTTCGGTCTTCACAGCTGAGCTATTTGCCCTTTATCAGGCTGTTCTTTACATTCGCCGCCACCGACATTCTGCTTATGTCATCTGCTCTGATTCCCTGAGCGCCATCCAGAGACTCAGTGATCCGTATCCGGTTCACCCTTTCGTGCGCCGGATCCAACGCTCTCTTCAGCAGCTTGCGGACGACGGTTCTCCGGTTACCTTTATGTGGGTTCCTGGCCATGTCGGTATCCCTGGGAACGAAGCTGTAGATGCCGCGGCCAAGGTTGCGGTCGTCCAGTCTCGGACAGCTTCTTGTTGTGTGCCTTCATCTGATTTTAGCAGGGTCATTTGTCAGCGCACTTTATCGCTGTGGCATGCCGATTGCTCTACACTTACTTAAAACAAGCTTCGGGCCTTGAAACCCCTCCCCACGGCTTGGACGACCTCTTCACGCCCTTCTCGGCGGGAGGAGGTCGTTTTGGCCCGGTTACGGATTGGACACTGCCGGTTCAGCCACCGCCATCTGCTGACGGCTGCGCCCGCGCCGTTCTGCCCATGTGGGCAATTGCTGACGGTACTCCACATTTTAACGTCCTGTCCGAATTTTAATACAATGCGTATTGATCTTGGCCAGACATGTACTCTGGATGAAATTTTAGCGGATGACCGAGGAGCAGCTGCTCGCGTTCTTCGTTTTATCCACCTGACGAACCTGTCTAAGGACATTTGATTATGCTGTTTTCTTTTAATCCCTTGCCTGTTAACGTGCATTTTATAGTGTTGTCCTTTTTAGTTGCTGTTTTAACATTTTGCCTCGCAGTGCATTTATAATTTAGTCTGGGCGCTAATGACCACTGTAGTTGTGCGCCCTAAAACCACAAAAAAAACATGCTCTACAGAGTGTAGACACGTTGCCTTGGCCTACTCACTCCCCAGATCTGTCTCAAATCCAGCACATATGGGACATCGTCGGCCGACAACTTCAGCGTCATCGACAACTAGCGTTAACCGTCCCTGTACTGACCCACCAAGTTCAGCAGGCATGGAATTCCATCATACAAACTGATATCCGGCACATGTACAACACAATACATGCACGTTTGCATGCTTGTATGCAATATTCTGGTGGTTGCACCGGTTATTAATGTACCAGTAATTCATATTTTCAATGGCTTATCTGGCACTTATATTAACGTGTGATGTTGCAGTGTCAATTACTTAAATATCTTACCTAGACAAACGTATTCAAGAAATTACTCAACATTAATTATTTTTTGGCGTTGGGTCTTTATTCTGACAGTGTACAGGGTGGTCCATTGATAGTGACCCGACCAAATATCTCACGAAATAAGCGTCAAACGAAAAAACTACAAAGAACGAAACTTGTCTAGCTTGAAGGGGGAAACCAGATGGCGCTATGGTCGGCCCGCTAGATGGCACTGCCATAGATCAAACGGATATCAACTGCGTTTTTTAAAAATAGGAATCCACATTTTTATTACATATTCGTGTAATACGTAAAGAAATATGAATATTTTAGTTGGACCACTTTTTTCGCTTTGTGATGATGGCGCTGTAATAGTCACAAAAATATGGCTCACAATTTTAGACGAACAGTTGGTAACAGGCACGTTTCTTAAATTAAAATACTTAGATAGTGAACGTGATATTACTTCCCTCGAGCAAAACTCCTTTTTGTTCCCAAAGAAACTATATAATTTCTTCATGACATATCACATTTTACGGACTATAAAATTTAGACTTTTAGAAAGTTGTTCTAAGTTATTTTCAAGAAAGAAGAATTTCAATTTTCCTCGCTAAGTAGCAGATTCACAACGGCAGTGAAGTCGAGATTTATTTGTTAGTATAAAACGGAATTTTAATTTCAAGAATATCTTTTTTAGGAATAGAAATTTCTTTGTTTTTGGAGCGACAAATTTTTAGTTTAACAGAGAAAGAAGTTTATTTTCAAGCAAATTTACATTATATAGACAAAGTAAGGCAAAGAAGCTAGCCGAAGAAGGCAAAGGAGATAGAATAGATTGGCTTGCTAGGTTGTCACATTCCTGTTGCCATATTGCATTTGGCAGAGAAACCTATTTACCTATAGTTACAGTATGTTAGCTATAAGACTGATACACTGATCTTGTATGTAGATGAATGTCTGCTTTTTATTCTTCTTTAAAAGAAGTATATAGTTGTTCATAGCGATGTTAATAAATAGCTAAGTAACGTAATGGAAATGGAAATGAGCGTTTGGCGTCATTGGCCGGGAGGCCCCTCGCGGGGCAGGTCCGGCCGCCATATCGCAGGTCTTATTACATTCGGCGCCACATTGGGTGACCTGCACGCCGGATGGGGATGAAATGATGATGAACACAACACAACACCCAGTCCCTGAGCGGAGAAAATCTCCGACCCAGCCGGGAATCGAACCCGGGCCCAGAGGACGGCAATCCGTCACGCTGACCACTCAGCTACTGGGGCGGACAGTAACGTAATGACTTGAGTTCTTTTACCGAGCGAGGTGGCGCAGTGGTTAGCACACTGGCCTCGCATTCGGGAGGACTACGGTTCAATCCCGTCTCCGGCCATCCTGATTTAGGTTTTCCGTGATTTCCCTAAATCGTTTCAGGCGAATGTCGAGATGGTTCCTTTGAAAGGGCACGGCCGATTTCCTTCCCAATCCTTCCCTAACCCGAACTTGCGCTCCGTCTCTAATGACCTCGTTGTCGACGGGACGTTAAACACTAACCACCACCACCACCACCACCACCACTTGAGTTCTTTTAATTTTTGAAAATCCCATCAATTCATCTACACACGTTATTAATAAAAGTCCCCCGCCGAAATTTTCTGTCTGTATGTGACAGCGAAGCTAAGGTACTATTGTGAAGACTTTGATACCGTTTTCATCCGTAGACTGAGTCAAAATGGTGAAGGTTTGTGAATACAGTTTACTACCACTACGTCAGACAACTCGTCCGGTCGTAGGAATTTAATCCTACCCGTCCAAACCCGTGGCAGGCCGATAGTAACAATAAACTCTGAATAAGTTAGATGCTAAGCAAGTGAGTTGATTAGTCGCTATAACTGTCGAACATTTCTTGCTCGACATATGTGCAGATTGAACATTAAAATGTCATTCCTGCTCTGCCACGCGGTGTGATGTTACGTTTTATCTGACTTGGTGGAGTGGCCTCAGGCAATGTGGAGATGATTGTCCTCACTCTGGTGCGAAGGAAATTATTCTCGCTGTAGGTCAGGCCAGCGTGTTGTCAGCCTTTGGTATGGTTGATGGTCCAGTTCCACGATACCCCGATTGCGGGATTGACCCAAGGTAAGTGCACTCTGACGGATTCTGTCCCACAAAAGCGAACTTCCAGTGTCTTCGCGCAGCAGACGTTTTGAATACAGCCTTGGGAGGCGCAGAGCGAGGTTTCAAACCTGAGTTCCGCACCGCGGCGATTTGTGTGACAGCGGCCTTTCCCCCACACCACGCCGCGTAATCCAGCACTCGTCTGACAAGTGTCAGGTAGAGCAGGGGTCTCCAAACATTTTAGCCTAAAGGTTACACTGGCTCTTCTACCAGTCCCAAGGCCCAAGACCGACCTAGTTACAGTCTACGTTTTCTTGACGTCTGATACCCTATTACTGCTCGGAACTCCTCTGTACAATTCGGAAGCTTTCGTGATGCTTATCACTGCCGCCAACCTCTACGAACTGACACTGATTGGCACTGTAGTAGTAATTAGGCTGTGGACTGCTTGTTGTTTGACCATGAGTCTTAATTTTATTTCATATACATTGCAACAAATGAATACCACTAGTGAAGATCGTTGTAACGCGAAACCTTGTTACTTCTGCACACCAAATGGTCAGAGTGGTGCGAACGGCATATGGTCATCAGCACTGTGGGATATCTTAACACAGCAACATCCTTCGACACACGGCGGCAGGCGAACGGTCTCAGGCGCTGTGCGGCTGGTCCCGGCAGAGGTTAGTCCTCCCTCGGGCATGGGTGTGTGTGTGTTTGTCCTTAGGATAATTTAGGTTAAGTAGTGTGTAAGCTTAGGGACTGATGACCTTAGCAGTTAAGTCCCATAAGATTTCACACGCATTTGCACACATTTGCGGCGGCAGTAGTGCTTACGTCTTCGTTCTCTGCGGTCATCGCTGGCATGGCTCAAGAAACGTTGAACAGACTACATTTTATCGTACCAATATACTGTAGTGTTGAATTACGCGCAAGTTTTCGTTCCAGGAGTAGACGATGCCTGAGATGTCTGTCACAGGGAGCGGAGGTGGACTCCACTCCGCAATTTCTCTTGGCATTTTACTGCCGCGGTGTTGCGCCTTGTGAATTATGTATGGTAGTGGCGTATTCCGGAGAGTAGAGAAGTGCAGTAGTACAGCATCATCTTCCGGGTAGTGGCAACATGGGCGATCTGAAAAGCCAAATATCGGGGCTAGTGTGGTTTGCGACTGTAGTTTCTTAGTGAAGATACAGCGTGCTTAACACCGAATATTTAACTTAATTAAAATTGCTGGAAAGATAAATCCAGTAGCAGTTCTTTACACATCTTACTCTTAATACTATTAACTGGCATCATTTTCATTTGCAGTTACATCCCTTTTGTGTGAATTTGTGTGAATTTGTGTGAATTTGTGTGAATTTGTGTGAATTTGTGTGAATTTGTGTGAATTTGGAAAAAGAAACGGAAGTGGTGAGTGCAGAAATTACCAAGAGCACTGGTGACATCAGTCTTATGTGATTGAGTCAAGTAATAAGACAATGTGCATAATTGGCAATGAAACAATCTCGTGCTAATTTCCGCTCGGCTCACTCAATAAGAAAACATGGAAAACAATTTACTGAAGACAAACTGCCTATTGGCTTCTGTCTCGGGTTCTTCGGCCGACGTTCGTCTGATGATTTTACTGACGTTTCGCCAGCACGAGTGGGTGGCATTGTCAAAGCTTCACTCTCCACTGTCGGTGGTGAACAGGAACCGAGCTCGCAGACACAGACTATGCACCTGGCGCGGCAACATCCAAGGACTTCTCCGCGGTCATTTCCGGTGATGTTCTCCTCTTGCTACCTGCGACGGCCGTTCCCTGCAATACGGGAAGCCAGGACCCGTTTACCTTAAGGCTTTCTTCTTTGTTGTTGAAGCTATTCCCGTGTTTTTATCTTTATGCAGCTTCTCTGAACTAGCGGGTGTGATTGAGCTCCTCTACAGCCAAAACTTCTGTGTCGGAGAATTTTATTACGTGGTCGGTCTCTCTCAGCGCGTGCTCTGTCACGGCCGATTTCTCCACCTGCACCAACTTGTAATGTCGCTTACGTTCTTTGATCCTGGTGTTTATTGATCGGCCAGTCATTCCGACGTAAACGTTTCCGCATGTGCATGGTATGCGGTATATTCCCGACATTGCAAGTGGGTCCCTTTTCTGCTTTGCCGATCTAAGACATTCTTTGATCTTCTTTGTCTATTAGAAAATCGTCTTTACGCCGTGTTTGCGCAATATACGGCCGATTCAGTCCGTCACTCTGGGAATGTATGGCAGAAAGGCTGTACCGGACATTTCTTTTTCT
Source organism: Schistocerca americana (assembly GCF_021461395.2). NCBI lineage: Eukaryota > Metazoa > Arthropoda > Insecta > Orthoptera > Acrididae > Schistocerca > Schistocerca americana. The sequence goes on along the minus strand of NC_060130.1, from coordinate 327,754,286 downwards.
GATTTCTTACTTCGCCGAGTGTTGGGCCCTGTTACACTTCTAATATAATTTGTGGAGTACCCATTGCTCCTCAGAACACTTTCCAGGTGTTGCATTTCGCGTCTGAGGTGCTGCGGCTCACATATTCGTCCTGCTCGCGTTGCGAGCGTATTAATAAATGCCTCTTTTTCTGGCTCGGGTGGTGCTTTGATAGTTTGTGCAGGTACTGGTCCGTGTGTGTGTGTCAGTTTTCGGTACACGCTATGTCCCAGGTAATCGCCATCCTTTGTGACCAGCACATCTAGAAATTCTAGTTTTTTGTCCTTATCTGTTCTTCACCATGGCTCCACACATTGAAAGTATCATAGACGTATGTGTACCACACCTTAGGTTTACAAGTCGCCAAGTCCAGTGCATGTGCTTCTAAATGTTCCATAAAGAAGTTGGCTACCACTGGACTAAGAGGACTACCCATAGCTACGCCTTCCAGCTGTTCGTACAAATTGCCATTCCACGTGAAATGTCTCATGGTGATACATGCATGAAAGAGCTTTGCGATGTCTTGAGGGAAAATGGAACCGATGTGCTCCAGAGCGTCACTGAGTGGCACTTTCGTAAACAGAGAAACAATATCAAAGCTGACCAGAATGTCATTTGGTACAAGTTTTAGTTTCTTCAACTTATCAATGAAATGTCCTGAGTCCTTTATGTATGTGTCGGTCTTCCCCACTTGCGGCTGGAGCAGAGAGGCCAGTTTATACGTCCCCCCCAGGGGGTCCACAACTCTTTTTGTGGATACGTGCGTAGCGAGCACGGGACCCCGAGCTAATGTGGCCCTCCTTCCTTTCTGGGCTGCATACCCTCCCTTTCCGCATCCTTCCCCGTCCCCCATCTTCGCCCCCCCTTCACCCCTGGCTCTTTCCTTCCCTTTCTCCCCCTCTGGGAGTATGGTTTGTGCCTACGGACGCTCGAAACTGTTACAAATTCCTTGCTTTCTACACTTGCAAGTCTTCGTCCTTCCTCTGTCCTTCTCTTTTCCTTCCCTCTTCTCTTTGCCCTTTTCTCCGCTGCGGCGTTTGAGACCCCTCTTCTTTACTTTCCCTTTCTCTTTTTTCCTCCCTGTGCGTGTCTGAAGGCCGACCCATGCACTTCCATGCGTAGCCGGTGACGGGGTAACGCGTAATTCCCCGCCCCGGGTAGACAGGTAGGACACGTACATACCCCCTTGTAACGGCCAGGCCCAGGGAGGGGTGATTACCCGAGCTGATACCTTCCGAAAGTGCCGATTGGTCCCTCCGTCCGTTTGTCGAGAGGTGTGACCTGAAGTGTGAACAATCACCTAAGGCGGGAGTGCCCTCAGAGAGGGCCCCCACAAGGGAGGAGCGCGCCGTCGGAGACGCCGGTAATCATGGGGGATTCTTCCACAATGGTTTCCTCACCTTCCACTATGTCTGCTCACAAGTGTAAGTTCACGGAGTCTCAGCCACAGACAGTTCTTCCATCGTTGCCACAGTTCCTTGTTGTTTCTCGGTCTGACTAAGGTCACGACTTCTCCACGGTCAACCCTTTCATTATTCAGAACGGTGTCGACGCAATTGCAGGTCCTGTAAAGTCTTGTTCCAGATTACGGAATGGCACCCTGTTGTTACAAACAGTCAGTGCCCTCCAGGCACAAAAATTGCTGCGTATCTCACTACTACACACCTTCCCTGTCCAGGTGGAACCGCACCGTACTTTAAATTCCTCGCGTGGAGTCGTTTATACACGCTCCCTCGATGGATTGTCTGACGAAGAAATTCAGCACTACCTGTCTGACCAGGGCGTAACGGCTGTTCATAGGGTTATGAAAAGGGTTGACACGAACATCATTCCAACCCGCACTGTCTTCTTGACATTTGACAAAGTTCAACTCCCATCGAAAATCAAAGCAGGCTATGAGATAATTTCCGTTCGCCCTTACGTCCCAAACCCTACGCGTTGCTATCGGTGTCAGCAGTTCAATCACACCAGCCAGTCCTGTTCCAATCCGGCCGAATGTGTTACGTGTGGCAAGGATGCCCATGAGGGTGCTTGTCCACCTCCTTCCCCTCGCTGCATCAACTGTATGGGTGACCACGCTGCTTCCTCTCGAGATTGTCCCGTTTTTAAGGACGAGAAGCTCATCCAGGAAATTAGAGTAAAGGAAAAGGTGTCGACCTTTGCTGCTCGAAAATTATTCGCCAGTCGACAGTCCACCGTGCCTCAGACAGGAAAATACAGCACTGTCCTTGCTTCTCCTCAGCCAACAAAGGAGGCGGCCACGCAGCCTTGCGACCTCACCTTTAGTGCCACGGTCGTCAGATCACCAGCGCAAAGATCGCCCGTTCAACCTCACCACTTTCGCCTGCCCTCTCTCTGGCTCACCCTTCGTCGGGTTCTGCTAAATCTCGAGCCCAAAAGTCAGACACCAAGACTTCGAAAAAAGAGCATACTCGTGAAGAGTTTTTACGTACCGCAACTTCCCAACCATCGGTTCCTCCTTCATCTAAACATCATACTTCCAAGAAGGCTACAAAGAACGCCAGTTCCTGTCCTTCTCCGCCAAGGCGTGTCCCATCTACAGCACCACCTGGCGGAAATCGCCCTCGGCCGTCTTTTGTGTCGCCGAGGCGCACTGCTGGCGGCCGATCAACCGGCCGATCGCTGGTGGCAGGAGCTTCTCCTGACCAACCTATGAATCAGGATCTTCTGCCTTCGGCTGAATGCCATTCCATAATGTCGGTCGCAAGCTCTGAGCAGCCGTTGAGTTGACGGCGACCTTGGTCACATTCCTCCATTTTCTGTTCGCCCTATGTCCATTATCCACTGGAATATCCGTGGTATTCGAGCCAATCGGGATGAATTGTCGAACCTCTTACGATCCTACTCGCCGGTCATCTTTTGTCTTCAGGAAACAAAGCTGCGTCCCCATGACCACTTTGTTCTCTCTCATTTACAGTCTGTCCGATATGATCTCCCCTCTGTTGAAGGCACTCCAGCACATGGGGGACTCATGATTCTTCTCCATGAAACTCTCCATTATCACCCAATCCATTTAAACACTTCCTTCCAAGCTGTCGCCGTCTGTCTTTACCTTTCCGGATACACGTTCTCTCTTTGTAATGTATACATTCCATCGTCCACACCAATGGCACGAGCTGATCTCCTTCATCTTTTTGGTCAGCTTCCACCCCCCTGTTTGCTGGTTGGGGACTTCAATGCCCACCACCCGCTTTGGGGATCTCCACATCCTTGTCCACGTGGCTCACTATTGCTAGACGTCTTCCACCAAGCGCATCTAGTTTGCCTCAACACTGGGGTCCCTACATTTTTGTCTGCCTCCACGACAAATTTATCTCATTTGGACCTTGCGGTCGGTACTGTTCCGCTAGCTCGGCGCTTCGAATGGTTCGCCCTTGATGATACACACTCGAGTGACCACTTTCCATGTGTCCTTAGACTGCAGCCCTACCAGTTTTACTCCCTCTTCCATTGTTTGGGGTAGCCTGCGCCGGCTGTCGGGCATTAAGGCCCACTCCTCAGTACCTGGCCTGACCTCAGGTAATGAGGTCCTTGTTGATCCTGTGGCTGTCTCCAACGCCTTTGGCCGCTTTTTCGCGGAGGTTTCAAGCTCCGCCCATTACCATCCTGCCTTCCTTCCCAGGAAAGAGGCAGACGAGGCTCGGCGACCTTCCTTCCACTCGCTGAATCTGGAAACTTACAATGCCCCCTTTACTATGCGGGAACTCGAACGTGCGCTTGCACTGTCCCGGTCCTCTGCTCCGGGGCCAGATGCCATTCATGTTCAGATGCTGGCACACCTTTCTCCGGCGGGCAAAAGCTTCCTTCTTCGTACCTACAATCGCGTCTGGACCGAAGGTCAGGTCCACATGCGTTGGCGTGACGCCGTTGTTGTTCCTATACCCAAACCCGGGAAGGATAGACACCTTCCTTCTAGTTACCGCCCCATTTCTCTTACAAGCTGTGTCTGTAAGGTGATGGAGCGCATGGTTAATGCTCGGTTAGTTTGGATTCTTGAATCTCGACGACTACTTACTAATGTCCAATGCGGCTTTCGTCGCCGCCGCTCCGCTGTTGACCACCTTGTGACCTTGTCGACATTCATCCTGAACAACTTTTTGCGAAGGCGCCAAACGGTAGCCGTGTTCTTCGACTTGGAGAAGGCTTATGATACCTGTTGGAGAGGAGGTATCCTCCGCACTATGCACAAGTGGGGCCTACGCGGTCGTCTGCCCCTTTTTATTGATTAATTTTAACGGATCGAAAGTTTAGGGTACGTGTGGGTTCCGTATTGTCCGACGTCTTCCTCCAGGAGAACGGAGTGCCTCAGGGCTCCGTCTTGAGCGTAGCCCTTTTTGCCATCGCGATCAATCCAATTATGGATTGCATTCCACCTAATGTCTCAGGCTCTCTCTTTGTCGATGACTTCGCGATCTACTGCAGTGCCCAGAGGACATGCCTCCTGGAGCGCTGCCTTCAGCGTTGTCTAGAGAGCCTCTACTCATGGAGCGTGGCAAATGGTTTCCGGTTCTCTGAAGAGAAGACGGTTTGTATCAACTTTTGGCGATATAAAGCGTTCCTTCCGCCATCCTTACATCTCGGCCCCGTTGTTCTCCCATTCGTGGACACAACTAAGTTTCTAGGGCTCACGTTGGACCGGAAACTGTGTTGGTCTCCACATGTCTCTTATTTGGCGGCCCGTTGTACACGTTCCCTTAATGTCCTCAGAGTTCTTAGCGGTTCATCTTGGGGAGCGGATCGCACTGTCCTGCTTCGCTTGTATCGGTCCATAGTCCGATCTAAGCTGGATTATGGGAGCTTCGTCTACTCGTCCGCTCGGCCGTCCCTCTTACGCCGGCTCAACTCCATCCACCATCGGGGGATACGTCTTGCGACCGGAGCCTTCTACACTAGTCCTGTCGAGAGTCTTTATGCTGAAGCTGCCGAGTTACCATTGACCTACCGGCGCGACATACTGCTGTGTCGGTATGCCTGCCGGCTGTTGTCTATGCCCGAACACCCGTCTTACAAGTCCTTCTTCGCCGATTCTCTCGACCGTCAGTACGGGTTGTATGTGTCTGCCCTGCTGCCCCCCGGAGTCCGCTTCCGTCGCCTGCTTCGACAATTGGATTTTGCCCTCCCTACCACCTTCAGAGAGGGTGAGAGCCCGACACCACCTTGGCTCCAGGCTCCGGTTCGTATTTATCTCGACCTCAGCTCACTCCCGAAGGAGGGTACTCCGGCTGCAGTGTATTGCTCACGGTTTGTCGAACTTCGTGCTCGACTTGCTGGTCACACCTTTATTTACACCGATGGCTCCAAAACTGACGATGGTGTCGGCTGTGCCTTTGTCGTCGGGACCGCCACCTTTAAATACCGGCTCCTTGACCAATGTTCCAGCTTTACGGCCGAGCTTTTTGCTCTCCATCAGGCCATTCAGTATGCCCGCCGCCACCGCCATTCATCGTATGTACTCTGCACTGACTCACTCAGTGCTCTTCAGAGCCTTGGGGCTCCCTATCCGGTCCATCCCTTGATTCAACGAATACAGCAGTCCCTCCATTCTTTCGCTGATAATGGCGGTTCTGTCAGCTTTCTGTGGGTCCCCGGACATGTAGGAGTGCCTGGGAATGAGGCTGCGGATGCTGCAGCCAAGGCTGCAGTCCTCCAGCCTCGGCCAGCCTCCCATTGTGTCCCGTCATCTGACGTTTGTGGGGATGTATGTAAGAGGCTTGTGTCCTTGTGGAAACCCTACCAAAAAAAAAAAAAAAAAAAAAAAAGAAAAAGAAAAAAGACTGCAGCCTCAACTGCCATACATGCGCCCGCGACGCTGGAAGTTTGCCCAAGCTGATTGGACACTTTTTTCGTCTCTAGCGACATTCGATGACCGTCACTTTCCCAGCGTCGCCGATGAGGGCACACATATTACCGACGTTATTCTTACAGCTGCGGAACATTCAATACCACGCACCTCCGAATTGCCCCGGCGCCCCCCAGTTCCTTGGTGGAACGAGGCATGCCATGATGCAATACGTGAGCGGCGACGTGCTCTACGCGTTTTCCGCCACCATCCTACTTTGGTCAACTGTATCCGCTATAAGCAGTTCCGAGCGCGATGCCGTCGTGTCATCCGCGATAGCAAGAAGGCAAGCTGGAAATTCTTTATTAGCTCATTTAACACCTTCACTCCCTCCTCGGAAGTTTGGAGTCGGCTTCGACGGTTCTCAGGCGCGCCTAGTTTCTCCCCGGTCTCTGGGCTAACTGTCGCGCAAGACACATTAGTGGACCCCGTCGCAATCTCTAACTCGTTGGATCAGCACTTTGCTGAGATTTCGAGCTCTTCAAATTACCCGCCAGCGTTTCTCCCGAAGAAACGTGCAGCGGAAGTGCGACCTCTTGTTTTCTCCTCTCAAAATCGCGAAAGCTACAATACTGTTTTCTCCATGCGGGAACTCCAACATGCACTCTCTTCTTCTCGCTCCTCCGCCCCAGGACCGGATGGTATCCACGTCCAAATGTTGCTGCATTTATCAACCCATAGTCTGCGTTACCTCCTTCGCCTTTATAATCGAATTTGGACCGACAGTACTTTTCCCAGACAATGGCGGGAAGCTATCGTCGTTCCTGTTCCGAAACCTGGAAAGGACAAACATCTCTCCTCTAGCTATCGCCCCATTTCTCTCACGAGTAGTGTCTGTAAGGTTTTGGAGCGTATGGTGAATTACCGTTTAGCGTGGTGGCTGGAATCCCGCAGTCTTTTAACACCTGCCCAATGCGGATTCCGAAAGCATCGTTCTGCAGTTGACCATCTTGTTGCTCTCTCCACTTATATCATGAACAATTTTCTCCGGAAACGCCAAACAGTAGCAATATTTTTTGATCTGGAAAGAGCATACGATACCTGTTGGAGGACAGGCATCCTCCGCACACTGTTCTCTTGGGGCTTTCGAGGTCGGCTGCCCCTTTTTCTTCGCGAATTTATGGCAGAGCGCACATTTAGGGTGCGGGTGAACACTACTCTCTTCCGTACTTTCTCCGAAGAAAACGACCTGAGCTGTGACCACCTCATGCATGCCTTGGAGTGGTTGCTCGTCATCCTGGAGCATCGGAACTCCCGGCAATGGCCGCCGTGCCAGACGGCCCTTGCTGTGGCTGGGTGGCGCCCGTGAGGAGAGCCCCTGATCGGAGTGGGTGGTATCAGGGCGGACGCTATGCAGATGAAACGCATACGGGTCCAAAACTCTGGCCGCTCTTCTGCGGCCGTCTCTCTGCGTGGTACTGATTCCTCAAGTGCTGCTTCTCTTGCCCCTTCGGCCTTCCCTTCCGTGGCTACCCCCTGGGAGGAGGGTCAGGCCCGTCGTCTAGGGGCAAAACCTTTCCCCCGTTATCTAGTTTGCACCAGGACTGATGGAGATACTTTCACCAGTGTCAAACCTTTATTCTTTGTGGAACACATTGAAGACAAGTTCGGCGAAGTGGACTCCCTGAGCAAGATGCGGTCGGGTTCGTTGCTGATAAAAACTGCTTCGGCTGCCGAATCTGCGGCCCTTCGTGCCTGTACCCATCTTGGCACAATACCCGTGTCCATTACCCCTCACCAGTCTCTAAATATGGTACAAGGTGTGATTTTTCACAGAGACCTCATCCTTCAAACTGATGAGGAACTTCGGGACAATCTCGGACGGCGGGGTGTTCACTTTGTTCGGCGTGTTCAGAAGGGTCCTAAAGATAATCGTATTGATACTGGTGCCTTTATCCTGGCCTTTGAAGGGGATACCCTTCCTGAGAAAGTTAAGATTATGGTCTATCGCTGTGATGTGAAGCCGTACATCCCACCTCCTATGCGGTGTTTTAAGGGCTTGCGTTTCGGCCACATGTCTTCTCGCTGTTCCCAGGACCCTCTCTGTGGTGACTGTGGACGTCCACTCTATGAGGGGAGTCCATGTGTTCCCCCTCCTGTATGTGTAAATTGTCATGGTAGTCATTCTCCACGTTCAGCAGATTGCCCAGTCTATAAGAAAGAAAAAAGATACAGGAGTATAAGTCCCTTGATCGTTTAAGCTACACAGAGGCCTGTAAGAAATATGCGCGATTGCACCCTGTGTCCATGACATCTAGTTACGCCTTGGTTACATCTTCATCCCTTCCTCCCCCTTCCTTACCCCCATCCCGGACCCCTCTCCTTCCCCCCTCCCCTGCGGTTCCCGCACCTTCTCCTCTGGGCGCTGCTCCCCCTCCCCAGCCGGAGAAGTGTCCCACTCCTTCAGCGTCTGCCGGTCAAGGGCGCCTCTCCCGGGATGCCCCTTCCCGGCACCTTCCAGGTCAAAGGTCTGCTGCAGCGCGGCGACCGCGAGAGCCGCGGTCTATCGGCCCCCAGGTCGCCCGGTCTCTTTCTGTTCCTGATCTTGCTGCAGCTGGCTCCATTATGCCACACAGCCCTCCTCGATCTCAGCCTGAAAAGAAGAAGAAACGTAAGTCCCGGGACAAAGAGCCTCTGGTGTCACCGGAGGTCCCTTCCCCGACTTCACAACCGGATTCTGACCTGTCGTTTATGGATGTCGCCCCCTCCTTGTCGGTGACGGGTGGGGACCCGGCGGTATGACTGGATTTAGCGTGTTCAGCCCTGATTTAAACCATCGTTCTGTGGTTCTCCAATGGAATTGTAATGGCTACTATCGTCACCTTCCGGAATTGAAATCCCTTCTTTCGTCCTACTCAGCAGCTTGTGTGGTTCTCCAGGAATTTCATTTTACTGATGCTCACTCACCGACCCTCCGTGGGTTCCGTGTTTTCTGTCGAAATCGGGTCGGACCCTTGCGGGCTTCTGGTGGCGTTTGTACGTTGGTCCGTACAGACATTGCTAGCACGTGGATTCCTCTCCAAACTACATTGGAAGCGGTTGCTGTTAGGGTCCACTTCGACTCTGCAGTCACAGTATGCAATCTTTATCTCCCTCCTGACAGGACTCTTACACCTGCTGCCTTAACCACCCTTCTTCAGCAACTTCCTCCTCCCTTCCTCCTCCTTGGGGATTTTAATGCTCATCATCCTTTGTGGGGCAGTGCCTTTCCATCTAGACGAGGTCTTCTTATAGACCAATTTATTGCAGACCACGACCTGTGCCTTCTTAATGATGGCTCCCCTACTCATTTCAGTGCTGGTCATGGTACCTTTTCTGCCATTGATCTTTCTCTTTCTTCTCCCTCTCTCCTCCCTTCATTACACTGGTCGCCACACGACGACCTTTGTGATAGTGACCATTTCCCGTTGATTATCACGCTCCCTTCCCGCTCCCCGATGGACAGGTTACCTCGTTGGTCTTTCCACCGCGCTGATTGGCCTCTATATACTGCACAGGTCGAGTTTTCTCCCTCTTTGTCGGGTTGTATTGATGACGTCCTACGTGACGTGTCTGACGCGATTGTTCGCGCTGCTAACCTTGCTGTCCCGCGCTCATCTGGACAATTTCGTCGTCGGCAAGTCCCGTGATGGAGTACGGCCATTGCAATTGCCATCCGTGATCGCCGTCGAGCTTTGCAACACTTTAAGAGGCACCCATCTGTAGCCAGCCTATCTACCTTTAAGCGCCTTCGCGCTAAAGCCCGTTATTTAATCAAACAGAGCAAGCGGATATGTTGGGAACGATTCGTTTCTTCCCTTGGTTCCACTGTCCCCCTGTCACGGGTATGGGCTACACTTCGCTCTCTCAAAGGTTGCCATCGGCAGTCCACCCTCCCAGGCCTTCACCTCCCAGATGGCATTTGTACGGACCCATTAGTTCTCGCAGAACATCTTGCGACCCATTTTGCAGTGGCATCAGCATCGGCCTCCTATCCAGCTGCTTTCCTTCATCAAAAACAGCAGGCTGAAGCTGTCACCTTATGTTTCACCACTTGTGAGTCAGAATCTTACAACGAACCTTTCACTGAATGGGAATTTCTTTCTGCTCTATCTTCTTCTCATGATACGGCCCCTGGCCCAGATTCCATTCATAACCAGCTGCTTCAACATCTCAGTGCTCCACAACGGCACCATCTTCTTCGGGTGTTTAACCGTATCTGGCTCCAGGGTGACTCCCCTTCTCAGTGGAGGGATAGCATTGTGGTTCCTGTCCTTAAGCCTGGTCAGAACCCCCTATCTGTTGACAGCTATCGGCCAATTAGTTTGACCAATGTTGGTTGTAAGTTACTTGAACGGCTGGTAGCCCGTCGGCTCACTTGGGTCCTCGAATCTCGGGATCTATTGTCCCCTTACCAGTGTGGCTTTCGAGAGGGACGATCTCCAATCGATCATTTACTTCGCTTGGAATCCGCAGTTCGGCAGGCTTTTTCCCTGCGCCGCCATTTGGTTGCAGTGTTTTTGACCTTCGCAAGGCCTATGACGCGGCCTGGCGCCATCACATCTTACTAACCCTTCATCAGTGGGGTTTTCGGGGCCCACTCCCGATTTTTATCCGCCAGTTCCTGATCCATCGGTCATTCAGAGTTCGAGTTGGTACTGCTTTTAGTTCTCCACGGACCCAGGAGACGGGCATCCCACAGGGTTCTGTCTTGAGTGTCCTTCTTTTCCTCATTGCTATCGATGGACTTGTGGCCTCTGTCGGTCCCTTGGTCGCCCCTGCCCTGTATGTGGATGATTTCTGCATTTGGGTTAGTTCCTCCTCGATGCCATCTGCAGAACGGCAGCTCCAGGTGGCTATACGGCGTGCCTCTGCATGGACCCTCTCACACGGGTTTCAATTCTCTCCTTTAAAATCGCGGGTGGTCCACTTCTGTCGCCGTACTACGGTCCACCCTGATCCAGAGCTCTATCTCGCTGCACAAAGATTGCCTGTGGTTCCACAGTTTCGTTTCCTAGGTCTTCTTTTCGACAACAAGCTCACTTGGCTGCCCCATATCAGACTCCTGAAGGTAGGATGTTTCCGTAAACTCAATGTCCTTCGCTTCCTTGCCCACTCCTCTTGGGGTGCGGACCGTTCCCTCCTCCTCCGTCTTTATCGTGCTCTAGTTCTGTCACGTTTGGACTATGGTTGTCAAGTTTATGGTTCAGCTGCTCCTTCCACGCTGCACGTGCTGGATCCGGTCCACCATCGTGGTATCCGTTTGGCCACAGGTGCCTTCCCTACTAGCCCTGTTGATAGTCTCCTGGTTGAAGCTGGGATCCCCCCCCCCCCCTTTCTGTTCGGCGGTCCCAGCTTCTGGTGTCTTATGCCCTTACTATCCGTTCTTCTCCCGCTCATCCTTCCTATTCTATCCTATTCCCAGACCATGGACGTCGCCCGCCTGACTCCCGCCCTCGGGCGGGTTTACCGGTTGGACTGCGCCTTGCGTCTCTTAACCGTGATTTTCGGCTTCCTTCTTTGTCCTGTCTTCCTCGCTCCCTCCCCTTCACCCCTCCTTGGTTAGTTCCTCGGCCTCGAATTCGGATGGATCTCCGCCGCGGTCCGAAAGATTCCATCCCCCCGGTGGTGTTCCGTTCCTTTTTCCGCCAAATTTTATGGGAGTTTCGGGATGCTGTTGTTTTTTACACTGATGGCTCTAAATCTGCTGATCATGTTGGGTATGCCTTCACGTCCTTTGTTGGAACGGAAAATCATCTACTGCCACCCTCATGTGGGGTGTTTACTGCAGAATTGATGGCAATTTCCTGGGCCCTTACCTTTATTAAACAATCCCAACAAAACCGCGTTTTGTTATGTACGGACTCGATGAGTGGCCTTCTTGCTATTGACCGGTGTTTTTCGCGCCATCCCTTGGTCTCTGCCATCCATGACCATCTCGCTGATCTTCACCATGCTGCTTGTTCCATTGACTTCCTATGGGTCCCGGGCCATGTGGGTATCCTGGGTAATGAGCTCGCTGATCGTTTGGCTGGGGGAGCAGTTAGTTACCCCCCGTTTTCTGTAACCCCTCCTGCAGCGGATTTACGGCTTCACATCAAATCCCACTTTGCACAGTCATGGGCCAATTCTTGGGAGGCTACTCCACTGTCTAATAAACTTCGTGCCATTAAGGTGAATCCAGGCCCATGGCGTTCTTCCTTTCGCCTCTCCCGCAAGGACTCGACCACACTGTGTCGTCTCCGCATTGGCCATACCAGGCTGACCCATGGTTTCCTTTTGCGTGATGAGCCACCCCCGCTATGTGGTTGTGGAGCCTTCCAGTCAGTGGCCCACATTTTGGTTGAATGCCCCCTTCTTTTGGCTCTGCGTGCTAAGTACAGACTCCCCCACACTTTACCTTTGATGTTGGCTGACGATTCCGGGATGGTCTCTCTGGTTCTAGGTTTCCTCCGGGAGAGTGGTTTTTATTCTCAGTTTTAAAGTTTTTAATCTCCCTCTGGTGTTGGGGCAGGGCGGTGAGTGTTTGGGTGTCTCCCACTGTAGGCAGTGTTCAGAGATTCCCGATTCACCTCCCTGACCGGAATCCTCTTTTCTATCCCTTTTACTCTGTTTTTACCCCTTCTTTTTAAGGCTTGGTTAGTTTTTCTATTCCCATACGTACTTTCTGCATTATAGCAGTTGTACCTTTTAAGTCACAGGTGGTCTTGCCTATGCTGCTTCAGCATAGTGTTGGGTTCGTTCTCTTGCCAACTTCCCTCATTTGTTTTTACTATTGACAACGTGACTGCCCTTTTACGTTTCCCCTTTTTCCGTTTTATTGTTCTGACTTTTCTGAGATGTCCCGTTAGCAGAATGGAGTCTATTTGAAACAAGGGACTGATGACCTTGCTGTTTGGTCCCTTTAACCTCAAACAACCAACCAACCAACCAACCAACCAACCCCAAGAAAACGGGGTACCCCAGGGCTCCGTGCTGAGTGTTGTACTGTTTGCCATTGCCATCAATCCAATTACGGATTGTCTCCTTCCTGATGTCTCGGGCTCCCTCTTTGTGGACGATTTTGCGATCTACTACAGCTCTCAACGGACCAGCCTTCTTGAACGATGTCTTCAAGGATGTCTCGATCGCCTCCACTCTTGGAGCATCGAAACCGGCTTCCGTTTTTCTCCCAGTAAGACCGTTTGTGTTAATTTTTGGCGACGTAAGGAGTTTCTTCCGCCCTCCTTACATCTAGGTACTGTCAACCTTCCGTTTTCAAACGTCGCTAAATTCTTGGGTCTTCTGTTTGACAGAAAACTGTGCTGGTCCTCCCACGTTTCCTATCTTTCGGCTCGCTGTCTGCGATCCCTTAACACCCTCCGTGTCCTGAATGGTACCTCCTGGGGAGCGGACCGAGTGGTCCTTCTCCGCCTCTATCGCGCCTTAGTGCGCTCGAAATTGGATTATGGAAGCATAGTCTACTCCTCTGCTCGGCCGTCTGTTCTTCGGCGTCTCGACTCTATCCACCACCGTGGATTACGTTTAGTGTCTGGAGCTTTTTACACCACCCCTGTGGAAAGCCTTTATGCTGAGACTGCTGAACCTCCGCTGTCCAATCGGCGAGCAGTCCTTCTGAGTCGATATGCTAGCCATCTGTCTTCAATGCCTGCTAATCCAGCCCATGAATTTTTTTTCGACGCCTCCTTTGATGTAGGGTATGCAGGCCGCCCCTTCTCCCTACTACCACCGGGAGTCCGCTTCCGTCAACTGCTCCATTCTCTTTCCTCCGCTTTCCTAAAACCTTCTTGACAACTTGGGGTACAGCACCGCCTTGGCTCCGTCCCCGGATCTGCCTGCTCCGTGACCTTTGTCGATTTCCCAAGGATGGTACCCCTTCACTTGTTTATCGTCGGGCATTTGCTGCTCTATGTTTACAAATGACGGACGCCACATTTATTTACACCGACGGCTCGAAAACATCGTTAGGTGTAGGGAGTGCCTATATTGTTGGCGACACCCCAAATCACTTTCGGCTTCCCAACCAGTGTTCGGTTTATACTGCGGAGCTTTACGCTGTTCTCCAGGCTGTCCACTACATCCGCCGCCATCAGCGGATACAGTACGTTATCTGCTCAGATTCTCTCAGCTCTCTCCTCAGTCTCCAAGCTCTTTACCCTGTGCACCCTCTGGTCCACCGGATTCAGGACTGTCTGCGCTTGCTCCACCTGGGGGGCGTCTCGGTGGCGTTCCTCTGGCTCCCGGGACACGTTGGTATCTGTGGCAATGAGGCGGCCGATATTGCAGCCAAGGCTGCAGTCTCTCTTCTTCGGCCAGCTATTCAATCGATTCCCTTCGCTGATCTACGGAGCGTTTTATGTCGTCGTGTTGTTCATTTATGGCACGCGCGTTGGTCGACACTTCCCCATAATAAATTGCGGGACGTGAAAGCTCTTCCTTGTGCTTGGACCTCTTCCTCCCGAACGCGTCGTCGGGAGGAGGTAATTTTAACTAGACTCCGGATAGGGCACTGTCTTTTTAGCCATCGACATCTTTTAAGCGGCGATCCTCCCCCACTCTGTCGCCACTGCTCTCAGCTGTGGACGGTAAGACACCTTTTAATTGAGTGCCCCTATTTTAATCCGTAACGCTCCCGTCTACAACTATCGCCTGATATATCGTCGATTTTAGCAGATGACACGCGCTCAGCCGACCGCGTTCTCAAGTTTATTAGTGCCAGTGAAATGACGTCAGTCATTTGAAGCTTTTTTTGGGTACAACAAACCCCTTTATGTAGTGGATTTTTAACCCTTCCTTCTGCTTTTAGTTTCTCCAATTTTATGACTTTCGTTCCCATTGCTGCTGGTTTTCAATTTCGGTTTTTTACTGTTTCCTAAGTCACGGACCGGGCGCTAATGACCATAGCAGTTTTGCGCCCTAAAACCAAAACAAAAAAAAAGTTTATACGTCGGTGAGCCAGGAGCGCTCACAATCGGTGTTAGTTGAATGTTGTTCTTATGGATCTTAGGTAATCCATACAGCCGAGGTGGTAGGGCTTCTGTGTTGCGTAGGTTCCTCTGTATGTCCGGCGGCAGAGAAGACGCCTTGATTAACAGATTCGTATTCCGTGTGATACGCTGCGTCGGATCTGCGCTTAGTTTTCGGTACGTCGTCGGATCTAATAGGTCTCGGATCTTTTGCTCATAATCTTCGGTCTTCATTACGACGGTCGCATTCCCCTTATCGGCAGGTGGTACCTATATACTCTTATCGGCGTTAAGATTCTTAATTGCTCGTACCTCTTCTTTCTTCAGATTGCAAGCTGGTAGCTTTGCTCGGCGCAGTATCCTGGCTGTTTCAGTGCGTATTTCCTCTGCCCTTTCACTAGGAAGGGTCCGAATGGCCGCTTCGGTATTAGCTATTATGTCCTCCATAGGTATAGTTCTCGGGATAACAGCTAAATTCCCTCCCGCGGAGAAGCCCTCGGACGTTGGCGCGCCAGGTACATATAGTCTGCGGCCGCGAGCTCGGCTCCAGTTCACCACCGGCAAGGGAGGGCTAAGCTCTGACAATGTCAGCCACTCGTGCTGGCGAAACGTCAGTAAAATCATCAGACGAACGTCGGCCGAAGAACCCGAGACAGAAGACAATAGGCAGTTTGTCAACAAGTGGCCACGAAAGCCTGAACAATTTTGAATTTACTGAAGACGAATTACTGCTGGATTGCATGATTGCGGCAGATGAAGAAATGTCCAGAAGAAGCTAATTTATTTTGAAAACTCAGTTTGTTAGCAAGCATTGTGGCTTGCAGAGCAAATAATATTACTGAAAATATATTAAGTCAATTGTCTGAGACTACTCGATCGTAGAGTGGTTCTCTTTGGCTCTGGATGAGTCAAATGGTTCAAATGGCTCTGAGCACTATGGGACTTAACATCTGTGGTCATCAGTCCCCTAGAACTTAGAACTACTTAAACCTAACTAACCTAAGGACATCACACACATCCATGCCCGAGGCAGGATTCGAA
Source organism: Schistocerca americana (assembly GCF_021461395.2). Lineage (NCBI taxonomy): Eukaryota > Metazoa > Arthropoda > Insecta > Orthoptera > Acrididae > Schistocerca > Schistocerca americana. The sequence continues at coordinate 327,738,422 of NC_060130.1, read as the reverse complement.
CCTGCGACCGTAGCAGTCGCGCGGTTCCGGACTGAGCGCCTAGAACCGCTAGACCACCGCGGCCGGCTTCTGGATGAGTCAACAGATGTTTCAGATACTGCACAGGTGTTAATTTTTATGAACTGTATAAAAAGCTTTGCTACGTTCATAGCATTCACGGCATGGGCAAGGGGTAAGATATTTTTAAATGCATTTCATTAAAACAATCTTCAATGAAAAACTTAAGGTGAATCTCAACTGATGGTGACGAAAACATGTGTGGAAAAAACAAAGATGATGGTGTTCTCGTTTCAAAGGCAGAGGGGAAATGACAGTGAATTAAGCCCATTAATCGTACAGTGTATCAGTCATCAACAGTATTTATGCGGAAAATGCTTGGATATGTCAGAAGTTTTAAGGGCAATCATTTTAGATGTTAATTTATGAAACGTCCCCTTAGAAAAATTATAAATGACTGTGCTCAAACTGACACACAATATTTTTAGCGCAACGCAATCTGACTTTCAATAATCCCTACAAAAGAATGGTCCTGACTAACAATAACCTATACCTTTCCTGAATCACTTACCTCACAAAAATCTTCGTTACTCGAACTACTGCAATACAGCGAGCGCCACTACTGCCAGCTAAATAAAAGATTCAAACTACTGAAGGCACTAACTACTGATAGGCATAGTTAGCAAATGAAAGATTTTGATAGAGAACAATTTATTTACCTTAATAGCGTTGAAAAGTCATATACACTCCTGGAAATTGAAATAAGAACACCGTGAATTCATTGTCCCAGGAAGGGGAAACTTTATTGACACATTCCTGGGGTCAGATACATCACATGATCACACTGACAGAACCACAGGCACATACACAGGCAACAGAGCATGCACAATGTCGGCACTAGTACAGTGTATATCCACTTTTCGCAGCAATGCAGGCTGCTATTCTCCCATGGAGACGATCGTAGAGATGCTGGATGTAGTCCTGTGGAACGGCTTGCCATGCCATTTCCACCTGGCGCCTCAGTTGGACCAGCGTTCGTGCTGGACGTGCAGACCGCGTGAGACGACGCTTCATCCAGTCCCAAACATGCTCAATGGGGGACAGATCCGGAGATCTTGCTGGCCAGGGTAGTTGACTTACACCTCCTAGAGCACGTTGGGTGGCACGGAATACATGCGGACGTGCATTGTCCTGTTGGAACAGCAAGTTCCCTTGCCGGTCTAGGAATGGTAGAACGATGGGTTCGATGACGGTTTGGATGTACCGTGCACTATTCAGTGTCCCCTCGACGATCACCAGTGGTGTACGGCCAGTGTAGGAGATCGCTCCCCACACCATGATGCCGGGTGTTGGCCCTGTGAGCCTCGGTCGTATGCAGTCCTGATTGTGGCGCTCACCTGCACGGCGCCAAACACGCATACGACCATCATTGGCACCAAGGCAGAAGCGACTCTCATCGCTGAAGACGAGACGTCTCCATTCGTCCCTCCATTCACGCCTGTCGCGACACCACTGGAGGCGGGCTGCACGATGTTGGGGCGTGAGCGGAAGACGGCCTAACGGTGTGCGGGACCGTGGCCCAGCTTCATGGAGACGGTTGTGAATGGTCCTCGCCGATACCCCAGGAGCAACAGTGTCCCTAATTTGCTGGGAAGTGGCGGTGCGGTCCCCTACGGCACTGCGTAGGATCCTACGGTCTTGGCGTGCATCCGTGCGTCGCTGCGGTCCGGTCCCAGGTCGACGGGCACGTGCACCTTCCGCCGACCACTGGCGACAACATCGATATACTGTGGAGACCTCACGCCCCACGTGTTGAGCAATTCGGCGGTACGTCCACCCGGCCTCCCGCATGCCCACTATACGCCCTCGCTCAAAGTCCGCCAACTGCACATACGGTTCACGTCCACGCTGTCGCGGCATGCTACCAGTGTTAAAGACTGCGATGGAGCTCCGTATGCCACGGCAAACTGGCTGACACTGACGGCGGCGGTGGACAAATGCTGCGCAGCTAGCGCCATTCGACGGCCAACACCGCGGTTCCTGGTGTGTCCGCTGTGCCGTGCGTGTGATCATTGCTTGTACAGCCCTCTCTCAGTGTCCGGAGCAAGTATGGTGGGTCTGACACAACGGTGTCAATGTGTTCTTTTTTCCATTTCCAGGAGTGTATATATATAAGTTCATGACATCCAGTCTTACAAATTTACTCTCTCTGAAGGACGCACGTCCAGATCATCTGCTCTCAAAACTCCGCCATCTCACTCCCCACATCCACCACTGCTGGCGGCTCACCTCCAACTGCGCAACGCTATGCGCTGTTAACAGCTAACTGCCCAACACTGCAATAGCAAATTCCAGCAATGCAAACCAGCCACAGACTTCGCACAGCACAGTCAGTGATTTTCATACAGAGCGCTACGTGGCGTTACCAACATAAAAACCTAAACAGCCTACTTACAAATTATATAGGATCACATGCTATGTCATTGTCAATTCAGCGATTTTACTGAAGAGACTGAAGAAAATGACTTACATTTTACAACAGTATCCTGGCTTAGCCGTGGAAAAGCTCTGATGCTATTTTTTGAGCCCCGAACAATGATCGAAATTTTCTTGAATGGTCGGAATCGTCCTCAGCTGAGGTACAGCAATGAGTTATTCTAGAAGTTATTATTTTATACAGGTTTAACTAAACATATGAATGACCTTAATTTAAAATGACAAGGAGAAAACCAGCTACTGATTTGTGCACTCATATTAAAACCTTTCGACAAAAAATTGTTTTGTTTGTCTCAGTTGAACAAAAACGCATTTCACGCTTTTAAATACTTGTCAAACACTTAGTCGGCAATCAGAAGCTCCATTTCGTAACTGAAATTTTGAGTGCTTTAAAAATATATTTTGAGTCTCGTTTTTACGATTTTGATACCATTCTACATCAATGCAAATATATCAAAATTTTTCAAAATCCTTTTGACGCCAATGTAACCAGAACTTGAAATGGCAATAGTTGATTTGCAATGTAGCGATTTTTATAAAGATAAATAATTAAATTTACCACCGCTGGAATTTTGTGTGTCACCCATTCGCACGGTTTTATCAGTTGCATAAGTTTGTCCGTAGCTTTCTTTTTCCTTTCGGCGCTACTTATCTCTGTGAAAAAACGTTCTCCAAAATGAAATATACAAAAAAATTACAGATCTAAGCCAGCTGCTGAGCATTTGAAGTCACTGCTGATAATCTCCGTTAGTAAATTTGATCCACAACTGCAAACAGTTGTAAGTAGGAAGTTATAGCCACATAAATCTCATTAATTATAATTACTGTTTAATTTCATTATGTGAATTGCCTGTGTATATCACTAAGGTACGGTAAATTTTCAGGAAATTCCATATAATTAACTACCGTGAAAATTTTCAAAAAATGGTTCAAATGGCTCTGAGCACTATGGGACTCAACTGCTGAGGTCATTAGTCCCCTAGAACTTAGAACTAGTTAAACCTAACTAACCTAAGGACATCACAAACATCCATGCCCGAGGCAGGATTCGAACCTGCGACCGTAGCGGTCTTGCGGTTCCAGACTGCAGCGCCTTTAACCGCACGGCCACTTCGGCCGGCTGAAAATTTTCAGTTATAGTTATATATATCAACGTGTCTTAATTGGATATAAAATAAAAACAACCGATCATTGTAGGTATTTTGTATGATTAATTTGCAACGTAAATTTTTGAGTGTACAGTGTTGCTTCGCTTAATGAGCATGATTTGTTCTGGAATCTTACTCGTAATGAACACACTCTAAGTGAAACACTTTTCACCGTAGGTAGCCATGTAAAATAGGTCAATGCGTTCCAATCCGAAAAAATAGGCACTTAATTTTATAATACAGTATTGTATTTTTTATAGTACAACACATCCAACTTTAGAAGAAAGTTGTCCAAAACTATTTGCTTACGCCTGCGCTTCAAAATTTGTCGAAAAAGATATAGCATTATTGTTAGTTAAATTCGTAGTGTGCATACTGCCTTATGGGCATCTTTAATGAATTCGTATTAGTTAACGACTACAAATCAGAATTGGAATTCGTAAACAGATACTGCAATGAAAAGGTTACCATGCGCCAGCGAAGAAAAGATCTTGCAAGTTCATTGCACAGAATCTGCAACAACCCCGCGAAAGCCCGGCAGTAGCACGGGTTACAATAATTACGGCGCGAGGCGCTTTGCGGTCAATATATCTGACTGAATACAACATTTTTTGACCTTCCACTTTACAGAACGGCAGTCCATAGCAGAACGCGTGCTTAGCGTTTATTTATAGGGCTAGAGACCGATCCAGACCAGAAGGTGATTTCTGAAATGGTCATTAAAGATCTAAAAAATAACAGTAAACAGACTGTTCGTGCAATTTATTCTCTAAGCGAGTCAGTTGATTATTTTTTTTTTCTCGTCGTGCGACTCCCTCGTTATGGGAGGTCCTCGATAAGTGGGGTTCTACTGTAATAAAAGAAATTATGGCGGCGGGATACGATGCATCTGTGAGCCGTTACCGCGGCCCGGACTGACGTGTTCGCGGGGCGATGTCGGTCCGCAGGCCATGGTTTGTAGACCCCTGAAGTGGAACACAATGCCGTGGTGCAGCGGCAGCGACGACTGCGGATTAAATAGCGGGTACAGGGCGCGGAGGCGCCCCACGTCTCTGCTTCTGACATCACGAATATGTGGGACCCAGGTGAGTCTAAGAGGTATTTCGCGCTCTTCGTCCATGGAATGGGGCCTCTGATGTTTACAGGCGGCACATTTGGCAGTAGCTTCCTTCCTCTTGGCGGCATTGAATTTGTCACCATTTAAGTCACCCATGCTCCCATGCATCACATCAGAGTTGTAGGCGGTGTCTCATTGTCTGGACGTTCACGTTGCGGATAAACAGCGCAATATCATAGGCGTAAAGAGCTATTTCTATGCGCGCTACCTCTGGTGCGTCGGCAGTGCACAGGGAGTTCAGCAAGGGGCCTAGCACCGACCCTTGCTCCACCCCTTCACGCATCTACCGGTCGATGGATGGTCTGTGTCTCCTCTCACATGGAAAATTCTCTTAGCAAGGTAGGAATGAAAAACTACATGAGACGCATCCCAGTGCGATTGCAGCGTGAGTTTTGTGGAAGAAATGACTCCCTGATACATAGATACAAGGTGTACAACTTAGCTTCCACCGTTTTTCCCCAGAATTTGAGGCTTTAATGAAACAAAATTGTTACACATGAATCATTCAAAGTATTTTCCATCACTGGCCACTACTTTCTCCCATCTTTCGGGCAGTGCACGAATCTCGCGCCGAAAAAATTGTTCATCTTTTGAAGCGATCCACGAATCGATCCAATTTCAGACTTCTTCATGAGACATGAAGTGTTGGTCAGCCAGGCCATGCGCCATTGATTTAGACAGGTGACAGTCAGGCGGAGCAATGTCTGTAGAATACGGTGGGTGGGGTAGGACTTCCCATTTTAATGTTTCCAAGTACATTTTGGCCTCTTTTGCAACGTGGGGTCGATCGTTGTCGGGCTGCAAAATCACTTTATCGTGCCTCTCGCTGTATTGCGGCCGTTTGTCTTTTTAATGATCTGCTCAAACGCATTAATTAAGTTCGATAACGAGCACCTGTGATTGTTTCACTTGGTTTTAACACCTCAGCTGGTGTCACCCGAGCTGGTGTCACCAAATGCAGAGCATGATCTTGGAGCCGTGAATATTCGGTTTGGCCGTCGACGTGGAAGCATGGCCGGGATATCCCCATGATTTTTTGTGTTTAGGGTTATTTTAATGAACCCATTTTTCGTCCCCGGTCACAATGCGATGCAGAAATCCCTTCCGTTTTTGCCTCTGAAGCAGCTGTTCACAAACGCCATTCAACGTCTCTTGGTTTCAGCTCACACGGGACCCAAGTCCCTTCTTTCTGACTCATGCCCACAGCCTTGATACGTTATGAAATGGCTTGCTGCGTCACTCCCACTAATCGTGCCAAGCGAGTCTTCACTCAGCATTGTCTCCAATACTGCATCTTAGAAAACATTCCCTCTTCCACCACTATGCCGGTCTACGACGTTAAAATCACCATTCTTTCGCTAATAGCGTCCTTACCATACGTACTTGAGAGCATTCGATGAGACTCAGCCGCTGGTTACTCCATACTGAAACAAAACAGTAACACCTCCCGCAAATGACGAGAATGAGGCTCGTAAACTGACGTTTTCAGCCAAGAACAACTTTATGATGCAGACACAAATCGACAAATGTTTGAATGAGGTTATGTTGACCGAGGTCCAAGCTAACTGCCTGACGTCTGCGATCTGTTTCTTTCGATTGCTACTTAGCGTTGTCGCCACCTATCAGCAAACGGCGGAAGCAAAGTTGTACACCTTGTACATATGTGGTAGTGCGATGGAGACATGAACGTACACGGGCCCGTCGGGTCACACCGTCGAAGGCTCTGGAGACGTCTAGGAACACTGCTCCAAGATACTCCCCTGTTTCCAGCGCCTCATATCCAGTTCAACCAGTCTCAGCAGCTGGCCGCTCCGAAACCCAAAAGTGTTCTTCTGGCATGACACTGTCTTGCGTGACATCAACCTCCTGGCGGGCAGCCTCTCAGAAACCTAAGAGAGGGACGGGAGTAGGCTGATGAGCCGGTAGATGGCTGCTTCGTGTCGGTTCACGGTTTTCGGGATAGCCACCACTACCACGTTTCCACGCCGAGTGGTAGGCGCCTGGCCGAAGTATCTGGTTGAAGATATCGGCTAGTGCCCGACGGACCCGCTTAAGAAGATTCTACGGAGGATGGTTGTTGATGTCATCGCTGTCTCCTGTCCTCCTGGCGTTCAGAGACCGGAGTAGAACTGCGACGTCTTCCTCTGTGACAGGCTGTATGACGTCGTCTTCTGTCCTGGCAGCCAGGAATCTGGGCAGTTACTCTTCAGCCTGGCGGATGTGGTTCTTGTCGACGACGTTGGCCACTGACGTGAAGTTGTCCGCGAATGCATCGGCCAGCCCTATGGCCTTGGCGTTAAGTCGTTACCGGCATGCAACGGCGAAATACGCTGACTGCGGCGCAGGAAGCTTTTGACGACTCTCCTGGCGCTGTCATCGTCAGGATTTAGCATGGAGACGAGGTTGACAAGAGTTTATTAGCTGCACGCTTTTCTCCAAATCAGAAAACAAATGGGAAAACAAATGGAATGGACCAGACGAAACTAATTCTGTTCGTTAATTTATAAATTACAGTAGTATAATGTTACACAATAAAATACGAGTAGTAAACCTGGCCAGCTGAGTTACAGGCTTTTGACTCAAACTTTACCCTAGAATGCTAGGACCAGCACCACAGGATCGACTACAGGTAATAGATGGTAAATTCGACCCTGATATTATGAATTCCGTTCTAGATGCAGATAAGGAGATACAATGAAATAATTGCCTTTGTGAATTGGTTGTCTTGTCCTCTGTTACTTGCGAATGTGAAATGTCAGTGCAGGAAGTGTAACGAACTTAAGTAAAACACAACCCATCTAGAAATGGCTGATAAGATGTTTCATACTCACCCATGGCAGCCAATTGCAATCGTTTACCCTAGATCAGAGGACATAGGGAACGCTGCTATCAAATTACACTTCAAAACAGAAAATCTAAGGCAGCTGTCTTTACACATTGGAGATACAGGGTGACACTGGTATAATTTGTCTCTCGGAGTAGAGAGATCCGATAGAGTTAACTCTGTGATAGTTCGAAACAAAATAGCAATAACAACACCATATACGAGAAGCCGCTCATGAATTTCTCTTGGCAGTTAAAGAGCACTACTTTATTATTTCTGCCCAAAGGATTAAAGCCACGGCATGACAGTACCTGAAAAAAAAAGAAAGGGTAAACTGATTCTACGCGTAGCAACCACAAGATATTTCAAAGAAGTGGACACTCAATAAAAAACATGAAACATTTTTTGCAAAATTATGTAACAAGACAATCATATTTTGAAAAATAGGTTATGTCTACTCTAGTCTATGGAAGTGAACAGATTATAACGAAACATAAAGAAAGATCTTTCAGAAACTAACTGTTCGAAATGAAGAGCGTAGTGCACAAGAAGAGACGGGAACACAAACACAGAAATGAATACAGATTAATACATTTAAAGTGGAAGAGATTGTATAAACTATTAGAGAACTACCATCTAAAAAGATCGTTTACATCTGCAGCGATACAGTATTCGTAAAATCTGTTCAATGAAATCAAGCAACGCCAAAGCTAATATCAGAACGGGTGTAATGCAAATAGAAATTTTCATGTGAGGTTCAAGGATAACAGCGTAATGGCAAAAATGAAAAGATCAAGCTGTAGTTTAAGATAATGTATTCTTACGTATGTCTCTTATGATGATGGGTGCAACCCACTTGAAATGAGTCTCATTTTAATGTTGTCATGACTGACTGACTCCGTCCGAACAGGCCTTGGAGGCCCAACGATGATAACCGACCGCCATGCCATCCTCTGCCGATAGGCGTCGCTGGATGCGGGTATTATGTGGTACGTGGGCAGCACACCGCTCTCCCGGTCGTTGTCAGTTTTCGTGACCAGAGCCGCTACTTCTCAGTCAAGTAGCTCCTCAATTGACCTCATAAGGTCTGAGTGCACTTCGCTTGCCAGTAGCGCTCAGCAGACCTGGACGGTCACACATCGAATTTCTAGCCAAGCCCGACAGCGCTTAACTTCGGTGATCTGACGGGAACCGGTGTCACCACTGTAGCAAGGCTGTTGACTGTGTTGTCATAAGCTGTCGTCAATGTAGTAACTGATCGTATAATTAACACAACTGTTAAATCAACACAGTGGTCACAACATTTATTGTGAGACAAAATGATCTATACACAAACTACAATTTCACATGGGATAAGAGAAGAGAAGACAGTCCAACAGAAATATTGCGGAAAACGGCTTCAGGTGCCGTGCCCTGCCGAGTGTCTGTCGTACATCAAATATATTTACTCTAGGTTTAAAAGAGCTAGGGTTATCCTGCCTGTATTAAAAATAATTTCCACGTAATAGCTATATTTATTACGCGACAATGCACTTAAAAGGCATCAAAAATAAAGCAGCCCATCGTTAATATCTTATTTTTCACTGCAGATACTTGGATTTAAGTGCAGTGGTTAGTTAATTTCGTTTCATTATAACGATTTCGGAAAATAATAAAAATGTAGACAGGTCGTAAAGCTGCAATGCAAGGCTATTAGAAGCAAAAGAACCAAATTGCTTATAGTTAAGTTTCCCTAAAAATCGCTCGAGAATATTTGCATAGCTGAAAAACCACGGAAATCTAATAAGTAACTTACATTAAAAAGTAAAAAGTTTACTGAAAAGCTACCTTTAGAACTGAACGTCGCCTTGTTCCACTTACAGGAACGGCACAAAATTTATCCGTATTTTGGTATATCATTGCTTGCAGGTTATCCCACATGCAAGGGCACCCATACGATAGTTTTAGGGGAAAGGGGTGGGGGGTGGGGAGAATCAAGGCCTGATTATATGGAGTTATTTTAGAGGACGAATAGTGACTAAGTAGCCATAAAAAAAGTTCACGTCTCAACCCCATTAAAATCCTGTGGAATACAGACTTTTCAATAATTCCGTCGAAAGAAAAACACCTGAATACTATTCTTTTTTCCCTGAGAGCTAGGGGTGAGCCGCCCCCCCCCCCCCCACCCCCACCCCTCCAGCCACGGCTCCTTGCCCAATGGACACCTTTGCCCACAAGTCATCAGTCAGCTCTGATACTTCGGCACACACATTTCATGTGTCCTTCGTGTTCGTCCACGGATGAAAAGAAAATCATAGACGTATTAGAGAGACAGTGGGTTATGCATCTCACAGGCTTTGATTACCCCAAGATATCAATACCTTGTTCAGACGAACGTACATAGTGTTGTCATGCTTTATTTTATTTTCTGTCAAGTAATTGGTTACGCGTCTGTTCTCTTCCGACGGAGAAAAAAAATTAAGAAAACTGTCTCTAGAGAGACTATTGCCACATTGTCTGCCACTGGATGGATCTGAAGATGACTTTTCCTTTCATTACTCAGAAAAATTTGGCTCTGTAGGCATTTTCAAATGATTATCCATTTTGATAAGCTACGCTACATGTACTTAGATTACAGTCAAAGTACTCATCAAATCACACAATGGTAAAAACGAAGACGATTACTTGGACTTACTAAAGACTTGATACCAAATGTCTATTGAATATTAGTAGTGCTGTGTGCCAGCTATGAGTGTGATTTGTATGCGGCATCACTGCTGTTAAAGATGCGATTGGTGTCTTGTCGTTAGTTGTGAAGTCTGACAAACTGTCTGCAGTTACCGATCGTACAGAAGTATAATCGGAAATATTTTGTGCGGGTGGTGGTGATCATCTTTCAAGGAGGTTAAAAACTGCATTATAAAATACACCGTTGTACCACTCTTTTTTATTGAAGACAATAGACTTCGGACCAACATGAGACCATTTCCGAAGGTCCTGCACCAAAAGATGAAACCGAGATAACAAGTTAGTACAATTCTAATGCATTGCTCGTACACACTTAAGTAAATTTAATTTTTATTTTGTAATGTAATTTTTAATCTTCCTAAAAGCACCTGCACAAAACATTTCTGGTGATGCCTGGCATGACAAGATTGTTGGTTAACGTGTACCATCGAAGGAAATTAAAGTCACTGACGTGTGTACAAGTAATATATTAGAATTTCACACAGTTACATGGTTTCCTCTTTTCGATGTAGGATTCTTGATGATGGTCTGTTGTTGGAGCGAAACTGATTTTCTTCAATAAAAATTGTGGTACAGCTGTTTATTTTCTAATACAATTTTTAGAAACATAATCGTTCGGCAAACTCCTTTACGGAGGAAGAAAAATAGGCATCCCAGGCGTTGAAATTTACTGAAAGATTTTGTAAAAATAAGCCAGGTTCAAATGGAATCTCAGTTCTATTTTCCAGAGAGTACTCTTCGGGATTCGCCCATTAATCTGCTTCCATTTGTTGCCAATCTCTCTTCCAATGCGAAGTTCTAAGCTACTGGAAAAAATTGCAAGTGACTCCCATATATGAGAAAGGTAAAAGCACATACTTGCAAAATTATATATCGTTACTGGTTACGTAGGATTCTTGAAGAAATTTTGAATATATTTTAAGTTCGAACGCAGTGAATTTCCTCAAGGGAGAAATGCTTCTCTCGTCAGATCAAATGGTTCAAATGGCTCTGAGCACTATGGGACTTAACTTCTGACGTCATCAGTCCCCTAGAACTTAGAACTACTTAAACCTAACTAACCTAACGACATCACAAACATCCACGTCCGAGGCAGGATTCGAACCTGCGACCGTAGCGGTCGCGCGGTTCCAGACTGTAGCGCCTAGAACCGCTCGGCCACCCTGGCCGGCAAAACACACAACAAAAACGGTTTGCTGAAAATGCCGCAGAGTCTGATGGACAATGATGAATGTGTGTGTGTGTGTGTGTGTGTGTGTGTGTGTGTGTGTGTGTGTGTGTGTGTGTGTGTGAGAGAGAGAGAGAGAGAGCAATTTGTGACTGTTTGTTGATAAGCCGTACTGTGCTGGAGAATTTCGTATGGGGATAGTGGATGATTTGGATAGGATTTCTGTTTGGTGTGGTGAATGGCATCTTTCTGTAAATGGGGCAAAATGGTATTCACTGCTGATGAGTAGTAAGAGCAAACATGTAATGAGTACCTAGACAGGGTGGGTTCTGGCATGCTTTGCATTGCTGTCACATTCCTTTTTGTAGAGTGATTACCTCAATTTTAAAC